>NW_028136060.1:0-488027 GCF_964662115.1 Mustela nivalis | reverse complement strand
CTCGGGGAATGCTGTCCTTTCGCAGAGGCTTTGGTTTGGAGCAAACAGCCCTTCGCCACTGCTTCCTCAGCAAGGCTTCTGTCGCGTCAGGGAAGAAGAGCTGCGGGAGAGCTGGTGCCTCTTGGGCCTTGCTTTCCCTGGCTCCATGTTCGCGTCCTGGGTTCACCCTGCCAGGCCGAACTACGCAGACACAGTCACAACCGTGCAGTAGCGCGCTTAGCCTAGGATGGCACTCCATGCACACTACCATCTCCCGGTGTAGGCATCGCTTGGCCTTTTACTCTGGCGCTCAGGCCGACTCGCGGACTAGGCCTGTGCTTTCCCCACAGGAAAGGAGAGGTGACAGGATCCCTGCACACCGCCCGTGCACTGAATAGGGAGCTTTGGGGGACTGTCACCACTCCTTCCCCTTAAAACCCGGGCCTCCTCCAAGCTTCTACATCCCGGAGGAAGATGGCATCTGATGGCCAGGTCTTTCTGGGAGTTGTTTCTCGAGTTTAGGGTAGGCGCCTGGTTGCAAGCCCATGGCTCCACCACGGTCAGGTGGCCAAGGAGCTGCTGTCTCCTTGGGCCCAAAGGCTCAGGACAGGACTGCCTTCTGCCCAGACTCCTTCCTCAGAGTGGAGCACGCACCCATGCCCAAGTCTTCCCCTCATGTCTCCTTAGCAGCCAGGCTTTAATCTCTCCGCACAGGGAGCGGGTGAGACATGTCTGGCCACCGGCCTGCATTTCGTGCCGCGGCAGGCTATCCTGTTCCCGAGCGTTTCCCGACCCCAAGGCCAAGGGATCCTTCTCTTCCTCGGGGGCGGCGTGCTGTGCCTTCCCCACACTTGCTCCTGGGAAGCGTGGTGACAGACTTGAGCAACCATGCTTCTCTCTCAGGCAGAAAGGATGCTAGGGCAAAGAGGATTTCGCTCCATGCGGGTATCTTCCAACATGCTGCGGAGACTCGCTTAGGCAAGCAGCAGCAGCATCCCCAAACCCAACTCTGATTTCCCAACGAATGCTGTGCTTTCCAAGGGGAGATGCCAAGGCAAAGGGGCTTTCGCTGTATGCGGGTTTCTCCCACCGCGAGACTGGGCTCAGGCACGCAGCAGCAGCCCCCAAAACATTTCTCGGGGAATGCTGTCCTTTCGCAGAGGCTTTGGTTTGGAGCAAACAGCCCTTCGCCACTGCTTCCTCAGCAAGGCTTCTGTCGCGTCAGGGAAGAAGAGCTGCGGGAGAGCTGGTGCCTCTTGGGCCTTGCTTTCCCTGGCTCCATGTTCGCGTCCTGGGTTCACCCTGCCAGGCCGAACTACGCAGACACAGTCACAACCGTGCAGTAGCGCGCTTAGCCTAGGATGGCACTCCATGCACACTACCATCTCCCGGTGTAGGCATCGCTTGGCCTTTTACTCTGGCGCTCAGGCCGACTTGCGGACTAGGCCTGTGCTTTCCCCACAGGAAAGGAGAGGTGACAGGATCCCTGCACACCGCCCGTGCACTGAATAGGGAGCTTTGGGGGACTGTCACCACTCCTTCCCCTTAAAACCCGGGCCTCCTCCAAGCTTCTACATCCCGGAGGAAGATGGCATCTGATGGCCAGGTTTTTCTGGGAGTTGTTTCTCCAGTTTAGGGTAGGCGCCTGGTTGCAAGCCCATGGCTCCACCACGGTCAGGTGGCCAAGGAGCTGCTGTCTCCTTGGGCCCAAAGGCTCAGGACAGGCATGCTTTCTGCCCAGACTCCTTTCTCAGAGTGGAGCCCTTTCCCCTGCCCTAATCTTCCCCTCGTGTCTCCTTAGCAGCCCGGCTTCCTTCGCTCGGCAGTGACAGATGTGTCCCTTTCCTTAAGGCTCTTTCCACAGGCACCACCGCGCTTCTCTCTCAGGCAGAGCGGAAGCCCAGGCAAAGAGGATTTCGCTCCATGCGGGTTTATTCCACCGTGCAGTGGAGACTAGCTCCGGCAAGCAGCAGGCAGCATCCCACAGACCCGACTCTGATTTTCCAGAGAATGCTGTGCTTTCCCAGAGAGGATGCCCCGGCCAAGAAGCTTTCGCTCTATGCGGGTTTTTCCCATTGTGCTGCGAATACTAGGCTAAGGCAAGCAACAAAAGCAGCCCACAGAACCGACTCTGATTTCCCAGCGACTGCTATGCTTTCGCAGAGGTTTTCAGCTTGGCGCAAACCGCACTTTGCTGCTGCTTCCTCAGCAAGGCTTTGGTCGTTCGCTCTGTCGCGGCTGGAAAGAAGAGCCGCGGGAGAGCTGGTGCCTCTTGGGCCTTGTTTTCCCGGGCTCCAAGTTCGCGCCCGGGGTTCACCTTGCTAAGCCGATCTAAGCAGACACAGTCACAACCCTGCAGCAGCGTGCGTGGCCTAGCATGACACTCTATGGCTATTACCATCTCCTGGCGTAGGTAAGGCTTTGCCTTTTGCTCCGGCGCTCGGGCAGACTCGGGGTCAATGCCAGTGCCTTCACCACAGGAGAGAGGAGGCAACAGGATCCCTGCACAAGGCCCGAGCACTGGGATGGGGAACAGTGGGGACTGTCTCCACTCTTTCCCCGGCACACCCCGGCCACCCACAATGCTGCCACATCTTGGTGGAAGAGGGCATCTGACTGCACGTTTCTCCATGGGGTTGTTTCTGCGAGTTCCGGGTATGGCACCTGGTGGCAAGCCCAAGTCTGCCCTTGGGACAGGTGGCCAAGGAGATGCTGTCCCCTTGGTAACAGAGGCACAGGACAGGCCTGCCTTCTGCCCAGACTCCTTAGAGTGGAGCACGCGCCCCTGCCCTAGTCGTCCCCTCATGTCTCCTTAGCAGCCAGGCTTCCATCTCTCCGCACAGGGAGCGGGTGACACATGTCTGGCCACCGGCCTGCATTTCGAGCCGCGGCAGGCTATCCTGTTCCCGAGCGTTTCCCGACCCCAAGGCCAAGGGATCCTTCTCTTCCCCGGGGGCGGCGTGCTGTGCCTTCCCCACACTTGCTCCTGGGGAGCGTGGTGACAGACGTGAGCAACCATGCTTCTCTCTCAGGCAGAAAGGATGCTAGGGCAAAGAGGATTTCGCTCCATGCGGGTATCTGCCAACATGCTGCGGAGACTCACTTAGGCAAGCAGCAGCAGCATCCCCAAACCCAACTCTGATTTCCCAACGAATGCTGTGCTTTCCAAGGGGAGATGCCAAGGCAAAGGAGCTTTCGCTGTATGCGGGTTTCTCCCACCGTGAGACTGGGCTCAGGCACGCAGCAGCAGCCCCCAAAACATTTCTCGGGGAATGCTGTCCTTTCGCAGAGGCTTTGGTTTGGAGCAAACAGCCCTTCGCCACTGTTTCCTCAGCAAGGCTTCTGTCGCGTCTGGGAAGAAGAGCTGCGGGAGAGCTGGTGCCTCTTGGGCCTTGCTTTCCCTGGCTCCATGTTCGCGTCCTGGGTTCACCCTGCCAGGCCGAACTACGCAGACACAGTCGCAACCGTGCAGTAGCGCGCTTAGCCTAGGATGGCACTCCATGCACACTACCATCTCCCGGTGTAGGCATCGCTTGGCCTTTTACTCTGGCGCTCAGGCCGACTCGCGGACTAGGCCTGTGCTTTCCCCACAGGAAAGGAGAGGTGACAGGATCCCTGCACACCGCCCGTGAACTGAATAGGGAGCTTTGGGGGACTGTCACCACTCCTTCCCCTTAAAACCCGGGCCTCCTCCAAGCTTCCTCCTTCCATCCCGGAGGAAGATGGCATCTGATGGCCAGGTCTTTCTGGGAGTTGTTTCTCGAGTTTAGGGTAGGCGCCTGGTGGCAAGCCCATGGCTCCACCACGGTCAGGTGGTCAAGGAGCTGCTGTCTCCTTGGGCCCAAAGGCTCAGGACAGGCATGCTTTCTGCCCAGACTCCTTCCTCAGAGTGGAGCCTTTCCCCTGCCCTAATCTTCCCCTCGTGTCTCCTTAGCAGCCCGGCTTCCTTCGCTCTGCAGTGACAGATGTGTCCCTTTCCTTAAGGCTCTTTCCACAGGCACCACCGCGCTTCTCTCTCAGGCAGAGCGGAAGCCCAGGCAAAGAGGATTTCGCTCCATGCGGGTTTATTCCACCGTGCAGTGGAGACTAGCTCCGGCAAGCAGCAGGCAGCATCCCACAGAACCGACTCTGATTTCCCAGCGACTGCTATGCTTTCGCAGAGGTTTTCAGCTTGGCGCAAACCGCACTTCGCTGCTGCTTCCTCAGCAAGGCTTTGGTCGTTCACTCTGTCGCGGCTGGAAAGAAGAGCCGCGGGAGAGCTGGTGCCTCTTGGGCCTTGTTTCCCCGGGCTCCAAGTTCGCGCCCGGGGTTCACCTTGCTAAGCCGATCTAAGCAGACACAGTCACAACCCTGCAGCAGCGTGCGTGGCCTAGCATGACACTCTATGCCTATTACCATCTCCTGGCGTAGGTAAGGCTTTGCCTTTTGCTCCGGCGCTCGGGCAGACTCGGGGTCAAGGCCAGTGCCTTCACCACAGGAGAGAAGAGGCGACAGGATCCCTGCACAGGGCCCGAGCACTGGGATGGGGAACGGTGGGGACTGTCTCCACTCTTTCCCCGGCACACCCCCGGCCACCCACAATGCTGCCATATCTTGGTGGAAGACGGCATCTGACTGCACGTTTCTCCATGGGGTTGTTTCTGCGAGTTCCGGGTATGGCACCTGGTGGCAAGCCCAAGTCTGCCCTTGGGACAGGTGGCCAAAGAGATGCTTTCCCCTTGGGACAAGAGGCACAGGACAGGCCTGCCTTCTGCCCAGACTCCTTCCTCAGAGTGGAGCACGCACCCATGCCCTTGTCGTCCCCTCATGTCTCCTTAGCAGCCAGGCTTCAATCTCTCCGCACAGGGAGTAGAGGACACTTGTCTTCTCATGGCCTGCTGTTCGTGCCTCGGCAGGCTATTCTGACTCCCGAGCGTTTCTAGACGCAAGGCCAAGGGATCCTTCTCTTCCCTGGGGCGGCGTGCTGTGCCTTCCCCAAAATTGCTCCTGGGGAGCGCGGTGACAGACGTGTGCAACCATGCTTCTCTCTCAGGCAGAGGGGATGCTAGGGCAAAGAGGATTTCGCTCCATGCGGGTATCTTCCACCATGTTGCCAAGACTCGCTCAGGCAAGCAGCAGCAGCATCCCCAAACCCAACTCTGATTTCCCAACGAATGCTGTGCTTTCCTAAGGGAGAGGCCCAGGCAAAGAGGCTTTCGCTGTATGCGGGTTTCTCCCACCGCAAGACTGGGCTCAGGGAAACAGCAGCAGCCCGCACAACATTTCTCAGCGAATGCTGTGCTTTCGCAGAGGCTTTGGTTTGGAGCGAACAGCACTTCGCCGCTGCTTCCTCAGCAAAGCTTCAGTCGAGTCAGGGAAGAAGAGCTGCGGGAGAGCTGTTGCCTCTTGGGCCTTGCTTTCCCTGGCTCCATGTTCGCGCCCGGATTTCACTTTGCTAAGCCGAACTAGGCAGACACAGTCACAACCCTGCAGCAGCGTGCGTGGCCTAGCATGGCACTCTATTCCTAATTCCATCTCCTGCTCTGGTAAGGCTTTGCCTTTTGCTCCGGTGCTCGGGCAGACTCGGGGTCAAGGCCAGTGCATTCACCACAGGAGAGAGGAGGCAACAGGATCCCTGCACAAGGCCCGAGCACTGGGATGGGGAACAGTGGGGACTGTCTCCACTCTTTCCCCGGCACACCCCGGCCACCCACAATGCTGCCACATCTTGGTGGAAGACGGCATCTGACTGCACGTTTCTCCATGGGGTTGTTTCTGCGAGTTCCGGGTATGGCACCTGGTGGCAAGCCCAAGTCTGCCCTTGGGACAGGTGGCCAAGGAGATTCTGTCCCCTTGGTAACAGAGGCACAGGACAGGCCTGCCTTCTGCCCAGACTCCTTAGAGTGGAGCACGCGCCCCTGCCCTAGTCGTCCCCTCATGTCTCCTTAGCAGCCAGGCTTCCATCGCTCCGCACAGGGAGCGGGTGAGACATGTCTGGCCACCGGCCTGCATTTCGTGCCGCGGCAGGCTATCCTGTTCCCGAGCGTTTCCCGACCCCAAGGCCAAGGGATCCTTCTCTTCCTCGGGGGCGGCGTGCTGTGCCTTCCCCACACTTGCTCCTGGGAAGCGTGGTGACAGACTTGAGCAACCATGCTTCTCTCTCAGGCAGAAAGGATGCTAGGGCAAAGAGGATTTCGCTCCATGCGGGTATCTTCCAACATGCTGCGGAGACTCGCTTAGGCAAGCAGCAGCAGCATCCCCAAACCCAACTCTGATTTCCCAACGAATGCTGTGCTTTCCAAGGGGAGATGCCAAGGCAAAGGGGCTTTCGCTGTATGCGGGTTTCTCCCACCGCGAGACGGGGCTCAGGCACGCAGCAGCAGCCCCCAAAACATTTCTCGGGGAATGCTGTCCTTTCGCAGAGGCTTTGGTTTGGAGCAAACAGCCCTTCGCCACTGCTTCCTCAGCAAGGCTTCTGTCGCGTCAGGGAAGAAGAGCTGCGGGAGAGCTGGTGCCTCTTGGGCCTTGCTTTCCCTGGCTCCATGTTCGCGTCCTGGGTTCACCCTGCCAGGCCGAACTACGCAGACACAGTCACAACCGTGCAGTAGCGCGCTTAGCCTAGGATGGCACTCCATGCACACTACCATCTCCCGGTGTAGGCATCGCTTGGCCTTTTACTCTGGCGCTCAGGCCGACTCGCGGACTAGGCCTGTGCTTTCCCCACAGGAAAGGAGAGGTGACAGGATCCCTGCACACCGCCCGTGCACTGAATAGGGAGCTTTGGGGGACTGTCACCACTCCTTCCCCTTAAAACCCGGGCCTCCTCCAAGCTTCTACATCCCGGAGGAAGATGGCATCTGATGGCCAGGTCTTTCTGGGAGTTGTTTCTCGAGTTTAGGGTAGGCGCCTGGTTGCAAGCCCATGGCTCCACCACGGTCAGGTGGCCAAGGAGCTGCTGTCTACTTGGGCCCAAAGGCTCAGGACAGGACTGCCTTCTGCCCAGACTCCTTCCTCAGAGTGGAGCACGCACCCATGCCCAAGTCTTCCCCTCATGTCTCCTTAGCAGCCAGGCTTTAATCTCTCCGCACAGGGAGCGGGTGAGACATGTCTGGCCACCGGCCTGCATTTCGTGCCGCGGCAGGCTATCCTGTTCCCGAGCGTTTCCCGACCCCAAGGCCAAGGGATCCTTCTCTTCCTCGGGGGCGGCGTGCTGTGCCTTCCCCACACTTGCTCCTGGGAAGCGTGGTGACAGACTTGAGCAACCATGCTTCTCTCTCAGGCAGAAAGGATGCTAGGGCAAAGAGGATTTCGCTCCATGCGGGTATCTTCCAACATGCTGCGGAGACTCGCTTAGGCAAGCAGCAGCAGCATCCCCAAACCCAACTCTGATTTCCCAACGAATGCTGTGCTTTCCAAGGGGAGATGCCAAGGCAAAGGGGCTTTCGCTGTATGCGGGTTTCTCCCACCGCGAGACGGGGCTCAGGCACGCAGCAGCAGCCCCCAAAACATTTCTCGGGGAATGCTGTCCTTTCGCAGAGGCTTTGGTTTGGAGCAAACAGCCCTTCGCCACTGCTTCCTCAGCAAGGCTTCTGTCGCGTCAGGGAAGAAGAGCTGCGGGAGAGCTGGTGCCTCTTGGGCCTTGCTTTCCCTGGCTCCATGTTCGCGTCCTGGGTTCACCCTGCCAGGCCGAACTACGCAGACACAGTCACAACCGTGCAGTAGCGCGCTTAGCCTAGGATGGCACTCCATGCACACTACCATCTCCCGGTGTAGGCATCGCTTGGCCTTTTACTCTGGCGCTCAGGCCGACTTGCGGACTAGGCCTGTGCTTTCCCCACAGGAAAGGAGAGGTGACAGGATCCCTGCACACCGCCCGTGCACTGAATAGGGAGCTTTGGGGGACTGTCACCACTCCTTCCCCTTAAAACCCGGGCCTCCTCCAAGCTTCTACATCCCGGAGGAAGATGGCATCTGATGGCCAGGTTTTTCTGGGAGTTGTTTCTCCAGTTTAGGGTAGGCGCCTGGTTGCAAGCCCATGGCTCCACCACGGTCAGGTGGCCAAGGAGCTGCTGTCTCCTTGGGCCCAAAGGCTCAGGACAGGCATGCTTTCTGCCCAGACTCCTTTCTCAGAGTGGAGCCCTTTCCCCTGCCCTAATCTTCCCCTCGTGTCTCCTTAGCAGCCCGGCTTCCTTCGCTCGGCAGTGACAGATGTGTCCCTTTCCTTAAGGCTCTTTCCACAGGCACCACCGCGCTTCTCTCTCAGGCAGAGCGGAAGCCCAGGCAAAGAGGATTTCGCTCCATGCGGGTTTATTCCACCGTGCAGTGGAGACTAGCTCCGGCAAGCAGCAGGCAGCATCCCACAGACCCGACTCTGATTTTCCAGAGAATGCTGTGCTTTCCCAGAGAGGATGCCCCGGCCAAGAAGCTTTCGCTCTATGCGGGTTTTTCCCATTGTGCTGCGAATACTAGGCTAAGGCAAGCAACAAAAGCAGCCCACAGAACCGACTCTGATTTCCCAGCGACTGCTATGCTTTCGCAGAGGTTTTCAGCTTGGCGCAAACCGCACTTTGCTGCTGCTTCCTCAGCAAGGCTTTGGTCGTTCGCTCTGTCGCGGCTGGAAAGAAGAGCCGCGGGAGAGCTGGTGCCTCTTGGGCCATGTTTTCCCGGGCTCCAAGTTCGCGCCCGGGGTTCACCTTGCTAAGCCGATCTAAGCAGACACAGTCACAACCCTGCAGCAGCGTGCGTGGCCTAGCATGACACTCTATGGCTATTACCATCTCCTGGCGTAGGTAAGGCTTTGCCTTTTGCTCCGGCGCTCGGGCAGACTCGGGGTCAATGCCAGTGCCTTCACCACAGGAGAGAGGAGGCAACAGGATCCCTGCACAAGGCCCGAGCACTGGGATGGGGAACAGTGGGGACTGTCTCCACTCTTTCCCCGGCACACCCCGGCCACCCACAATGCTGCCACATCTTGGTGGAAGAGGGCATCTGACTGCACGTTTCTCCATGGGGTTGTTTCTGCGAGTTCCGGGTATGGCACCTGGTGGCAAGCCCAAGTCTGCCCTTGGGACAGGTGGCCAAGGAGATGCTGTCCCCTTGGTAACAGAGGCACAGGACAGGCCTGCCTTCTGCCCAGACTCCTTAGAGTGGAGCACGCGCCCCTGCCCTAGTCGTCCCCTCATGTCTCCTTAGCAGCCAGGCTTCCATCTCTCCGCACAGGGAGCGGGTGACACATGTCTGGCCACCGGCCTGCATTTCGAGCCGCGGCAGGCTATCCTGTTCCCGAGCGTTTCCCGACCCCAAGGCCAAGGGATCCTTCTCTTCCCTGGGGGCGGCGTGCTGTGCCTTCCCCACACTTGCTCCTGGGGAGCGTGGTGACAGACGTGAGCAACCATGCTTCTCTCTCAGGCAGAAAGGATGCTAGGGCAAAGAGGATTTCGCTCCATGCGGGTATCTGCCAACATGCTGCGGAGACTCGCTTAGGCAAGCAGCAGCAGCATCCCCAAACCCAACTCTGATTTCCCAACGAATGCTGTGCTTTCCAAGGGGAGATGCCAAGGCAAAGGAGCTTTCGCTGTATGCGGGTTTCTCCCACCGTGAGACTGGGCTCAGGCACGCAGCAGCAGCCCCCAAAACATTTCTCGGGGAATGCTGTCCTTTCGCAGAGGCTTTGGTTTGGAGCAAACAGCCCTTCGCCACTGTTTCCTCAGCAAGGCTTCTGTCGCGTCTGGGAAGAAGAGCTGCGGGAGAGCTGGTGCCTCTTGGGCCTTGCTTTCCCTGGCTCCATGTTCGCGTCCTGGGTTCACCCTGCCAGGCCGAACTACGCAGACACAGTCGCAACCGTGCAGTAGCGCGCTTAGCCTAGGATGGCACTCCATGCACACTACCATCTCCCGGTGTAGGCATCGCTTGGCCTTTTACTCTGGCGCTCAGGCCGACTCGCGGACTAGGCCTGTGCTTTCCCCACAGGAAAGGAGAGGTGACAGGATCCCTGCACACCGCCCGTGAACTGAATAGGGAGCTTTGGGGGACTGTCACCACTCCTTCCCCTTAAAACCCGGGCCTCCTCCAAGCTTCCTCCTTCCATCCCGGAGGAAGATGGCATCTGATGGCCAGGTCTTTCTGGGAGTTGTTTCTCGAGTTTAGGGTAGGCGCCTGGTGGCAAGCCCATGGCTCCACCACGGTCAGGTGGTCAAGGAGCTGCTGTCTCCTTGGGCCCAAAGGCTCAGGACAGGCATGCTTTCTGCCCAGACTCCTTCCTCAGAGTGGAGCCTTTCCCCTGCCCTAATCTTCCCCTCGTGTCTCCTTAGCAGCCCGGCTTCCTTCGCTCTGCAGTGACAGATGTGTCCCTTTCCTTAAGGCTCTTTCCACAGGCACCACCGCGCTTCTCTCTCAGGCAGAGCGGAAGCCCAGGCAAAGAGGATTTCGCTCCATGCGGGTTTATTCCACCGTGCAGTGGAGACTAGCTCCGGCAAGCAGCAGGCAGCATCCCACAGAACCGACTCTGATTTCCCAGCGACTGCTATGCTTTCGCAGAGGTTTTCAGCTTGGCGCAAACCGCACTTCGCTGCTGCTTCCTCAGCAAGGCTTTGGTCGTTCACTCTGTCGCGGCTGGAAAGAAGAGCCGCGGGAGAGCTGGTGCCTCTTGGGCCTTGTTTCCCCGGGCTCCAAGTTCGCGCCCGGGGTTCACCTTGCTAAGCCGATCTAAGCAGACACAGTCACAACCCTGCAGCAGCGTGCGTGGCCTAGCATGACACTCTATGCCTATTACCATCTCCTGGCGTAGGTAAGGCTTTGCCTTTTGCTCCGGCGCTCGGGCAGACTCGGGGTCAAGGCCAGTGCCTTCACCACAGGAGAGAAGAGGCGACAGGATCCCTGCACAGGGCCCGAGCACTGGGATGGGGAACGGTGGGGACTGTCTCCACTCTTTCCCCGGCACACCCCCGGCCACCCACAATGCTGCCATATCTTGGTGGAAGACGGCATCTGACTGCACGTCTTTCCATGGGGTTGTTTCTGCGAGTTCCGGGTATGGCACCTGGTGGCAAGCCCAAGTCTGCCCTTGGGACAGGTGGCCAAAGAGATGCTTTCCCCTTGGGACAAGAGGCACAGGACAGGCCTGCCTTCTGCCCAGACTCCTTCCTCAGAGTGGAGCACGCACCCATGCCCTTGTCGTCCCCTCATGTCTCCTTAGCAGCCAGGCTTCAATCTCTCCGCACAGGGAGTAGAGGACACTTGTCTTCTCATGGCCTGCTGTTCGTGCCTCGGCAGGCTATTCTGACTCCCGAGCGTTTCTAGACCCAAGGCCAAGGGATCCTTCTCTTCCCTGGGGCGGCGTGCTGTGCCTTCCCCAAAATTGCTCCTGGGGAGCGCGGTGACAGACGTGTGCAACCATGCTTCTCTCTCAGGCAGAGGGGATGCTAGGGCAAAGAGGATTTCGCTCCATGCGGGTATCTTCCACCATGTTGCCGAGACTCGCTCAGGCAAGCAGCAGCAGCATCCCCAAACCCAACTCTGATTTCCCAACGAATGCTGTGCTTTCCTAAGGGAGAGGCCCAGGCAAAGAGGCTTTCGCTGTATGCGGGTTTCTCCCACCGCAAGACTGGGCTCAGGGAAACAGCAGCAGCCCGCACAACATTTCTCAGCGAATGCTGTGCTTTCGCAGAGGCTTTGGTTTGGAGCGAACAGCACTTCGCCGCTGCTTCCTCAGCAAAGCTTCAGTCGAGTCAGGGAAGAAGAGCTGCGGGAGAGCTGTTGCCTCTTGGGCCTTGCTTTCCCTGGCTCCATGTTCGCGCCCGGATTTCACTTTGCTAAGCCGAACTAGGCAGACACAGTCACAACCCTGCAGCAGCGTGCGTGGCCTAGCATGGCACTCTATTCCTAATTCCATCTCCTGCTCTGGTAAGGCTTTGCCTTTTGCTCCGGTGCTCGGGCAGACTTGGGGTCAAGGCCAGTGCCTTCACCACAGGAGAGAGGAGGCAACAGGATCCCTGCACACGGCCCGGGCACTGGGATGGGGAACTGTGGGGGACTGTCTCCACTCCTTCCTCGCCGCACCCCCTGTCACCCACAATGCTGCCACATCTTGGTGGAAGAGGGCATCTGACTGACCGTTTCTCCATGGGGTTGTTTCTGCAAGTTCCAGGTATGGCACCTGGTGGCAAGCCCAAGTCTGCCCTTGGGACAGGTGGCCAAGGAGATGCTGTCCCCTTGGTAACAGAGGCACAGGACAGGCCTGCCTTCTGCCCAGACTCCTTAGAGTGGAGCACGCGCCCCTGCCCTAGTCGTCCCCTCATGTCTCCTTAGCAGCCAGGCTTCCATCTCTCCGCACAGGGAGCGGGTGACACATGTCTGGCCACCGGCCTGCATTTCGTGCCGCGGCAGGCTATCCTGTTCCCGAGCGTTTCCCGACCCCAAGGCCAAGGGATCCTTCTCTTCCCCGGGGGCGGCGTGCTGTGCCTTCCCCACACTTGCTCCTGGGGAGCGTGGTGACAGACGTGAGCAACCATGCTTCTCTCTCAGGCAGAAAGGATGCTAGGGCAAAGAGGATTTCGCTCCATGCGGGTATCTGCCAACATGCTGCGGAGACTCGCTTAGGCAAGCAGCAGCAGCATCCCCAAACCCAACTCTGATTTCCCAACGAATGCTGTGCTTTCCAAGGGGAGATGCCAAGGCAAAGGAGCTTTCGCTGTATGCGGGTTTCTCCCACCGTGAGACTGGGCTCAGGCACGCAGCAGCAGCCCCCAAAACATTTCTCGGGGAATGCTGTCCTTTCGCAGAGGCTTTGGTTTGGAGCAAACAGCCCTTCGCCACTGTTTCCTCAGCAAGGCTTCTGTCGCGTCTGGGAAGAAGAGCTGCGGGAGAGCTGGTGCCTCTTGGGCCTTGCTTTCCCTGGCTCCATGTTCGCGTCCTGGGTTCACCCTGCCAGGCCGAACTACGCAGACACAGTCGCAACCGTGCAGTAGCGCGCTTAGCCTAGGATGGCACTCCATGCACACTACCATCTCCCGGTGTAGGCATCGCTTGGCCTTTTACTCTGGCGCTCAGGCCGACTCGCGGACTAGGCCTGTGCTTTCCCCACAGGAAAGGAGAGGTGACAGGATCCCTGCACACCGCCCGTGAACTGAATAGGGAGCTTTGGGGGACTGTCACCACTCCTTCCCCTTAAAACCCGGGCCTCCTCCAAGCTTCCTCCTTCCATCCCGGAGGAAGATGGCATCTGATGGCCAGGTCTTTCTGGGAGTTGTTTCTCGAGTTTAGGGTAGGCGCCTGGTGGCAAGCCCATGGCTCCACCACGGTCAGGTGGTCAAGGAGCTGCTGTCTCCTTGGGCCCAAAGGCTCAGGACAGGCATGCTTTCTGCCCAGACTCCTTCCTCAGAGTGGAGCCTTTCCCCTGCCCTAATCTTCCCCTCGTGTCTCCTTAGCAGCCCGGCTTCCTTCGCTCTGCAGTGACAGATGTGTCCCTTTCCTTAAGGCTCTTTCCACAGGCACCACCGCGCTTCTCTCTCAGGCAGAGCGGAAGCCCAGGCAAAGAGGATTTCGCTCCATGCGGGTTTATTCCACCGTGCAGTGGAGACTAGCTCCGGCAAGCAGCAGGCAGCATCCCACAGAACCGACTCTGATTTCCCAGCGACTGCTATGCTTTCGCAGAGGTTTTCAGCTTGGCGCAAACCGCACTTCGCTGCTGCTTCCTCAGCAAGGCTTTGGTCGTTCACTCTGTCGCGGCTGGAAAGAAGAGCCGCGGGAGAGCTGGTGCCTCTTGGGCCTTGTTTCCCCGGGCTCCAAGTTCGCGCCCGGGGTTCACCTTGCTAAGCCGATCTAAGCAGACACAGTCACAACCCTGCAGCAGCGTGCGTGGCCTAGCATGACACTCTATGCCTATTACCATCTCCTGGCGTAGGTAAGGCTTTGCCTTTTGCTCCGGCGCTCGGGCAGACTCGGGGTCAAGGCCAGTGCCTTCACCACAGGAGAGAAGAGGCGACAGGATCCCTGCACAGGGCCCGAGCACTGGGATGGGGAACGGTGGGGACTGTCTCCACTCTTTCCCCGGCACACCCCCGGCCACCCACAATGCTGCCATATCTTGGTGGAAGACGGCATCTGACTGCACGTTTCTCCATGGGGTTGTTTCTGCGAGTTCCGGGTATGGCACCTGGTGGCAAGCCCAAGTCTGCCCTTGGGACAGGTGGCCAAAGAGATGCTTTCCCCTTGGGACAAGAGGCACAGGACAGGCCTGCCTTCTGCCCAGACTCCTTCCTCAGAGTGGAGCACGCACCCATGCCCTTGTCGTCCCCTCATGTCTCCTTAGCAGCCAGGCTTCAATCTCTCCGCACAGGGAGTAGAGGACACTTGTCTTCTCATGGCCTGCTGTTCGTGCCTCGGCAGGCTATTCTGACTCCCGAGCGTTTCTAGACCCAAGGCCAAGGGATCCTTCTCTTCCCTGGGGCGGCGTGCTGTGCCTTCCCCAAAATTGCTCCTGGGGAGCGCGGTGACAGACGTGTGCAACCATGCTTCTCTCTCAGGCAGAGGGGATGCTAGGGCAAAGAGGATTTCGCTCCATGCGGGTATCTTCCACCATGTTGCCGAGACTCGCTCAGGCAAGCAGCAGCAGCATCCCCAAACCCAACTCTGATTTCCCAACGAATGCTGTGCTTTCCTAAGGGAGAGGCCCAGGCAAAGAGGCTTTCGCTGTATGCGGGTTTCTCCCACCGCAAGACTGGGCTCAGGGAAACAGCAGCAGCCCGCACAACATTTCTCAGCGAATGCTGTGCTTTCGCAGAGGCTTTGGTTTGGAGCGAACAGCACTTCGCCGCTGCTTCCTCAGCAAAGCTTCAGTCGAGTCAGGGAAGAAGAGCTGCGGGAGAGCTGTTGCCTCTTGGGCCTTGCTTTCCCTGGCTCCATGTTCGCGCCCGGATTTCACTTTGCTAAGCCGAACTAGGCAGACACAGTCACAACCCTGCAGCAGCGTGCGTGGCCTAGCATGGCACTCTATTCCTAATTCCATCTCCTGCTCTGGTAAGGCTTTGCCTTTTGCTCCGGTGCTCGGGCAGACTTGGGGTCAAGGCCAGTGCCTTCACCACAGGAGAGAGGAGGCAACAGGATCCCTGCACACGGCCCGGGCACTGGGATGGGGAACTGTGGGGGACTGTCTCCACTCCTTCCTCGCCGCACCCCCTGTCACCCACAATGCTGCCACATCTTGGTGGAAGAGGGCATCTGACTGACCGTTTCTCCATGGGGTTGTTTCTGCAAGTTCCAGGTATGGCACCTGGTGGCAAGCCCAAGTCTGCCCTTGGGACAGGTGGCCAAGGAGATGCTGTCCCCTTGGTAACAGAGGCACAGGACAGGCCTGCCTTCTGCCCAGACTCCTTAGAGTGGAGCACGCGCCCCTGCCCTAGTCGTCCCCTCATGTCTCCTTAGCAGCCAGGCTTCCATCTCTCCGCACAGGGAGCGGGTGACACATGTCTGGCCACCGGCCTGCATTTCGTGCCGCGGCAGGCTATCCTGTTCCCGAGCGTTTCCCGACCCCAAGGCCAAGGGATCCTTCTCTTCCCCGGGGGCGGCGTGCTGTGCCTTCCCCACACTTGCTCCTGGGGAGCGTGGTGACAGACGTGAGCAACCATGCTTCTCTCTCAGGCAGAAAGGATGCTAGGGCAAAGAGGATTTCGCTCCATGCGGGTATCTGCCAACATGCTGCGGAGACTCGCTTAGGCAAGCAGCAGCAGCATCCCCAAACCCAACTCTGATTTCCCAACGAATGCTGTGCTTTCCAAGGGGAGATGCCAAGGCAAAGGAGCTTTCGCTGTATGCGGGTTTCTCCCACCGTGAGACTGGGCTCAGGCACGCAGCAGCAGCCCCCAAAACATTTCTCGGGGAATGCTGTCCTTTCGCAGAGGCTTTGGTTTGGAGCAAACAGCCCTTCGCCACTGTTTCCTCAGCAAGGCTTCTGTCGCGTCTGGGAAGAAGAGCTGCGGGAGAGCTGGTGCCTCTTGGGCCTTGCTTTCCCTGGCTCCATGTTCGCGTCCTGGGTTCACCCTGCCAGGCCGAACTACGCAGACACAGTCGCAACCGTGCAGTAGCGCGCTTAGCCTAGGATGGCACTCCATGCACACTACCATCTCCCGGTGTAGGCATCGCTTGGCCTTTTACTCTGGCGCTCAGGCCGACTCGCGGACTAGGCCTGTGCTTTCCCCACAGGAAAGGAGAGGTGACAGGATCCCTGCACACCGCCCGTGAACTGAATAGGGAGCTTTGGGGGACTGTCACCACTCCTTCCCCTTAAAACCCGGGCCTCCTCCAAGCTTCCTCCTTCCATCCCGGAGGAAGATGGCATCTGATGGCCAGGTCTTTCTGGGAGTTGTTTCTCGAGTTTAGGGTAGGCGCCTGGTGGCAAGCCCATGGCTCCACCACGGTCAGGTGGTCAAGGAGCTGCTGTCTCCTTGGGCCCAAAGGCTCAGGACAGGCATGCTTTCTGCCCAGACTCCTTCCTCAGAGTGGAGCCTTTCCCCTGCCCTAATCTTCCCCTCGTGTCTCCTTAGCAGCCCGGCTTCCTTCGCTCTGCAGTGACAGATGTGTCCCTTTCCTTAAGGCTCTTTCCACAGGCACCACCGCGCTTCTCTCTCAGGCAGAGCGGAAGCCCAGGCAAAGAGGATTTCGCTCCATGCGGGTTTATTCCACCGTGCAGTGGAGACTAGCTCCGGCAAGCAGCAGGCAGCATCCCACAGAACCGACTCTGATTTCCCAGCGACTGCTATGCTTTCGCAGAGGTTTTCAGCTTGGCGCAAACCGCACTTCGCTGCTGCTTCCTCAGCAAGGCTTTGGTCGTTCACTCTGTCGCGGCTGGAAAGAAGAGCCGCGGGAGAGCTGGTGCCTCTTGGGCCTTGTTTCCCCGGGCTCCAAGTTCGCGCCCGGGGTTCACCTTGCTAAGCCGATCTAAGCAGACACAGTCACAACCCTGCAGCAGCGTGCGTGGCCTAGCATGACACTCTATGCCTATTACCATCTCCTGGCGTAGGTAAGGCTTTGCCTTTTGCTCCGGCGCTCGGGCAGACTCGGGGTCAAGGCCAGTGCCTTCACCACAGGAGAGAAGAGGCGACAGGATCCCTGCACAGGGCCCGAGCACTGGGATGGGGAACGGTGGGGACTGTCTCCACTCTTTCCCCGGCACACCCCCGGCCACCCACAATGCTGCCATATCTTGGTGGAAGACGGCATCTGACTGCACGTTTCTCCATGGGGTTGTTTCTGCGAGTTCCGGGTATGGCACCTGGTGGCAAGCCCAAGTCTGCCCTTGGGACAGGTGGCCAAAGAGATGCTTTCCCCTTGGGACAAGAGGCACAGGACAGGCCTGCCTTCTGCCCAGACTCCTTCCTCAGAGTGGAGCACGCACCCATGCCCTTGTCGTCCCCTCATGTCTCCTTAGCAGCCAGGCTTCAATCTCTCCGCACAGGGAGTAGAGGACACTTGTCTTCTCATGGCCTGCTGTTCGTGCCTCGGCAGGCTATTCTGACTCCCGAGCGTTTCTAGACCCAAGGCCAAGGGATCCTTCTCTTCCCTGGGGCGGCGTGCTGTGCCTTCCCCAAAATTGCTCCTGGGGAGCGCGGTGACAGACGTGTGCAACCATGCTTCTCTCTCAGGCAGAGGGGATGCTAGGGCAAAGAGGATTTCGCTCCATGCGGGTATCTTCCACCATGTTGCCGAGACTCGCTCAGGCAAGCAGCAGCAGCATCCCCAAACCCAACTCTGATTTCCCAACGAATGCTGTGCTTTCCTAAGGGAGAGGCCCAGGCAAAGAGGCTTTCGCTGTATGCGGGTTTCTCCCACCGCAAGACTGGGCTCAGGGAAACAGCAGCAGCCCGCACAACATTTCTCAGCGAATGCTGTGCTTTCGCAGAGGCTTTGGTTTGGAGCGAACAGCACTTCGCCGCTGCTTCCTCAGCAAAGCTTCAGTCGAGTCAGGGAAGAAGAGCTGCGGGAGAGCTGTTGCCTCTTGGGCCTTGCTTTCCCTGGCTCCATGTTCGCGCCCGGATTTCACTTTGCTAAGCCGAACTAGGCAGACACAGTCACAACCCTGCAGCAGCGTGCGTGGCCTAGCATGGCACTCTATTCCTAATTCCATCTCCTGCTCTGGTAAGGCTTTGCCTTTTGCTCCGGTGCTCGGGCAGACTTGGGGTCAAGGCCAGTGCCTTCACCACAGGAGAGAGGAGGCAACAGGATCCCTGCACACGGCCCGGGCACTGGGATGGGGAACTGTGGGGGACTGTCTCCACTCCTTCCTCGCCGCACCCCCTGTCACCCACAATGCTGCCACATCTTGGTGGAAGAGGGCATCTGACTGACCGTTTCTCCATGGGGTTGTTTCTGCAAGTTCCAGGTATGGCACCTGGTGGCAAGCCCAAGTCTGCCCTTGGGACAGGTGGCCAAGGAGATGCTGTCCCCTTGGTAACAGAGGCACAGGACAGGCCTGCCTTCTGCCCAGACTCCTTAGAGTGGAGCACGCGCCCCTGCCCTAGTCGTCCCCTCATGTCTCCTTAGCAGCCAGGCTTCCATCTCTCCGCACAGGGAGCGGGTGACACATGTCTGGCCACCGGCCTGCATTTCGTGCCGCGGCAGGCTATCCTGTTCCCGAGCGTTTCCCGACCCCAAGGCCAAGGGATCCTTCTCTTCCCCGGGGGCGGCGTGCTGTGCCTTCCCCACACTTGCTCCTGGGGAGCGTGGTGACAGACGTGAGCAACCATGCTTCTCTCTCAGGCAGAAAGGATGCTAGGGCAAAGAGGATTTCGCTCCATGCGGGTATCTGCCAACATGCTGCGGAGACTCGCTTAGGCAAGCAGCAGCAGCATCCCCAAACCCAACTCTGATTTCCCAACGAATGCTGTGCTTTCCAAGGGGAGATGCCAAGGCAAAGGAGCTTTCGCTGTATGCGGGTTTCTCCCACCGTGAGACTGGGCTCAGGCACGCAGCAGCAGCCCCCAAAACATTTCTCGGGGAATGCTGTCCTTTCGCAGAGGCTTTGGTTTGGAGCAAACAGCCCTTCGCCACTGTTTCCTCAGCAAGGCTTCTGTCGCGTCTGGGAAGAAGAGCTGCGGGAGAGCTGGTGCCTCTTGGGCCTTGCTTTCCCTGGCTCCATGTTCGCGTCCTGGGTTCACCCTGCCAGGCCGAACTACGCAGACACAGTCGCAACCGTGCAGTAGCGCGCTTAGCCTAGGATGGCACTCCATGCACACTACCATCTCCCGGTGTAGGCATCGCTTGGCCTTTTACTCTGGCGCTCAGGCCGACTCGCGGACTAGGCCTGTGCTTTCCCCACAGGAAAGGAGAGGTGACAGGATCCCTGCACACCGCCCGTGAACTGAATAGGGAGCTTTGGGGGACTGTCACCACTCCTTCCCCTTAAAACCCGGGCCTCCTCCAAGCTTCCTCCTTCCATCCCGGAGGAAGATGGCATCTGATGGCCAGGTCTTTCTGGGAGTTGTTTCTCGAGTTTAGGGTAGGCGCCTGGTGGCAAGCCCATGGCTCCACCACGGTCAGGTGGTCAAGGAGCTGCTGTCTCCTTGGGCCCAAAGGCTCAGGACAGGCATGCTTTCTGCCCAGACTCCTTCCTCAGAGTGGAGCCTTTCCCCTGCCCTAATCTTCCCCTCGTGTCTCCTTAGCAGCCCGGCTTCCTTCGCTCTGCAGTGACAGATGTGTCCCTTTCCTTAAGGCTCTTTCCACAGGCACCACCGCGCTTCTCTCTCAGGCAGAGCGGAAGCCCAGGCAAAGAGGATTTCGCTCCATGCGGGTTTATTCCACCGTGCAGTGGAGACTAGCTCCGGCAAGCAGCAGGCAGCATCCCACAGAACCGACTCTGATTTCCCAGCGACTGCTATGCTTTCGCAGAGGTTTTCAGCTTGGCGCAAACCGCACTTCGCTGCTGCTTCCTCAGCAAGGCTTTGGTCGTTCACTCTGTCGCGGCTGGAAAGAAGAGCCGCGGGAGAGCTGGTGCCTCTTGGGCCTTGTTTCCCCGGGCTCCAAGTTCGCGCCCGGGGTTCACCTTGCTAAGCCGATCTAAGCAGACACAGTCACAACCCTGCAGCAGCGTGCGTGGCCTAGCATGACACTCTATGCCTATTACCATCTCCTGGCGTAGGTAAGGCTTTGCCTTTTGCTCCGGCGCTCGGGCAGACTCGGGGTCAAGGCCAGTGCCTTCACCACAGGAGAGAAGAGGCGACAGGATCCCTGCACAGGGCCCGAGCACTGGGATGGGGAACGGTGGGGACTGTCTCCACTCTTTCCCCGGCACACCCCCGGCCACCCACAATGCTGCCATATCTTGGTGGAAGACGGCATCTGACTGCACGTTTCTCCATGGGGTTGTTTCTGCGAGTTCCGGGTATGGCACCTGGTGGCAAGCCCAAGTCTGCCCTTGGGACAGGTGGCCAAAGAGATGCTTTCCCCTTGGGACAAGAGGCACAGGACAGGCCTGCCTTCTGCCCAGACTCCTTCCTCAGAGTGGAGCACGCACCCATGCCCTTGTCGTCCCCTCATGTCTCCTTAGCAGCCAGGCTTCAATCTCTCCGCACAGGGAGTAGAGGACACTTGTCTTCTCATGGCCTGCTGTTCGTGCCTCGGCAGGCTATTCTGACTCCTGAGCGTTTCTAGACCCAAGGCCAAGGGATCCTTCTCTTCCCTGGGGCGGCGTGCTGTGCCTTCCCCAAAATTGCTCCTGGGGAGCGCGGTGACAGACGTGTGCAACCATGCTTCTCTCTCAGGCAGAGGGGATGCTAGGGCAAAGAGGATTTCGCTCCATGCGGGTATCTTCCACCATGTTGCCGAGACTCGCTCAGGCAAGCAGCAGCAGCATCCCCAAACCCAACTCTGATTTCCCAACGAATGCTGTGCTTTCCTAAGGGAGAGGCCCAGGCAAAGAGGCTTTCGCTGTATGCGGGTTTCTCCCACCGCAAGACTGGGCTCAGGGAAACAGCAGCAGCCCGCACAACATTTCTCAGCGAATGCTGTGCTTTCGCAGAGGCTTTGGTTTGGAGCGAACAGCACTTCGCCGCTGCTTCCTCAGCAAAGCTTCAGTCGAGTCAGGGAAGAAGAGCTGCGGGAGAGCTGTTGCCTCTTGGGCCTTGCTTTCCCTGGCTCCATGTTCGCGCCCGGATTTCACTTTGCTAAGCCGAACTAGGCAGACACAGTCACAACCCTGCAGCAGCGTGCGTGGCCTAGCATGGCACTCTATTCCTAATTCCATCTCCTGCTCTGGTAAGGCTTTGCCTTTTGCTCCGGTGCTCGGGCAGACTCGGGGTCAAGGCCAGTGCCTTCACCACAGGAGAGAGGAGGCAACAGGATCCCTGCACAAGGCCCGAGCACTGGGATGGGGAACAGTGGGGACTGTCTCCACTCTTTCCCCGGCACACCCCGGCCACCCACAATGCTGCCACATCTTGGTGGAAGACGGCATCTGACTGCACGTTTCTCCATGGGGTTGTTTCTGCGAGTTCCGGGTATGGCACCTGGTGGCAAGCCCAAGTCTGCCCTTGGGACAGGTGGCCAAGGAGATTCTGTCCCCTTGGTAACAGAGGCACAGGACAGGCCTGCCTTCTGCCCAGACTCCTTAGAGTGGAGCACGCGCCCCTGCCCTAGTCGTCCCCTCATGTCTCCTTAGCAGCCAGGCTTCCATCGCTCCGCACAGGGAGCGGGTGAGACATGTCTGGCCACCGGCCTGCATTTCGTGCCGCGGCAGGCTATCCTGTTCCCGAGCGTTTCCCGACCCCAAGGCCAAGGGATCCTTCTCTTCCTCGGGGGCGGCGTGCTGTGCCTTCCCCACACTTGCTCCTGGGAAGCGTGGTGACAGACTTGAGCAACCATGCTTCTCTCTCAGGCAGAAAGGATGCTAGGGCAAAGAGGATTTCGCTCCATGCGGGTATCTTCCAACATGCTGCGGAGACTCGCTTAGGCAAGCAGCAGCAGCATCCCCAAACCCAACTCTGATTTCCCAACGAATGCTGTGCTTTCCAAGGGGAGATGCCAAGGCAAAGGGGCTTTCGCTGTATGCGGGTTTCTCCCACCGCGAGACGGGGCTCAGGCACGCAGCAGCAGCCCCCAAAACATTTCTCGGGGAATGCTGTCCTTTAGCAGAGGCTTTGGTTTGGAGCAAACAGCCCTTCGCCACTGCTTCCTCAGCAAGGCTTCTGTCGCGTCAGGGAAGAAGAGCTGCGGGAGAGCTGGTGCCTCTTGGGCCTTGCTTTCCCTGGCTCCATGTTCGCGTCCTGGGTTCACCCTGCCAGGCCGAACTACGCAGACACAGTCACAACCGTGCAGTAGCGCGCTTAGCCTAGGATGGCACTCCATGCACACTACCATCTCCCGGTGTAGGCATCGCTTGGCCTTTTACTCTGGCGCTCAGGCCGACTCGCGGACTAGGCCTGTGCTTTCCCCACAGGAAAGGAGAGGTGACAGGATCCCTGCACACCGCCCGTGAACTGAATAGGGAGCTTTGGGGGACTGTCACCACTCCTTCCCCTTAAAACCCGGGCCTCCTCCAAGCTTCTACATCCCAGAGGAAGATGGCATCTGATGGCCAGGTCTTTCTGGGAGTTGTTTCTCGAGTTTAGGGTAGGCGCCTTGTTGCAAGCCCATGGCTCCACCACGGTCAGGTGGCCAAGGAGCTGCTGTCTCCTTGGGCCCAAAGGCTCAGGACAGGACTGCCTTCTGCCCAGACTCCTTCCTCAGAGTGGAGCACGCACCCATGCCCAAGTCTTCCCCTCATGTCTCCTTAGCAGCCAGGCTTTAATCTCTCCGCACAGGGAGCGGGTGAGACATGTCTGGCCACCGGCCTGCATTTCGTGCCGCGGCAGGCTATCCTGTTCCCGAGCGTTTCCCGACCCCAAGGCCAAGGGATCCTTCTCTTCCTCGGGGGCGGCGTGCTGTGCCTTCCCCACACTTGCTCCTGGGAAGCGTGGTGACAGACTTGAGCAACCATGCTTCTCTCTCAGGCAGAAAGGATGCTAGGGCAAAGAGGATTTCGCTCCATGCGGGTATCTTCCAACATGCTGCGGAGACTCGCTTAGGCAAGCAGCAGCAGCATCCCCAAACCCAACTCTGATTTCCCAACGAATGCTGTGCTTTCCAAGGGGAGATGCCAAGGCAAAGGGGCTTTCGCTGTATGCGGGTTTCTCCCACCGCGAGACGGGGCTCAGGCACGCAGCAGCAGCCCCCAAAACATTTCTCGGGGAATGCTGTCCTTTCGCAGAGGCTTTGGTTTGGAGCAAACAGCCCTTCGCCACTGCTTCCTCAGCAAGGCTTCTGTCGCGTCAGGGAAGAAGAGCTGCGGGAGAGCTGGTGCCTCTTGGGCCTTGCTTTCCCTGGCTCCATGTTCGCGTCCTGGGTTCACCCTGCCAGGCCGAACTACGCAGACACAGTCACAACCGTGCAGTAGCGCGCTTAGCCTAGGATGGCACTCCATGCACACTACCATCTCCCGGTGTAGGCATCGCTTGGCCTTTTACTCTGGCGCTCAGGCCGACTCGCGGACTAGGCCTGTGCTTTCCCCACAGGAAAGGAGAGGTGACAGGATCCCTGCACACCGCCCGTGCACTGAATAGGGAGCTTTGGGGGACTGTCACCACTCCTTCCCCTTAAAACCCGGGCCTCCTCCAAGCTTCTACATCCCAGAGGAAGATGGCATCTGATGGCCAGGTCTTTCTGGGAGTTGTTTCTCGAGTTTAGGGTAGGCGCCTTGTTGCAAGCCCATGGCTCCACCACGGTCAGGTGGCCAAGGAGCTGCTGTCTCCTTGGGCCCAAAGGCTCAGGACAGGACTGCCTTCTGCCCAGACTCCTTCCTCAGAGTGGAGCACGCACCCATGCCCAAGTCTTCCCCTCATGTCTCCTTAGCAGCCAGGCTTTAATCTCTCCGCACAGGGAGCGGGTGAGACATGTCTGGCCACCGGCCTGCATTTCGTGCCGCGGCAGGCTATCCTGTTCCCGAGCGTTTCCCGACCCCAAGGCCAAGGGATCCTTCTCTTCCTCGGGGGCGGCGTGCTGTGCCTTCCCCACACTTGCTCCTGGGAAGCGTGGTGACAGACTTGAGCAACCATGCTTCTCTCTCAGGCAGAAAGGATGCTAGGGCAAAGAGGATTTCGCTCCATGCGGGTATCTTCCAACATGCTGCGGAGACTCGCTTAGGCAAGCAGCAGCAGCATCCCCAAACCCAACTCTGATTTCCCAACGAATGCTGTGCTTTCCAAGGGGAGATGCCAAGGCAAAGGGGCTTTCGCTGTATGCGGGTTTCTCCCACCGCGAGACGGGGCTCAGGCACGCAGCAGCAGCCCCCAAAACATTTCTCGGGGAATGCTGTCCTTTCGCAGAGGCTTTGGTTTGGAGCAAACAGCCCTTCGCCACTGCTTCCTCAGCAAGGCTTCTGTCGCGTCAGGGAAGAAGAGCTGCGGGAGAGCTGGTGCCTCTTGGGCCTTGCTTTCCCTGGCTCCATGTTCGCGTCCTGGGTTCACCCTGCCAGGCCGAACTACGCAGACACAGTCACAACCGTGCAGTAGCGCGCTTAGCCTAGGATGGCACTCCATGCACACTACCATCTCCCGGTGTAGGCATCGCTTGGCCTTTTACTCTGGCGCTCAGGCCGACTCGCGGACTAGGCCTGTGCTTTCCCCACAGGAAAGGAGAGGTGACAGGATCCCTGCACACCGCCCGTGCACTGAATAGGGAGCTTTGGGGGACTGTCACCACTCCTTCCCCTTAAAACCCGGGCCTCCTCCAAGCTTCTACATCCCAGAGGAAGATGGCATCTGATGGCCAGGTCTTTCTGGGAGTTGTTTCTCGAGTTTAGGGTAGGCGCCTGGTGGCAAGCCCATGGCTCCACCACGGTCAGGTGGCCAAGGAGCTGCTGTCTCCTTGGGCCCAAAGGCTCAGGACAGGCATGCTTTCTGCCCAGACTCCTTTCTCAGAGTGGAGCCCTTTCCCCTGCCCTAATCTTCCCCTCGTGTCTCCTTAGCAGCCCGGCTTCCTTCGCTCGGCAGTGACAGATGTGTCCCTTTCCTTAAGGCTCTTTCCACAGGCACCACCGCGCTTCTCTCTCAGGCAGAGCGGAAGCCCAGGCAAAGAGGATTTCGCTCCATGCGGGTTTATTCCACCGTGCAGTGGAGACTAGCTCCGGCAAGCAGCAGGCAGCATCCCACAGACCCGACTCTGATTTTCCAGAGAATGCTGTGCTTTCCCAGAGAGGATGCCCCGGCCAAGAAGCTTTCGCTCTATGCGGGTTTTTCCCATTGTGCTGCGAATACTAGGCTAAGGCAAGCAACAAAAGCAGCCCACAGAACCGACTCTGATTTCCCAGCGACTGCTATGCTTTCGCAGAGGTTTTCAGCTTGGCGCAAACCGCACTTTGCTGCTGCTTCCTCAGCAAGGCTTTGGTCGTTCGCTCTGTCGCGGCTGGAAAGAAGAGCCGCGGGAGAGCTGGTGCCTCTTGGGCCATGTTTTCCCGGGCTCCAAGTTCGCGCCCGGGGTTCACCTTGCTAAGCCGATCTAAGCAGACACAGTCAACCCTGCAGCAGCGTGCGTGGCCTAGCATGACACTCTATGGCTATTACCATCTCCTGGCGTAGGTAAGGCTTTGCCTTTTGCTCCGGCGCTCGGGCAGACTCGGGGTCAATGCCAGTGCCTTCACCACAGGAGAGAGGAGGCAACAGGATCCCTGCACAAGGCCCGAGCACTGGGATGGGGAACAGTGGGGACTGTCTCCACTCTTTCCCCGGCACACCCCGGCCACCCACAATGCTGCCACATCTTGGTGGAAGAGGGCATCTGACTGCACGTTTCTCCATGGGGTTGTTTCTGCGAGTTCCGGGTATGGCACCTGGTGGCAAGCCCAAGTCTGCCCTTGGGACAGGTGGCCAAGGAGATGCTGTCCCCTTGGTAACAGAGGCACAGGACAGGCCTGCCTTCTGCCCAGACTCCTTAGAGTGGAGCACGCGCCCCTGCCCTAGTCGTCCCCTCATGTCTCCTTAGCAGCCAGGCTTCCATCTCTCCGCACAGGGAGCGGGTGACACATGTCTGGCCACCGGCCTGCATTTCGAGCCGCGGCAGGCTATCCTGTTCCCGAGCGTTTCCCGACCCCAAGGCCAAGGGATCCTTCTCTTCCCCGGGGGCGGCGTGCTGTGCCTTCCCCACACTTGCTCCTGGGGAGCGTGGTGACAGACGTGAGCAACCATGCTTCTCTCTCAGGCAGAAAGGATGCTAGGGCAAAGAGGATTTCGCTCCATGCGGGTGTCTTCCAACATGCTGCGGAGACTCGCTTAGGCAAGCAGCAGCAGCATCCCCAAACCCAACTTTGATTTCCCAACGAATGCTGTGCTTTCCAAGGGGAGATGCCAAGGCAAAGGGGCTTTCGCTGTATGCGGGTTTCTCCCACCGCGAGACTGGGCTAAGGCACGCAGCAGCAGCCCCCAAAACATTTCTCAGGGAATGTTGTCCTTTCGCAGAGGCTTTGGTTTGGAGCAAACAGCACTTCGCCACTGCTTCCTCAGCAAGGCTTCTGTCGCGTCAGGGAAGAAGAGCTGCGGGAGAGCTGGTGCCTCTTGGGCCTTGCTTTCCCTGGCTCCATGTTCGCGTCCTGGGTTCACCCTGCCAGGCCGAACTAAGCAGACACAGTCACAACCGTGCAGTAGCGCGCTTAGCCTAGGATGGCACTCCATGCACACTACCATCTCCCGGTGTAGGCATCGCTTGGCCTTTTACTCTGGCGCTCAGGCCGACTCGCGGACTAGGCCTGTGCTTTCCCCACAGGAAAGGAGAGGTGACAGGATCCCTGCACACCGCCCGTGCACTGAATAGGGAGCTTGGGGGACTGTCACCACTCCTTCCCCTTAAAACCCGGGCCTCCTCCAAGCTTCTACATCCCGGAGGAAGATGGCATCTGATGGCCAGGTTTTTCTGGGAGTTGTTTCTCCAGTTTAGGGTAGGCGCCTGGTTGCAAGCCCATGGCTCCACCACGGTCAGGTGGCCAAGGAGCTGCTGTCTCCTTGGGCCCAAAGGCTCAGGACAGGCATGCTTTCTGCCCAGACTCCTTTCTCAGAGTGGAGCCCTTTCCCCTGCCCTAATCTTCCCCTCGTGTCTCCTTAGCAGCCCGGCTTCCTTCGCTCGGCAGTGACAGATGTGTCCCTTTCCTTAAGGCTCTTTCCACAGGCACCACCGCGCTTCTCTCTCAGGCAGAGCGGAAGCCCAGGCAAAGAGGATTTCGCTCCATGCGGGTTTATTCCACCGTGCAGTGGAGACTAGCTCCGGCAAGCAGCAGGCAGCATCCCACAGACCCGACTCTGATTTTCCAGAGAATGCTGTGCTTTCCCAGAGAGGATGCCCCGGCCAAGAAGCTTTCGCTCTATGCGGGTTTTTCCCATTGTGCTGCGAATACTAGGCTAAGGCAAGCAACAAAAGCAGCCCACAGAACCGACTCTGATTTCCCAGCGACTGCTATGCTTTCGCAGAGGTTTTCAGCTTGGCGCAAACCGCACTTTGCTGCTGCTTCCTCAGCAAGGCTTTGGTCGTTCGCTCTGTCGCGGCTGGAAAGAAGAGCCGCGGGAGAGCTGGTGCCTCTTGGGCCATGTTTTCCCGGGCTCCAAGTTCGCGCCCGGGGTTCACCTTGCTAAGCCGATCTAAGCAGACACAGTCACAACCCTGCAGCAGCGTGCGTGGCCTAGCATGACACTCTATGGCTATTACCATCTCCTGGCGTAGGTAAGGCTTTGCCTTTTGCTCCGGCGCTCGGGCAGACTCGGGGTCAATGCCAGTGCCTTCACCACAGGAGAGAGGAGGCAACAGGATCCCTGCACAAGGCCCGAGCACTGGGATGGGGAACAGTGGGGACTGTCTCCACTCTTTCCCCGGCACACCCCGGCCACCCACAATGCTGCCACATCTTGGTGGAAGAGGGCATCTGACTGCACGTTTCTCCATGGGGTTGTTTCTGCGAGTTCCGGGTATGGCACCTGGTGGCAAGCCCAAGTCTGCCCTTGGGACAGGTGGCCAAGGAGATGCTGTCCCCTTGGTAACAGAGGCACAGGACAGGCCTGCCTTCTGCCCAGACTCCTTAGAGTGGAGCACGCGCCCCTGCCCTAGTCGTCCCCTCATGTCTCCTTAGCAGCCAGGCTTCCATCTCTCCGCACAGGGAGCGGGTGACACATGTCTGGCCACCGGCCTGCATTTCGAGCCGCGGCAGGCTATCCTGTTCCCGAGCGTTTCCCGACCCCAAGGCCAAGGGATCCTTCTCTTCCCCGGGGGCGGCGTGCTGTGCCTTCCCCACACTTGCTCCTGGGGAGCGTGGTGACAGACGTGAGCAACCATGCTTCTCTCTCAGGCAGAAAGGATGCTAGGGCAAAGAGGATTTCGCTCCATGCGGGTATCTGCCAACATGCTGCGGAGACTCGCTTAGGCAAGCAGCAGCAGCATCCCCAAACCCAACTCTGATTTCCCAACGAATGCTGTGCTTTCCAAGGGGAGATGCCAAGGCAAAGGAGCTTTCGCTGTATGCGGGTTTCTCCCACCGTGAGACTGGGCTCAGGCACGCAGCAGCAGCCCCCAAAACATTTCTCGGGGAATGCTGTCCTTTCGCAGAGGCTTTGGTTTGGAGCAAACAGCCCTTCGCCACTGTTTCCTCAGCAAGGCTTCTGTCGCGTCTGGGAAGAAGAGCTGCGGGAGAGCTGGTGCCTCTTGGGCCTTGCTTTCCCTGGCTCCATGTTCGCGTCCTGGGTTCACCCTGCCAGGCCGAACTACGCAGACACAGTCGCAACCGTGCAGTAGCGCGCTTAGCCTAGGATGGCACTCCATGCACACTACCATCTCCCGGTGTAGGCATCGCTTGGCCTTTTACTCTGGCGCTCAGGCCGACTCGCGGACTAGGCCTGTGCTTTCCCCACAGGAAAGGAGAGGTGACAGGATCCCTGCACACCGCCCGTGAACTGAATAGGGAGCTTTGGGGGACTGTCACCACTCCTTCCCCTTAAAACCCGGGCCTCCTCCAAGCTTCCTCCTTCCATCCCGGAGGAAGATGGCATCTGATGGCCAGGTCTTTCTGGGAGTTGTTTCTCGAGTTTAGGGTAGGCGCCTGGTGGCAAGCCCATGGCTCCACCACGGTCAGGTGGTCAAGGAGCTGCTGTCTCCTTGGGCCCAAAGGCTCAGGACAGGCATGCTTTCTGCCCAGACTCCTTCCTCAGAGTGGAGCCTTTCCCCTGCCCTAATCTTCCCCTCGTGTCTCCTTAGCAGCCCGGCTTCCTTCGCTCTGCAGTGACAGATGTGTCCCTTTCCTTAAGGCTCTTTCCACAGGCACCACCGCGCTTCTCTCTCAGGCAGAGCGGAAGCCCAGGCAAAGAGGATTTCGCTCCATGCGGGTTTATTCCACCGTGCAGTGGAGACTAGCTCCGGCAAGCAGCAGGCAGCATCCCACAGAACCGACTCTGATTTCCCAGCGACTGCTATGCTTTCGCAGAGGTTTTCAGCTTGGCGCAAACCGCACTTCGCTGCTGCTTCCTCAGCAAGGCTTTGGTCGTTCACTCTGTCGCGGCTGGAAAGAAGAGCCGCGGGAGAGCTGGTGCCTCTTGGGCCTTGTTTCCCCGGGCTCCAAGTTCGCGCCCGGGGTTCACCTTGCTAAGCCGATCTAAGCAGACACAGTCACAACCCTGCAGCAGCGTGCGTGGCCTAGCATGACACTCTATGCCTATTACCATCTCCTGGCGTAGGTAAGGCTTTGCCTTTTCTCCGGCGCTCGGGCAGACTCGGGGTCTAGGCCAGTGCCTTCACCACAGGAGAGAAGAGGCGACAGGAAATCAGAGTTGGGTTTGGGGAGGCTGCTGCTGCTTGCCTACGCGAGTCTCCGCAGGATGTTGGAAGATACCCGCATGGAGCGAAATCCTCTTTGCCCTAGCATCCTTTCTGCCTGAGAGAGAAGCATGGTTGGACACGTCTGTCAACGCGCTCCCCAGGAGCAATTTTGTGGAAGGCACAGCACGCAGCCCCCGGGGAAGAGAAGGATCCCTTGGCCTTGGGGTCTAGAAACGCTCGGGAAGCCGAATAGCCTGCCGAGGCACGAACAGCAGGCCATGAGAAGACAAGTGTCCTCTGCTCACTGTGCGGAGAGATTAAAGCCTGGCTGCTAAGGAGACATGAGGGGAAGACTTGGGCATGGGTGCGTGCTCCACTCTGAGGAAGGAGTCTGGGCAGAAGGCAGTCCTGTCCTGAGCCTTTGGGCCCAAGGAGACAGCAGCTCCTTGGCCACCTGACCGTGGTGGAGCCATGGGCTTGCAACCAGGCGCCTACCCTAAACTCGAGAAACAACTCCCAGAAAGACCTGGCCATCAGATGCCATCTTCCTCCGGGATGTAGAAGCTTGGAGGAGGCCCGGGTTTTAAGGGGAAGGAGTGGTGACAGTCCCCCAAAGCTCCCTATTCAGTGCACGGGCGGTGTGCAGGGATCCTGTCACCTCTCCTTTCCTGTGGGGAAAGCACAGGCCTAGTCCGCGAGTCGGCCTGAGCGCCAGAGTAAAAGGCCAAGCGATGCCTACACCGGGAGATGGTAGTGTGCATGGAGTGCCATCCTAGGCTAAGCGCGCTACTGCACGGTTGTGACTGTGTCTGCGTAGTTCGGCCTGGCAGGGTGAACCCAGGACGCGAACATGGAGCCAGGGAAAGCAAGGCCCAAGAGGCACCAGCTCTCCCGCAGCTCTTCTTCCCTGACGCGACAGAAGCCTTGCTGAGGAAGCAGTGGCGAAGGGCTGTTTGCTCCAAACCAAAGCCTCTGCGAAAGGACAGCATTCCCCGAGAAATGTTTTGGGGGCTGCTGCTGCGTGCCTGAGCCCCGTCTCGCGGTGGGAGAAACCCGCATACAGCGAAAGCCCCTTTGCCTTGGCATCTCCCCTTGGAAAGCACAGCATTCGTTGGGAAATCAGAGTTGGGTTTGGGGATGCTGCTGCTGCTTGCCTAAGCGAGTCTCCGCAGCATGTTAGAAGATACCCGCATGGAGCGAAATCCTCTTTGCCCTAGCATCCTTTCTGCCTGAGAGAGAAGCATGGTTGCTCACGTCTGTCACCGCGCTCCCCAGGAGCAATTTTGGGGAAGGCACAGCACGCCGCCCCCGGGGAAGAGAAGGATCCCTTGGCCTTGGGGTCTGGAAAAGCTCGGGAAGCAGAATAGCCTGCCGAGGCACGAACAGCAGGCCATGAGAAGACAAGTGTCCTCTCCTCCCTGTGCGGAGAGATTGAAGCCTGGCTGCTAAGGAGACATGAGGGGAAGACAAGGGCATGGGTGCGTGCTCCACTCTGAGGAAGGAGTCTGGGCAGAAGGCAGGCCTGTCCTGTGCCTCTTGTCCCAAGGGGAAAGCATCTCTTTGGCCACCTGTCCCAAGGGCAGACTTGGGCTTGCCACCAGGTGCCATACCCGGAACTCGCAGAAACAACCCCATGGAGAAACGTGCAGTCAGATGCCGTCTTCCACCAAGATATGGCAGCATTGTGGGTGGCCGGGTTTGTGCCGGGGAAAGAGTGGAGACAGTCCCCACCGTTCCCCATCCCAGTGCTCGGGCCCTGTGCAGGGATCCTGTCGCCTCTTCTCTCCTGTGGTGAAGGCACTGGCCTTGACCCCGAGTCTGCCCGAGCGCCGGAGCAAAAGGCAAAGCCTTACCTACGCCAGGAGATGGTAATAGGCATAGAGTGTCATGCTAGGCCACGCACGCTGCTGCAGGGTTGTGACTGTGTCTGCTTAGATCGGCTTAGCAAGGTGAACCTTGGGCGCGAACTTGGAGCCCGGGAAAACAAGGCCCAAGAGGCACCAGCTCTCCCGCGGCTCTTCTTTCCTGCCGCGACAGAGCAAACGACCAAAGCCTTGCTGAGGAAGCAGCAGCGAAGTGCGGTTTGCGCCAAGCTGAAAACCTCTGTGAAAGCATAGCAGTCGCTGGGAAATCAGAGTCGGTTCTGTGGGCTAGTTTTTTTGCTTGCCTTAGCCTAGTATTCGCAGCACGATGGGAGAAACCCGCATAGAGTGAAAGCTTCTTTGCCGGGGCATCCTCTCTGGGAAAGCACAGCATTCTCTGGGAAATCAGAGTCGGGTCTGTGGGATGCTGCCTGCTGCTTGCCGGAGCTAGTCTCCACTGCACGGTGGAATAAACCCGCATGGAGCGAAATCCTCTTTGCCTGGGCTTCCGCTCTGCCTGAGAGAGAAGCGCGGTGGTGCCTGTGGAAAGAGCCTTAAGGAAAGGGACACATCTGTCACTGCAGAGCGAAGGAAGCCGGGGTGCTAAGGAAACACGAGGGGAAGATTAGGGCAGGGGAAAGGGCTCCACTCTGAGAAAGGAGTCTGGGCAGAAAGCATGCCTGTCCTGAGCCTTTAGGCCCAAGGAGACAGCAGCTCCTTAGCCACCTTACCGTGGTGGAGCCATGGGCTTGCCACCAGGCGCCTACCCTAAACTCGAGAAACAACTCCCAGAAAGACCTGGCCATCAGATGCCATCTTCCTCCGGGATGTAGAAGCTTGGAGGAGGCCCGGGTTTTAAGGGGAAGGAGTGGTGACAGTCCCCCAAAACTCCCTATACAGTGCACGGGCGGTGTGCAGTGATCCTGTCACCTCTCCTTTCCTGTGGGGAAAGCACAGGCCTAGTCTGCGAGTCGGCCTGAGCGCCAGAGTAAAAGGCCAAGCGATGCCTACACCGGGAGATGGTAGTGTGCATGGAGTGCCATCCTAGGCTAAGCGCGCTACTGCACGGTTGTGACTGTGTCTGCTTAGTTCGGCCGGGCAGGGTGAACCCAGGACGCGAACATGGAGCCAGGGAAAGCAAGGCCCAAGAGGCATCAGCTCTCCCGCAGCTCTTCTTCCCTGACGCGACAGAAGCCTTGCTGAGGAAGCAGTGGCGAAGGGCTTTTTGCTCCAATCCAAAGCCTCTGCGAAAGGACAGCATTCCCCGAGAAATGTTTTGGGGGCTGCTGCTGCGTGCCTGAGCCCAGTCTCGCGGTGGGAGAAACCCGCATACAGTGAAAGCCCCTTTGCCTGGGCATCTCCCCTTGGAAAGCACAGCATTCGTTGGGAAATCAGAGTTGGGTTTGGGGATGCTGTTGCTGCTTGCCTAAGCGAGTCTCCGCAGCATGTTGGAAGATACCCGCATGGAGCGAAATCCTCTTTGCCCTAGCATCCTTTCTGCCTGAGAGAGAAGCATGGTTGCTCACGTCTGTCACCACGCTCCCCAGGAGCAAGTGTGGGGAAGGCACAGCACGCCGCCCCAGGGAAGAGAAGGATCCCTTGGCCTTGGGGTCTGGAAACGCTCGGGAAGCAGAATAGCCTGCCGAGGCACGAACAGCAGGCCATGAGAAGACAAGTGTCCTCTCCTCCCTGTGCGGAGAGTTTGAAGCCTGGCTGCTAAGAAGACATGAGGGGAAGACAAGGGCATGGGTGCGTGCTCCACTCTGAGGAAGGAGTCTGGGCAGAAGGCAGGCCTGTCCTGTGCCTCTTGTCCCAAGGGGAAAGCATCTCTTTGGCCACCTGTCCCAAGGGCAGACTTGGGCTTGCCACCAGGTGCCATACCCGGAACTCGCAGAAACAACCCCATGGAGAAACGTGCAGTCAGATGCCGTCTTCCCCCAAGATATGGCAGCATTGTGGGTGGCCGGGGGTGTGCCGGGAAAGAGTGGAGACAGTCCCCACCGTTCACCATCCCAGTGCTCGGGCCCTGTGCAGGGATCCTGTCGCCTCTTCTCTCCTGTGGTGAAGGCACTGGCCTTGACCCCGAGTCTGCCCGAGCGCCGGAGCAAAAGGCAAAGCCTTACCTATGCCAGGAGATGGTAATAGGCATAGAGTGTCATGCTAGGCCACGCAGGCTGCTGCAGGGTTGTGACTGTGTCTGCTTAGATCGGCTTAGCATGGTGAATCCCGGGCGCGAACTTGGAGCCCGGGAAAACAAGGCCCAAGAGGCACCAGCTCTCTCGCGGCTCTTCTTTCCTGCCGCGACAGAGCAAACGACCAATGCCTTGCTGAGGAAGCAGCAGCGAAGTGCGGTTTGCGCCAAGCTGAAAACCTCTGTGAAGGCATAGCCGTCGCTGGGAAATCAGAGTCGGTTCTGTGGGCTAGTTTTTTTGCTTGCCTTAGCCTAGTATTCACAGCACGATGGGAGAAACCCGCATAGAGTGAAAGCTTCTTTGCCGGGGCATCCTCTCTGGGAAAGCACAGCATTCTCTGGGAAATCAGAGTTGGGTCTGTGGGATGCTGCCTGCTGCTTGCCGGAGCTAGTCTCCACTGCACGGTGGAATAAACCCGCATGGAGCGAAATCCTCTTTGCCTGGGCTTCCGCTCTGCCTGAGAGAGAAGCGCGGTGGAGCCTGTGGAAAGAGCCTTAAGGAAAGGGACACATCTGTCACTGCAGAGCGAAGGAAGCCGGGCTGCTAAGGAAACACGAGGGGAAGATTAGGGCAGGGGAAAGGGCTCCACTCTGAGAAAGGAGTCTGGGCAGAAAGCATGCCTGTCCTGAGCCTTTAGGCCCAAGGATACAGCAGCTCCTTGGCCACCTTACCGTGGTGGAGCCATGGGCTTGCCACCAGGCGCCTACCCTAAACTCGAGAAACAACTCCCAGAAAGACCTGGCCATCAGATGCCATCTTCCTCCGGGATGTAGAAGCTTGGAGGAGGCCCGGGTTTTAAGGGGAAGGAGTGGTGACAGTCCCCCAAAGCTCCCTATACAGTGCACGGGCGGTGTGCAGTGATCCTGTCACCTCTCCTTTCCTGTGGGGAAAGCACAGGCCTAGTCCGCGAGTCGGCCTGAGCGCCAGAGTAAAAGGCCAAGCGATGCCTACACCGGGAGATGGTAGTGTGCATGGAGTGCCATCCTAGGCTAAGCGCGCTACTGCACGGTTGTGACTGTGTCTGATTAGTTCGGCCGGGCAGGGTGAACCCAGGACGCGAACATGGAGCCAGGGAAAGCAAGGCCCAAGAGGCATCAGCTCTCCCGCAGCTCTTCTTCCCTGACGCGACAGAAGCCTTGCTGAGGAAGCAGTGGCGAAGGGCTTTTTGCTCCAAACCAAAGCCTCTGCGAAAGGACAGCATTCCCCGAGAAATGTTTTGGGGGCTGCTGCTGCGTGCCTGAGCCCAGTCTCGCGGTGGGAGAAACCCGCATACAGTGAAAGCCCCTTTGCCTGGGCATCTCCCCTTGGAAAGCACAGCATTCGTTGGGAAATCAGAGTTGGGTTTGGGGATGCTGTTGCTGCTTGCCTAAGCGAGTCTCCGCAGCATGTTGGAAGATACCCGCATGGAGCGAAATCCTCTTTGCCCTAGCATCCTTTCTGCCTGAGAGAGAAGCATGGTTGCTCACGTCTGTCACCACGCTCCCCAGGAGCAAGTCCCCACCGTTCCCCATCCCAGTGCTCGGGCCCTGTGCAGGGATCCTGTCGCCTCTTCTCTCCTGTGGTGAAGGCACTGGCCTTGACCCCGAGTCTGCCCGAGCGCCGGAGCAAAAGGCAAAGCCTTACATACGCCAGGAGATGGTAATAGCCATAGAGTGTCATGCTAGGCCACGCACTCTGCTGCAGGGTTGTGACTGTGTCTGATTAGTTTGGCTAGCAAGGTGAACCCCGGGCGCGAACTTGGAGCCCGGGAAAACAAGGCCCAAGAGGCACCAGCTCTCCCGCGGCTCTTCTTTCCTGCCGCGACAGAGTGAAAGACCAAAGCCTTGCTGAGGAAGCAGCAGCGAAGTGCAGTTTGCGCCAAGCAGAAAACCTCTGCGAAAGCATAGCAGTCGCTGGGAAATCAGAGTCGGTTCTGTGGGCTAGTTTTGTTGCTTGCCTTAGCCTAGTATTCGCAGCACGATGGGAGAAACCCGCATAGAGTGAAAGCTTCTTTGCCGGGGCATCCTCTCTGGGAAAGCACAGCATTCTCTGGGAAATCAGAGTCGGGTCTGTGGGATGCTGCCTGCTGCTTGCCGGAGCTAGTCTCCACTGCACGGTGGAATAAACCCGCATGGGGCGAAATTCTCTTTGCCTGGGCTTCCGCTCTGCCTGAGAGAGAAGCGCGGTGGTGCCTGTGGAAAGAGCCTTAAGGAAAGGGACACATCTGTCACTGCAGAGCGAAGGAAGCCGGGCTGCTAAGGAGACACGAGGGGGAGATTAGGGCAGGGGAAAGGGCTCCACTCTGAGGAAGGAGTCTGGGCAGAAAGCATGCCTGTCCTGAGACTTTGGGCCCAAGGAGACAGCAGCTCCTTGGCCACCTGACCGTGGTGGAGCCATGGGCTTGCCACCAGGCGCCTACCCTAAACTCGAGAAACAACTCCCAGAAAGACCTGGCCATCAGATGCCATCTTCCTCCGGGATGTAGAAGCTTGGAGGAGGCCCGGGTTTTAAGGGGAAGGAGTGGTGACAGTCCCCCAAAGCTCCCTATTCAGTGCACGGGCGGTGTGCAGGGATCCTGTCACCTCTCCTTTCCTGTGGGGAAAGCACAGGCCTAGTCCGCGAGTCGGCCTGAGCGCCAGAGTAAAAGGCCAAGCGATGCCTACACCGGGAGATGGTAGTGTGCATGGAGTGCCATCCTAGGCTAAGCGCGCTACTGCACGGTTGTGACTGTGTCTGCTTAGTTCGGCCTGGCAGTGTGAACCCAGGACGCGAACATGGAGCCAGGGAAAGCAAGGCCCAAGAGGCACCAGCTCTCCCGCAGCTCTTCTTCCCTGACGCGACAGAAGCCTTGCTGAGGAAGCAGTGGCGAAGTGCTGTTTGCTCCAAACCAAAGCCTCTGCGAAAGGACAGCATTCCCCGAGAAATGTTTTGGGGGCTGCTGCTGCGTGCCTGAGCCCAGTCTCGCGGTGGGAGAAACCCGCATACAGCGAAAGCCCCTTTGCCTTGGCATCGCCCCTTGGAAAGCACAGCATTCGTTGGGAAATCAGAGTTGGGTTTGGGGATGCTGCTGCTGCTTGCCTAAGCGAGTCTCCGCAGCATGTTGGAAGATACCCGCATGGAGCGAAATCCTCTTTGCCCTAGCATCCTTTCTGCCTGAGAGAGAAGCATGGTTGCTCACGTCTGTCACCACGCTCCCCAGGAGCAAGTGTGGGGAAGGCACAGCACGCCGCCCCCGGGGAAGAGAAGGATCCCTTGGCCTTTGGGTCGGGAAACGCTCGGGACAGGATAGCCTTCCGCGGCACGAAATGCAGGCCGGTGGCCAGACATGTGTCACCCGCTCCCTGTGCGGAGAGATGGGAGCCTGGCTGCTAAGGAGACATGAGGGGATGACTAGGCAGGGTCGCGTGCTCCACTCTGAGGAAGGAGTCTGGGCAGAAGGCAGGCCTGTCCTGTGCCTCTTGTCCCAAGGGGAAAGCATCTCTTTGGCCACCTGTCCCAAGGGCAGACTTGGGCTTGCCACCAGGTGCCATACCTGGAACTTGCAGAAACAACCCCATGGAGAAACGGTCAGTCAGATGCCATCTTCCACCAAGATGTGGCAGCATTGTAGGAGACAGGTGATGCGGCGGCGAAGGAGTGGAGACAGTCCCCCACAGTTCCCCATCCCAGTGCCCGGGCCGTGTGCAGGGATCCTGTTGCCTCTTCTCTCCTGTGGTGAAGGCACTGGCCTAGACCCCGAGTCTGCCCGAGCGCCGGAGCAAAAGGCAAAGCCTTACCTAGGCCAGGAGATGGAATTAGGCATAGAGTGCCATGCTTGTCCACGCACGCTGCTGCAGGGTTGTGACTGTGTCTGCCTAGTTCGGCTTAGCAAAGTGAAACCCAGGCGCGAACTTGGAGTCCGCGAAAGCAAGGCCCAAGAGGCACCAGCTCTCCCGCGGCTCTTCGTCCCTGCTGCGAAAGAGCGAACGACCAAAGCCTTGCTGAGGAAGCAGCAGCGAAGTGCGGTTCGCTCCAACCAAAGACTCTGCGAAAGCACAGCATTCGCTGAGAAATGTTGTCAGGCCTGCTGCTGCTTCCCTGAGCCCAGTCTCGCGGTGGGAGAAACCCGTATACAGCGAAAGCCTCTTTGCCTGGACCTCTCCCTTAGGAAAGCACAGCATTCATTGGGAAATCAGAGTTGGGTTTGGGGATGCTGCTGCTGCTTGCCTGAGAGAGTCTCGGAAACATGGTGGAAGATACCCGCATGGAGCGAAATCCTCTTTGCCCTAGCATCCCCTCTGCCTGAGAGAGAAGCATGGTTGCACACGTCTGTCACCGCGCTCCCCAGGAGCAATTTTGGGGAAGGCACAGCACGCCGCCCCCGGGGAAGAGAAGGATCCCTTGGCCGAGGGGTCTGGAAACGCTCGGGAGTCAGAATAGCCTGCCGAGGCACGAATAGCAGGCCATGAGAAGACAAGTGTCCTCTGCTCCCTGTGCGGAGAGATTGAAGCCTGGCTGCTAAGGAGACATGAGGGGACGACAAGGGCATGGGTGCGTGCTCCACTCTGAGGAAGGAGTTTAGGCAGAAGGCAGGCCTGTCCTGTGTCTCTGGTCCCAAGGGGAAAGCATTTTTTTGGCCACCTGTCCCAAGGGCAGACTTGGGCTTGCCACCAGTTGCCATACCCGGAACTCGCAGAAACAACCCCATGGAGAAACGTGCAGTCAGATGCCGTCTTCCATCAAGATATGGCAGCATTGTGGGTGGCAGGGGGTGTGCCGGGGAAAGAGTGGAGACAGTCCCCACTGTTCCCCATCCCAGTGCTCGGGCCCGGTGCAGGAATCCTGTCGCCTCCTCTCTCCTATGGTGAAGGCACTGGCCTAGACCCCGAGTCTGCCCGAGCGCCGGAGCAAAAGGCAAAGCCTTACCTACGCCAGGAGATGGTAATAGGCATAGAGTGCCATGCTAGGCCACGCACGCTGCTGCAGGGTTGTGACTGTGTCTGCTTAGTTCGGCTTAGCAAGGTGAACCCCGGGCGCGAACATGGAGCCCGGGAAAGCAAGGACCAAGAGGCACCAGCTCTCCCGCGGCTCTTCTTTCCTGCCGCGACAGAGCAAACGACCACAGCCTTGCTGAGGAAGGAGCAGCGAAGTGCGGTTCGCGCCAAGCTGAAAACCTCTGCGAAAGCATGGCCGTCGCTGGGAAATCAGAGTCGGTTCTGTGGGCTGCTTTTGTTGCTTGCCTTAGCCTAGTATTCGCAGCACTTTTGGAGAAACCCGCATAGAGCGAAAGCCTCTTTGCCCGGGCATCCCCTCTGGGAAAGCACAGCATTCTTTGGGAAATCAGAGTCGGGTCTGTGGGATGCTGCCTGCTGCTTGCCGGAGCTAGTCTCCACAGCACGGTGTAATAAACCCCCATGGAGCGAAATCCTCTTTGCCTGGGCATCCCCTCTGCATGGGAGAGATGCATGGTTGCACACGTCTGTCACTGCGCTCCCCAGGAGCAAGTGTGGGGAAGGCACAGCACACTGTCCCTGGGGAAGAGAAGGAGCCATTGGCCTTGGGGTCTGGAAAATTGAACAGCCACATGCAGAAAATGAAATTGGACCATCCTAACACCATACATTATAATCGACTGGAAATGGATGAAGAAGCATAATGTGAGAAAGGAATCCATCATAGTCCTTGAGGAGAGAACAGGTAGCAACTTCTTTGACCTCAGCAGCAGCAACTTCTTCCTAGGAACATCGCGAAAGGCAAGGGAAGCAAGGGCAAGAATGAACTATTGGGATTTCATCAGATCCAAAAGCTTTTGCACTGCAAAGGAAACAGTTAACAAAGCCAAAAGATCACTGTCAGAAGTTATCTGGGAGAAGATATTTGCAAATGACATACCAGATAAAGGGCCAGTATCCAAAATCTATAAAGAGCTTATCAAACTCAACACCCTAAAAACAAATAATCCAATGAAGAAATGGGCAGAGGACATGAACAGACATTTCTGCAAAGAATACATCCAAATGGCCAACAGACACATGAAAAAATGCTCCACATCACTCGGCATCAGGGAAATACAAATCAAAACCAGAATGAGATACCACCTCACACCGTTCAGAATGGCTAAAATGAACAAGTCCGTCAATGACAGATGCTGGCGAGGATGTGGAGAAAGGGCAACCCTCCTACACTGTATGTGGGAATGCAAGCTGGTGCAACCACTCTGGAAAACAGCGTGGACGTGCCTCAAAAAGCTGAAAATAGAACTACCCTATGACCCAGTGCTTGTAGTACTGGGTATATACCCTACAGATACAAACGTGGCATTCTGAAGGGGCACATGCACCCAAATGTTTATAGCAGCAATGTCCACAATAGTTAAACTATGGAAAGAAACTAAATGTCCTTCAACAGATGAATCAATAAATAAGATGTGGTATATATGTTCAATGGAATACTATGCAGCCATCAAAAGAAATGAAATCCTGCTATTTGTGATGACGTGGATGGAACTAGAGGGTATTATGCTTGGAGAAATATTTCAAAGATTTTATATATTTTTTTAATTTATGTATTATGATATCCCTTACATACAGAATCTGAGGAAAAGGAAAACTAATGGAAACTTAGAGTTGAGTTGACAAGGGGTGAACCTGGTCATGATCCCAGGGTCCTGGGATCGAGCCCCGCATCAGGCTCTCTGCTCAGCAGGAAGCCTGCTTCCTCTTCTCTCTCTGCCTGCCTCTCTGCCTGCTTGTCATCTCTCTCTGTCAAATAAATAAATTAAAAATCTTAAAAAAAATCCAATATTATTGTTTTACAGAAGTAAGTAAAGAATCCTAAAGTTTATATGAGACCATGAAAGACAACAAATAATCAAAGCAGTTCTGAGAAAGAATGAAGAAGGGAGATTACACTTCTTGATTTGAAACTATACTACAAAGCCCTCATGCTCAAAACAATAAAGTATACTGGCATAAAAACAGACCAATAAACAAGTAGAACAGAATTGAGAGTCCAGAAATAAATTCTTTCATACAGTCACCTAATATTTGACAGGGGCCAACATATGTAATGGGGAAAGATAGCCTGTTCAATAAATGATATTTAAAACTGAATAGTCACATAAACAGTATGAAAAGGGAACCTTATATCACTCATAAGTCTGAACTTGAAATAGATTAAAGACTTAAAGGTGATGCATGAAACTAAATTTCCTAAAGGAAAACTATAGGAAAAATTCTCCTTGACATTGGTATTGCCAATAGTTTTTTGGATACCAGACCAAAAACACAAGCAAAAAAAGCAAAAATAAATAAATGGTATTACATCAAACTAACGTTTCTGCATTGCCAAAAAAAGGGAGAGAGAATGAAAACACAATCCACAGAATGTAAGAAAATACTTACGAATCTTATATCTGAAAAGAGGTTAATAACCAACAGATACAAATAGAAAAAAAATATATGATTAAAAAAATAGCAAAAGGATCTCAATAGACTTTTTTTTCAAAAAAGTTATATAAATGACCAACAGGAGCATTAAAAAGTGCTCAACGTAAAAATCTCAGGGCAAAGTCCTTATGTTGTTGTTGTTGTTTACCTCTGAAAAACGCAGCAAGATATTAGAATATATACTACCAAAAAATTGAAACTAACCAATTTTGGTAAATATTGGAGAAAACGGGGAACTTATGCACTGTAATAGAGATATAAATTTGTATGGAAAACAGTATGGAGATTATTCATATTATTAAAAGTAAAATTACCATATGATTCAGTAATCCCACTTCTAGGTATCTATCTAAAGAAAACAAAGTTCACTGTTCAAAGACATATCTGCACTCTTATGTTTATTATAAAATTATTAACTCTAAGCAAGAGATGGAAATAACTTCAGTATCCATTAATGGATGAATGAGTAAAATAAGTATGGTAAATATATACTACGGAATACTACTTAACCATGAAAAATTAAGAAATACTGCCATTTACAACAGCATGGATGGATCTTGAAGGTATTATTCTAAGTGAAATATTTCAAAGATTTTATATATTTTTTTAATTTATGTATTATGATATCCCTTACATACAGAATCTGAGGAAAAGGAAAACTAATGGAAACTTAGAGTTGAGTTGACAAGGGGTGAACCTGGGGTGGAGTAAGGTGGTCCAAGGGTGCAAACTTGCAACTATAATATGAAAAAGTTCTGGGGATCTAATGTACAGCATGATGATCATAGTTAATAAGATATACATACTTTTTATTTATTGTGCTTCCCTTTAATAAACTTTGCATATATCACATTCTTACAAGTTGAAAGTTTATAGTAATCTTGTATAAAAGAGGTCTGCTGCCACCATTTTTCTAACAACATTTGTTCATTTTGTGTCTCTTTGTCACATGTTGGTAATTCTTGCAATATATCAAGTTTTTTCATTATTATTGTATTTGTTATGGTGATCTGTGATCAGTAATTATGACCCACTGAAAACTCAGAACTAGTGTACTTAAAGTATATACATTGATTTTCTTTAAAAACCTAATGCTTTTGAACAGTGCAGTATAGTTTTTATTTTTTATATGCACTGGGAAACATAATTTTTTATATGCACTGGGAAACCAAAAAATATAATAATTTGACTTAGTTTATTGAGATAATCACTTTATTGAGGCAGTCTGGAACAAAACCCACAAGACCTCTGAAGTTTATCTCTACTATACTATATACATAAAAGTTGCTAAGAGAGTAGATCTTAAAATTCCTTACGATACATGCATAAAAAACAGTGGCAACTATACGAGATAGTAGATGTATTAACATTTTTGTGTAGATTATATTGCAATAAAGATGTATACCAATTTATCAAATTGTACAAAATTTACACAATGTTAAAAGTTTGCAATGTTATAAGAAATCATTTCTTAAATTTACAAATATGTCGATTTTTTTCAATAAAGCTGGAAAAAACTTTTTGTAGAATTAATCTATTTTTCAAAAAAGGAAGTAAGGCAGTAGAAACTGCAACTAACTCTGAAATAATAGAATATAAAATCCATTTTTGTTATATACACTGTGACAAAAACTATTACTTAGTTTACAATGGAGGAGTACTTATGAAGCATGAAGGATGGTCTATAAAAAAGGCTGAAAGAGCTCAGTTTTAAGGTTTAAATTTAAAATCTTCTTTTGAAATACTAAACTGACCACCCAGTGTTCCAAACATCAATGTCTTAACTGCATGAATTTATTTCATACAACTCTATAATCTAGTTTCATAAGAAAGCAGCATGCAAAGTTTGAATAAGACAGACTTGCTTAAGTTTCTTTATGTTCAACAGTAAAGGATACCTCCTTAAAAACAAATAGAAGAAAAATCAGCATATTTATTATGATAATTATTATTCATAAGGAGATTCATATTGAATTAGGGAATATATATCCTCAGAGGGGGTAAAGTAAAATGAAATTTATGTTGGTAAATGTGTCTAATAATAGTCAATACAATGCCTCAATATAAATGAATATTACCATTTTGAACAATTTAATTACTATTACTAGAATTATTATAAGTATAAAAATAGCTATCATTTTAGCATGGAATATGAGACTCTCATGCTCCATGCTTCATCACATCCACACAACAACGCTGCATAATAAGTATTATCATCACCATTTCATGGGTGAAAAAACTGAGGCTAACACATTTAGATAACTGGTTTATGATTACATGGGTAGCAAAAATGCATCACACTAATTTAGGCTTTATGATTTCAGAATTGTACTCTTTCCACTGCACATTCTATTACTCTGTAAATACTTGGCCTGTTTTCATTTGGTTCTTTAATTTTATTCATGTGGTGATGGCTTAAAGCTTCCTTTAAAGGAAGCTTAAAAATTTCATTTAACCAAAAGCTCCCAAGAATTAAAAATGCCACGGATCTAATGTAGACATGGATATCATTAGTTAATGGGTAACTATATATTTTCCACCCTAGTGAGATAACAATCAGAGTATTTTTCTAAGTTTTAGTCTCTCAGTGTTAAAAAGGACTTTGTTAAAATAGAAATATTTAGACAAAGGTGATCAAAAGTCTGAATCAGGTCACCTTAAGGTAAATATTAGGAACCTGAGGAAACAAATGGAGATTTGAACACTGAGCTATGATATAATGAATGGTTTCAAGTATTTAGTAGAGTATAGAAAAGCCCTTTAAAGCCTGGTCTTAGCCTAGCATTGCAGCTTCTGGGATATCTGTCTATCTATCATCTATCTATCTAGATATAAATTTGAAAACTTTTTTAACTTAAAGATTTTGAGAAATAGAACATAATCAGCACCATAGAAGATCTGTTTCTGATAACAACCTAGCCCCTCCTCCCAGTTTGTTAATATTCTCTCTTATTTAATGTAACATTGTGCAAATAGACCACTACTGATCTGCCGTTATGAATGAAATAGCTATAATCATCTGTTTGCATATCCTGGTGAAAATATTCATTTAGTTCCATGTTGTATTTCTAGGAATGGACCAAATTTTTATTTTTATTTTTAAGTTTTCTAAATATTGTCCAACTTACCTCAAATGTTTTTATTATGGGCACTTTCATTCTTTCACATTCTTGCAAGGCAATTTTACTGTTGCCCAATATGGTAAGTGTGTAATAGTATGTCATTTTAGGTTTTAATTTATTTTTAATTTAATTTAATTTAATTCCAGATTCATAATAAAGATAAACAGTTTTTATATATGAGTGGCCATTTGGATTACCCTTTCTGTAAAGTACATGCTCAAATCTTTTGATATCTTAACACTGTGTCATACTGACTTCTTTAATAGTAGATTTTCTGAATGAACTTTTAGCTGTGTAGGTCTTCTCTATTTTATTTTGAACTTGTTTTCATTTCAAAATCTTTATATTTATTTTCATAATCTGCTTTTATTTTGCTTTGTCTATTATCTATCTATCTATCTATTTATTTGCAAGCAAGAGAGAGTGAGCAAGTGAGAGTGCAGGGAGGGATAGAAAAAGAAGGGAAAAGAATCTTAAGCAGGCTCCAGGCTCAGCACAGAGCCCAACTCTGGGCTCTATTTCACAACCATGACATCATGACCTGAGCCAAATTGAAAGAGATAAAATAAAATTAAGGTGTTAAAAAAAAAGGAAAAAGAATTGGAGGTTTAATTAAGTGAGCCACCCAGGCACCCCTGTGGTATCTTAAATTAGCTGTCATATCTTTAAAGTTCTAGAGTATCCATTTGGTTCATTTATAAAACCTTTCTCAATATCATTTTTAGTGTCAGTTTTTTGTTCAATTTGCTTCCCCTCTCATTTCTTTGAGCAGAGTAATCAAGCCATTTTACAATCTTTATTGATCATTTTAACATCATACTTAATCCCATTTTGTCTATCAAATCTTGTTAATGGTTTTTCTTTGTGTGCTTTGTTACATTTTGCTATGTTCAAGACATTATATTTGAAACTCTTATTGAGTAGGGATAATTAAGAGCTATAATAATGGTATGGTCCTCCTTCGTAGGATTTTCTCTTATATCTGAGACTCTACAAGACAATCATACTCCAAATTCAGTGATTGGCTTTCTCAGTTTACACAGAAGGCAAGGTAGGCTCTAGTCTTATTTCTGCTTCTCCTTGTGCTTTGGGGATCTCAACTTAAATTTGGGTTGATTGCTGCTGGATTTGTTTCTCTAGTATCAAGAGTCTATGAACAACACAGCTCAGTGTGTTTTAGCAGTTTCAAATGCTCTCATAGCTAAAATGGCTTCAGGGCATATATCTCTAGGCTCTCATTGTATTTCGTATTTTGGCCCAGTAATCCCTCACTTATTTTTATAATCATTCTGATATTTTTAACTTTAAAAGCTATTTTGTCTGGATTTTTAGTTGTCTTAAGTAGGAGTTTTTAGATCACCATTACTAGAAGCAACAACAAATATACATGAAAATATCTGCAGTAGTTTATCACATCTTTATGGCTTTGAACTTCCATAAGCTGAGGCATCCTTCTCTAATCACTTAGGCAAACTCCAATTTACCCTTTAATACAACACAAGAATTGCTTCATTTAAGAACATGTTCAGGGATGACTCTTCCCCACTGTTCTTACCAACATTCCCACACACTCTTTGCTACCCACACCTTGTTTATGAACTTTCGTTAGGTATATCAGCGTGACCAGAATTTTGCTCTATTGTATTTTTGTCCTTTAGAGCTTTAATTAAATATGAATTCCATAGAAAGTCTGTCCCTTTTCTTTCAAACCTGGGTTAGTTATTTCTTCTCATTCTTTGTCAGAAGTTACTTTATTAGAGAAACTTATAGCTCTATTGTGACTTTGGAGCCTTTACAGTTTTTCGACTGGAAAAATCACCCATCCCTGAGATTTTTACGCAGCTTCCTAGCTGATATTATTCAGAAATCTGTTCAAAACAGACTTTTTCAGGGAGGCCCTTTCGGACCACTCAGTTAAAAAACCTCTTCTCAATCACTGCTCTTTTAAAAATGTGCTTATTTAGTTCAAATATGCATCTCTATTAAAGAAAAAGCAGTACGATTTTTTTTTTTTAAAGTTGGCTTACCTATTATCTATCTCTCCCATTAAAATGATTCCTCTGGCCTGGGGTTTTGTTGTGCTCATTTTAGGCCAGGCACTCAATAAATTGTCACTGAATGATTGAATTGTTTGACTCCCTTGCTAGATTCTCAACTTCATGAGGCCAAGGATTGTTCTATTCAGTCCTTCTTTATCCTCAATGTCTGTTATATTGCAGTCACTTACGTGACTAATGGGAAAAATCACAGAAAGAAAGAGTTAAAACTACAGAAAAACCCTGTAGGTTCAATAACACAAAGCTTTCTAAAATTATTTAGCCCAGGAATTGAATACTGGCTGCACTTTTGATTTTTTTTAAATGGTATTGAATTTAATTTAAATGGAAATACTGGAATGGTAGAATAATAAAAAAATTATAAAAGCAACTTGCTCCTTAAAGTAAGAATTATATAGGGCATCTCTTCTAGAAGCAAAATTTTCAAATGTCAAACATCTGAAAGCATAGAAGGAGAAGTAAGAGTGTGAATTGTACTTCAATGCTCTTTTCTTTATATTCAGCAAACAGCTTCATTCACACACCTTTCCAATTTTTTCAACTCTTTTGACAAAGCCTTCAGAGGAGTTACTGCTGATGACAACCATCACAGCCTAACAGGAGAAATTTTATAAAGAAAAATAATAGCATGTTTTTCCCAAATTGTTAAGGATATGGTGAAGCTCTGTCGGATTCAAAGGAGGAATGTGCAATTCCATGCTATATATAATAATAACTTGTTTTAATAGTGGCTTTGCAATTTTTCAGATATATCCATTTTCTGAAACCACTATCAAATAAACAAAAACAAAGAAATGAACAGGGGTTCGAGACAGAAATTATCTAATCTAAAAATAGCACATGTTCACAGAATACACAACACATATCCCAAGTACTACTATAGGTTTCAAGTAATAGTCAAAACAATAGTAAAAATGATTCAGACCACACCAGTCAAATCATAAATGGGACCTTAACTGTAAATCCTTATCTTTAGATCAAAGCGGGTAATTGGGGGCTGAAGATACATTATAGAACTAATATGTTATAGAACTCCTCTGAAATGAGTCATTTATTCCATCACTTTTCCTGCACAGCTGCTGACCCATGTTTTGGTTCCTGGAAATAGCTGCTACCCTGTCATACTTCTTAAAAGCACATATATTGATAACTCTACTCATTCCTCCATTCTCTGTGACTGTCACTGTGTTAAAATGTGGAGTCAGCTGACTCACTTGTGATGGTAATAAAGTAGATGAGTTTGCAAAGTATTTTGTTATTTCTAAAAATGCAAAAACCAAATTACATTGAAATCATAAGGGGTGTTTCAGGGAGAGCTGTAGGATGTGGTTTCTTGTGTAATCCACAGAGATTAGCTCCAACACATATTTAAACTCTCCTCTAGGAGCAACCTTAGTGGTAAAGCAAGAAGATAAACAGATGTAAACACACCCTGGCACAAAATTATCACTTATGTTTGGCTTCCTAGTCTCCTCGTGTTACTTATTTATCTTAACTTCTCTCTGAAATCAGGGAACACAGAATCTCAATCAGTTGACATTTTTCTACTGAATTACCCAATAGTCTGATCATACCCCAAGACTTTTTTAAATTATTTCACTCATAATCCCAAATCTGCTTTGCTTCCTCATCTTAGTACACTGTAATTTGATTTCAAAATGAGGACAGTTGTCAGTAATGCCACATTCGTTCATCTATTTTACAATTCCATGTGCTTATAACTATGAAGATATGTTAATAACATCCATTCCAATAAGCCACCCTAAATTTATTATCATGAAACAAGACCTCAAGAAAGAGAATTCAAAATCATCCATGTATTTGCAACTTATTGCAATAAAGCCTTTATCAATAGACTTCCCTGTGCACATGGTGGTCAAATTGCTGGTGAAAACCAGCCAGATCTATTACAAGCTTTCTCATGGCTTCTAGGTAACCCAAGTGAGCCTTTATTGATACTGGGAAGGGATAAAGCAGGGAAGGGATAAACAGTGCTGTAAGAATTGGCTAGACAAAAGTAATGACTCTCATTACAAAGTGAGTATTTTAAAGCAAAAGAGCCTGTTGGGAATATTGTTTTATAAAATAGTGGTTTTTTTATTAACTTTTTAAAATTCAATTAGGTAACATATAGTGTACCATTAGTTTCAAATGTAGATTTCAGTTATTCATCCATAGCATATAATAGCTAATGCTCAGTACTTACTGTGATAGCTTCTTGAAAGCAGAATTTTAACCCACTGAGCCACCCAGGCGCCCTTGAAAGCAGAATTTTAGATCACATTTTCTGATTACTTCCATGTCGTACAACACTTTCCTGCTAGCAACCTTCAAAACATACTGTTTGTTAGAGGAATTTCTTTAATAATAAATAAATAGAAATTTATTTAAATTTATAAATATATAAAATAAATAGGAATTTATTTAAATTTATTTAAATATTGCACACTGTTTCATTGTTCATAAATAAGGTGATGATATTATAGCCATTAGTTGGTAGCACTGATATATCACTTTCTTTTTACTTCTCAGTGCATTCTCTTTACACAAAATAGATATATATTTTAAAAGAATCTGAATCTGTGGCAAACTTGTAAAAAACCCTATACAGTAAAGTTTATCATTTTAAGTAATCTCAATTATCTTCCTCAATTGTGATAGTATATCCTTCTATCTAGGCCAGATATTGTATGAGGGATTTGAAAAGACATACTTTTCTAAATTTCACTTTTCTCATCTGCAAAATGCTTATCATATCCTACAATAAAATACACTTACAATTTTTTGATGAAAATTTATTTATTTATTTTAAGATTTTATTTCTTTATCAGAGAGAGTGGGCGAGAGAGCAAGCACAGGCAGACAGAATGGCAGGCAGAGGCAGAGGGAGAAGCAGGCTCCCGGCCGAGCAAGGAGCCCGTTGCGGGACTCGATCCCAGGACGCTGGGATCATGACCTGAGCCAAAGGCAGCTGCTTAACCAACTGAGCCACCCAGGCGTCCCTTTTGATGAAAATTTAATCTGTATAAACAATATATTTGCTGTAATGCGTGGTTCATGGAAAACATCTTATTTAATTATAAGCAACAACAGTATTAGAAATTAAGTAAATGTGTCTATAATATTTAAAGTTTTAACACATAATTCCACTGCTTTGCCTTATTTTCTCAAATCCCTTTACCACTTTCACTGACAGAGTTAAATGTACTTTTTCTACTAGTAGCCAGCTCTTTGTCTTTTGTCAGAAAGATGCCCTTGTGAATTATTTATAATAGAGATATTAGCAATAATAATAATAATAATAAATAGCAATGAAAATGTTAAAAAAAAGTTTTCTTAACTAATTAGGGTTCTTAGACATCAATTAGAGGAACCACCTCGGGCAAGCAAATTAATCTGCAAGACATTCCCAGAATTAACAAGTCAGTCAGATACAGGGTTGTCCGTAGACTGAAAGGTGAAGCAAAAGGACTAGGTTTGGAAAATAGGTAAGGACAGTGAAAAAAGTGATCAAATTTTGGGGCAAAATAAATTCTTAGGTGTCCTTTCAATGGAGTCCTGTTCATTATGTAGCAGAAACTCTAGAGATTATCTCAATCCATTGGAGTCACCCCGTTTATTAGCTTGCTATTGACAAAGTTATTTACAAACTGTAGAGCAAGAGGTTATAATGGAGAAAACTGATGGTAATGCACAGGATTCTTGTTAACAATAATGCAAGTTAGTGATTTTTCATTAGAAAACATAAATTCTATAACCCAAATTATGGGCCCAGAGCACTTCTGCTGCACAACTCTGCTTATATCCCAAATAACCATGTGAACTAGTTTTAATATCTGCTTCTCTTATTAATTTTTGAATAAAAATTCTTGACACAAGTATTTTATAATTGTGTGATAACCATGCATTTAATTTCTTGGAGAACGAAACACACTTTAGCATAACTAGGTTCGTTCACAGAACCAGCCTTGATAACACACTTCTATATGTTAGAAATGATGTAATAAATGTAGAATATTGGGCACTTGTTTGGTATTCTTTGCCATGTTTTGCACTATCTAAAAAGAGATCAGTGAACTTGGACTGGAGTTAGTAGACATGGAAGAAAATAAAATATTACAGAGAAGAATACTCTGTGGTCCACAACCTAAACGGGCTGGGATTCCCATCATTTGGATCCCTGTAGCTTTACAAAAGTCAATTAAATTTTTGTATCTCCGATTAAAGTTGATTCCCCAGTACTTTTTCAAACATATCTTGTAAAGTATTGTTTCCCAGAAAAAAAGGGATTTTGCACATGTATCTGCCTTTGTCTCTGGTCATGATCTCAGTCAGGATCCTGGTATCGAGCCCCATTTCGGGCTTCCTGCTCATTAGGGAGTATATTTCTCAGTCTCTCTCTGCAGCTACATCCCCCTGCCCCACTCATGCTCTCTCTCTCTCTCAAATAAATAAATACAATCTTTAATTTTTTAATTAAAAATAAGATAAATAAAATAAAATAAAAAGTCTGGTCTTACTGCCCCATTTAGCTCCTTTTGTTTTTTTGAGTTGTATTTAAAGCAGCATGAGAGAACATGAGGCTCTCAAACTTTAAAAAAAAAAGGAAAAAATTGAGTTTTGTTAGGATTTAAGATCTTGTCTGCTAGACAAAAACGTTGGCTTTGTTAACATGTGAAAATCAACAAAAGAGAATAAGATCGAATTCTAATAATTTTTGTAGAAATTAAAAATTTCCTCCAACCCAATTACATACAGACCCATTAAGTAAATTCATTCCAATGTCCCAAACCAACCTTTTCTAATAGTAATGCATCTGTGTAAACAGGGTCAACCCAAGGAATAAATAAATATTATTATTTTTTTCCCTGTCTCTTCCACAGTCACATCTGGGTATATTGGTAGCAAGCCAATTATCTATCTTATAAGACATGATATCATAAGGAAGGTTATTCTGTCCATTTGGAACAACTGAAAATCATTGTAATTTTATCTTGGTGCAGTAACTTGAGATGGCACAGTGTGGGTTATGAATATATTTTATTTTTTTTACTGGGAAGAAGAGATTATAGAGATATTGGTTATCCAAGAGAGACTGACAGGTGTTGATAGTTGCCAGGTCAATATCCATCTACTCTTTCCTTTAATATCAGAAAGCACTGAGGGATTGACAACAAGGAAACTTAAAACAACATCAAATATTTTATTGTCTCTTTTCTAGTTACATTGTAACCTTATGACAAAGTATCAGTCGTACAAGATATCATTCTCTTTTACCTCTATCTTTCTGCCAGAAATGTGGGCTTAATAGTGAGAACTCCAACAACAATTTTTGCAACTGTGAATAAAAAGCCATGAAAACCTCTAAGATAGTTCACTTGACTTTCTTAAGACTCTGAACCAACACATTACATTTTTGCAACTGTGAATGAAAAGCCATGAAAACCTCTAAGATAGTTCACTTGACTTTCTTAAGACTCTGAACCAACACCAGAAAACACTCTCTGTAGTCTTCTTGTTAAACGAAAAATATGGTTAAACCACTTTTGACAGTCTACTACCTACAGCAAACTGTAAATCTTAATTGAAATATGTCCTCTCAGCTGTGCTTAAGCAACTGAGTCCTGAGCTTTTTAGGTTTTCAGTCTGAAAGAGTACACCTCGGGTGCTCTGAAAGGGAAGAGAAAGGACACCCTGTTCTCCATATAAATTAAAGAAGAGAAATCTGTGCATTTAAGTGGGCCATATAAAATTTATCAAGCAATTATCTCCTAACTCCTTCCTATCCAAATTACCTGATATGCTCTCCCTACTCCTTTATTCCACGTTACTGCCTTTTCCAGGATTCTGTATCACATCACAGCATGTCTTCTGTTATTTCCTTCTTGCAAGCTAGTTTTGTTTTCTCCATCTAAAAAAATCAACAATCATTGTGTATTTCAATTCCCATTTTCCTCAAATGCATTGATTCTTCTTATCTATTACTCTTTTCTCATACTCAGTGTCTTTGTCTTTATGGGGTTTGTACTTTGCTTTTCCCCATTCTTTACTGCCATTATATAATCAAATCTAATAACTTCTTAGAGAAAGTTAAAAATTCCTGCATAGCCACACGTGAACACAAAGTCACTGATTTTTAGCAAACCTATAAGATAGTCAGACATCCATTCAATTTCTTTTTAAGATTTTATTTATTTATTTGACAGAGAGGGATGAAAAGCAGGCAGAGAGGCAGGCAGAGAGAGAGGAGGAAGCAGGCTCCCTGCTGAGCAGAGAGCCTGATTTGGGGCTCGGTCCCAGGACCCTGGGATCATGACCTGAGAGCCGAAGGCAGCGGCTTAACCCACTGAGCCACCCAGGCGTCCCTCCATTCAATTTCTTAACTGAGTCCCAAATGCATCCTGACTTCTAACCTAAACCCAAGTTCTACTTCTTACACGTTGTTATATGACCAAATTCTTTCAGTTCAGTATTTTGTAACATTTAAATATTAGTCAATTGATGCTTTGTTTGTGTATTTCTATGAAAATAATTTGAATACTGTAGATTTATTGTTATATTTATAGGTTTATAATCAAAGTTTCATCAGTTGAAGTTTTTGGAAATTTCAGATATAATGATTAACCTAAAATGATACTGCCTCAAATCCCTCTGATATCAAGGCCCAACTCCTGATCATAGCCAAACCTGTGGTGGATAGTTCCATGGGAAATTGCAGTTACTTAACACTGATAGGATCTCATGTTCTCTCTCTCATTTTGGAATGTCTCCAACACAACCCAAAAGTGTAGGAGAGTTAATGTCCTCTGAGGACAGCTCTCAGTGAAGTGGAAATAAGAACCATAGGTAAAATTGTCAGTTTTCAGGTCTTCATGAGGACAACTTAAAGAAGTTTCTCAGGACCTTTCAGTAAAAGCAAGCCTTCATTTTCTATCCACAACAATTATATCAACAATGTACCTCTTTGACAAAGTTGCTTCTTCACTGTATCACTTTCCCATTCTTTTCTACCTTGGATAATCTCCCAGATAAACTAACAGTACTCAAATCCTTTGTCCTACTCTTTGCTCTCAGGATAAATGGAGCCAAAAGACTTAGATTAATATCAAGTTCTGAATGGGATCTTAGAGCTATTTCTGTCCAGATTTTCATAAACATAGGGACCTTTGAATTATCAGGCTATAAATAAGTTCTAAATGGAGGGGGCAAAAGCAAAAAGTAGAAATTTTTATGTTTGATTTTTAATCATGATTAATTGACTTTATTGATTATTAAAAATACTAACATTATAAAAGTGTGGATCTTTGTAAAACAATGTCTTAATGTAAGAAAGAAGTTGCATAGTCCTTTTGAGAATATTAAACCAAGTGTTCAGGTGCCATCTAATTTCTTGTTTAATCCAGAACTTTGGTGTGCATCATCTTGAGGAATAGGATTTTGAAGTCCAGACAGACTAACAGAAAACTGATCCAAATGTGTGTGTTTATATTTCTGCTTTTGTTGTAAAAATCAAAGTGTGATTGCTGGTTTAAAATGGTAAAACTAATAATGTTCATGGACTCGATTATAAATTTTCTAATTGTATGGGAAGAATCCAACAAAGATAGAATTAATTGATTTGCAAATCCTCAAAGAGCTACAGGATCAGGTAGTGGTATGTTCTGATTCAACAGCATCATAATGCAGCATTTTATATGTGTGGCTAATGGATATTTTCATGAATGTTTGCTAGCTAGTCAGCCAATACAGAGAAATATTAGGTAGGGTAATTACTCACAGTTGTGTTTAATATAATGAGAGAAAATTATCAAATGGCACTAATAATAATAATCCTATAGCAGGCTAAATAATTCAATGATAATTACAAGTATTAATCTAGCTTTCTTCCCTGATTATGACTCTTCTCTCCTTTATCATAATGGGAGTAGCACATTGTCTGCAATGAATTGTGAAAACCCAGCAGTGACTTTGGCAGTGAAGGCCTCCCATCAATTTTGATAGGTTAAAAGGATTCTGGTTGGTCTTGAGCAAATGTGTCAATTTTTTTATTCTGTGTGTGTCATAAAAGAAAGAAGCAATAGTAAATTCTTGCTGTTATTCCATGGAGCCAATAAAATCATACTGCCAACAAGAGGCTGTTGACACCATAGGTGTAGTTAACTGTCTTGAAATACTACGCCTGGAAATAAAATCCTAATATTTCACATAACCTCTTTTTTTAAAAGAAACAAAACAAAACAAAACAAAACAACTATACTGCTTACATTTAGGGCCCTGCTGTTGTGTAACTATTTTTGAACATGTCTTCTGTAAGTGTATATATATATATATATATATATATATATATATATATACATATTTTTCTGTGCAATAAATTCATTTAGAGATAAATTTGGATTGCAAATTATTTTGGGGGAGGCGTGGTATTTGTGGCTAGTCTTACAAGTAAAAAGGACTAAAAGAAAGAAGAAAAACATTTTTTATTACAGCATATTTACATCTGTCCAAAGTACTTATCTACTATAATACTGACTAATGTATAATACTGTACACAAAGAAAGAAGCTAAATGAGTTATAATTCAGTCAGTGTATAGCTGGCCATTTTAAAACTTACCACTGAATCTTTCTGGTATGCAATGTGATATCTGGCAATCTGGTCCAGTTCATTACATCAGGTCATTTGTATGTTCTTATTACCATTTTGATAGCATAGCACATTTTATAACCCAGACATTTTACAATGGAACTATGATGCATGTATTTTCAAAAGTATAGACATACATGAAGCTATGAGGTCAAAAAAGATGAATGTCCGTAGTACCATATAGACTCAACAAATAAAAGTGTCCAAGGGTCTGAGTGTGACTTATGAATATTGTATAAGATTAGGCCAACATGTGGTTTTGATATAAATAATCTGTTCTTAAATTAGAATTACAATCGTTGAGTACAGTGTTGAAAATGGCAGATAGATTTTAGCTATCTTTGCTCACTAGGGAAAATGGAAAAATGTTTAGTTTGGTCAGATTTTCACTTAACTTCTGAAAAATCTTACGTTTGAGAGAACCCTTCTGAAATAAGAATCCTTAAAGACATAACCCCTTTGGCACAAGTTTTCAAGAAACTTGTTTGATGTTGTAGACAATTCTATGGCACACGTACTGTTCTAGATGTTTCATGCCAATAATATGTAAGCCATACCAAGGCTACATATACATATAGAGATGTTCCTCAGCTTACAAGGGGGCTATGTACAGAGAAACACATAAAAAATTGAAAATGCATTTAATACCCCTAAACAATCAAATATCATAGCTTACCTTAAGCTTATTTAAACATACTCAGAACACTTACATTTGCCTGCATTTGGGCAAAATCATCTTAAGCAAAGCCTATTTTATAACAAAGTATCAAATATCACATGCAATTTATTAAATATTACATTAAAAAAAGAAGAATATATATATTCTATATATATATTCTATATATAGAATGCTTGTAAGAATATCAGGTGTTCACCCCTGTAATCTTCTAGCTGACTGGGAGCTGTGGCTCACTGCCGCTGCCCAGCATCACAAGATGGCACCATATAGAACAAGAGTTTCAGGTGGTAGGTGTTGTAAATTTTACCCAAACTGACATTGGTCAAACTCGTTTTTGTCATCATATATATCAAGTAGTTTTCTCGGGTTTATTTTTAGAATATCCTTGTATAATGAATATTTACACTGATATCTAGTATAAAAATCTTGCAATTTAACAGTAGAAACATTAAGATATTGAAAATCAATCTATTTCTTTAATTCATTGAAGACATTTTTGGCTTGTTTCCAGTACTTTCTTACTGGTTAAAAAGTGAATTTGAAGTAGTCTGGATTTCATTATTATATGGCACTTTCCCTTTGATGAATACAAAGACGATATTCTATATTAGCTATCTGAGAAGAATTTATTTTTTTAATTTTATTTATTTGTAAGAGAGAGAGTGAGAGAGAGCACAAGCAGGGGGAGCAGCAGGATGAGGGAGAAGCAAACTCCCGGCTAAGCAGGAAATCTGTTGCAGAACTGAGTCCCAGGACCCTAAGATCATAACCCGAGCTAAAGGCTCAGGCGTTTAACTGACTGAGCCACCCAGGTGTCCCAATCTGAGAAGAGTTCTGTATGCTATTCTTATTAATATGCAGTTTAAAGTCTAGGTAATTAACTTAATATTTTAGTGGCTATTGTATAGATAGCACTATGTTCCAGGCAGAGAGTAAGAAAGAAATATTAAATCAACCATATTCTATGCATTCTAAAGGAAAATAATTAATCAATCATAATAAATCCTTCTATTTATGGAATATCAACTTATAAGCTTTCCTCCATATGAACAATGCCAAATACCAGAATAAAGGGTCATCTAATACAAATAAAGGATAGAATTAAAGAATTCTGGTAAGCCATTTAATTTTGAAAAATGGTGTTCTATTGTTGCTGAGTTGTGGTTTTCCGTTACATAATATCTGATAAGTGTAGAAGTAACATGAGTGTTACGTGAGATGAGAAATGGTATATAATTAAGATATTTTTAAAAGTACAGATAAATACAAATTTGTAAACATAGCATTATGGAGGAGTAAAAATAAATGATAGCTACACACTCTAAAGTGAACAAAACTTGGAAAGCTAATAGAGAAGTAAAACAAGGACAGTGCAAAAAGTATGGTACATTTTTATGAAGTTCAAACAAATTCTGTGAAACCATAGATGGACTTAAAGATACTATTATGTATCAAATATTGTAAAAATTAAGCAAGGAAATAGCAAACATAAAACAACCAAAGCATACAAACTTGGGTAGATACAAGAGGTGTGATCATGTTCTACTTCATAAAGAGATGAGTTAATAGATAAATACAAGTAACTAGACTTTTTAGAAGTTCATAAAACGTTGCCTGTTATTTCTTAGTAATATAAAATATATGGTTTTCTAACAAAAACGTTTATCTTAAAAATATTTAAAAATAAATTTCAGGCTACTCCTAAGGTTATATTTACTTTTCCACTGTGGGAAAAGCTGGTTGTTGTAGTTGTAGTTGTTTGTTTGTTTTAGTCTCCTCCTAGTTTTTATTATTATAATGTGGAATGAGGAATGTTAGATTGAAAAGTGAATTATTTTATAGACAAAAATCATTACTTGATTCACATCCTGGTACAGCAGATGGAACTCCTGAAAATATGCCCTTTTGCCTTATGGAAGAGTAACAGTTATGCTTACTTCTGAAACATACTTGGTGGTGGCCCTAAATAGTGACACCATAGTAAACATTTTGAATATTTGCAATTAATTTTTATAGTCATAGGGCTCCAAAAGGCACTGCAGGTATCTTAGCAGGTATTTCAATAAGGCTAAAAGTTGCCTGACTGTTTAAAAATATTAGCAAGGCACAAAACATGGCAGAAGTATTGTCCTCAGATATTATTTTTTTCCATATGCTCCTGATTTCACACATGACAAGTTATTTTTTCAAATATTTATTATAAAAGTTTTTATTTATTTATTTGACAGAGATCACAATTAGGCAGAGTCAGGCAGAGAGAGAGAGGAGGAAGCAGGCTCCCTGCTGAGCTGAGAGCCCGATGTGGGCCTCGATCCAAGGATCCTAGGATCATGACCTGAGCCGAAGGCAGATGCTTTTACCTACTGAGCCACCCAGGCTCCCCCATGACAAGTTATTTTGATAGATGTATATACAGTGTATTTTCCAGTTATAAGAAAAATGGTTCTGCTATTTTTAACCTTTTTTTAAAATTAAATAATTTTTTTCATTGAAATTTTATTTTTTAATGTTTTACTTCTCTTTTCTTTTTTTTTAAAGATTTTATATATTTATTTGAGAGACAGAGATCACAAGTAGGCAGAGAGGCAGGCAGAGAGAGAGGGGGGGGGGAAGCAGGCTCCCTGCGGAGCAGAGAGCCAGATGCGGGGCTCAATCCAAGGACCCTGAGATCATGACCCGAGCTGAAGGCAGCAGCCCAACCCACTGCGCAACCCAGGCGCCCCAATGTTTTACTTTTCAATATACTACTTAGAATATAAAACCTATTCCATTTTGTAAGATGTTTACCATTTAAAAACTGGTAATTTTCTCATTGTGTCTTCCCCTCACATTGCTTTATTTTGAATAAAAAATTTCACAATAAACATAAGATGCTTTCCTTCTGATGGTCCCTCTGTTGGTCATATTGTATATGAGCCATGACAATTAGTTTTACAAAATTTATTGATGTTTGTTGATATGTTTTATCATAACTAATTTTCCCTCCCTTATCTAGATTCCCCAGCTTTCAGACAGGTGGACACTTCAATAAACCATACCCAAGGGATGTATCAAGTACTTCTTAGACATTCTCTCAGATCCTTGAGGTCTCATTTTGCCTAGGGATTTGCAATAGGTTCTGCCAGAGGCACCACTGTGACAACTGATGTCCATGGTCTATCTCCTGCTAAGCTCAAGAGGTCACTGGTTTCCAAGTTTATCTATACAATTAATGCATACCAGCAAGTTCTTTTTTTTTAATATTAACAAACTTATTTTAAAGTTTATATGGAGAGGCAAAGACTCACAATAGTCAACATAGTGTTGAAGGAGAACAAAGACTGAGGACTGACTTCAAAGTTTACCATAACGATTGGGCGCCTGGGTGGCTCAGTGGGTTAAGCCTCTGCCTTCCAGCTCAGGTCATGATCCCAGGGGCCAGGGATCGAGTCCCGCATTGGGTTCTCTGCTCAGCAGGGAGCCTGCTTCTCCTCATCTCTCTCTCTGGCTGTCTCTCTGCCCATTTGTGATCTCTCTCTCTGTCAAATAAATAAATAAAATCTTTAAAAAAAGTTTACCATAACGATAATTGTAAGCATGATATTGTAATACCACAGAAAGACTAGATTAAAGCAACAGAATATATATTATCAATTATATTTTATATATAATAGAAAAGCAAAAGCAATACAAGAGAGCAAAATACAATCTTTTAAACAAATGGTTCTGTAGCAATGGTGAAGCTAAATCTAAAAATATAAAATAAAATAAATCCAGGCAGATATCCTACACTCTTCACAAAAATGAACTCAGATTGGATTATAAACCTAAACATGAAACATGTAGAAGGTAATATAGAAGAAAATTTAAATGACCTTGGTTTTCGCAATAACTTTAGCTAAAAAACACAAGCACTGAATTTAAAAATGTCTACTCTGTGAAACACAATGCCAAGAGAATGAAAAGGCAAAGCACAGACTATGAAAAAAAATTTGCAAAATACACATCTGGCAAAGGACTGTTAATCAAAAATACACAAAGACCCCTTAAAACTCAACAATGGGGGAAAAACCGGATTAAAAATGAGCCAAAGACCTTAGCAGATACCTCACAAAAGAAAATATTACAGATGGCAAATAAGCATATAAAAAGATGCTTCACATCAAAGGTCATCAGGAAAATGCAAATTAAAACAAAAAAGAGACACCAGTACATACCCAGAATCCAGAGCACTGACAACAGAACATGAAATGTTGGTGAGGATGTGGAGCAACAGGAATGTTCTTCCATGTGTATTGAGAATAAAGAATGGAAAACAACTTGGCAGTTTCTTACATAACTAAACATATTCTTGCCAGATTATTCAGCAGTAGCAGCTCTTGGTATTTATCCAAAGAAGATGAAATCTATACCCACAAAGATGTCTATAGTAGTTTTATTCATAACTGACAAAAGCTTGGAAGCAACCAAGATATCCTTCCATAAGTGAAAGGTCAAAGAAAGTGTAGTACATGCAAACAATGGAATATTATTTAATGCTAGAGAAATGAATTACCAAGCTATGAAAAGATATGGATATAAATATTTAATAAATATTTGATTTTAGGCTTCTACAAGTCTATCAATGTTATTAGTATATTTTAACAGTGAATGCTCAGCATTCATGAATTTACCTAATAAAACATTTTGGGTTCAATATTTTAAATACTTCAACCTCTATGATTATATTCCTAATAATTTTGAATTGGGGTAAATAAACCTTAATTTTTTGTAACTTGTTTCTTTTTTTTTTTTTTTTTTTTTAAAGATTTTATTTATTTATTTGACAGAGAGAAATCACAAGTAGATGGAGAGGCAGGCAGAGAGAGAGAGAGGGAAGCAGGCTCTCTGCTCAGCAGAGAGCCCGATGTGGGACTCGATCCCAGGACTCTGAGATCATGACCTGAGCTGAAGGCAGCAGCTTAACCCACTGAGCCACCCAGGCGCCCTGTAACTTGTTTCTTATTGCAAGAGAGCTCAATGAAATTTTAGAAAATAAAAATTTACAAAAAAAAAAAAAGTTTAGTTTACTATTGCCAAATAATTTAAAACTTTATCTTATATTCAAATACATATATTTTTCTAAATTGATTTATATGCTACTAAAACCAAAAACTTTTAGTTATACTAGATTTCATATCCTGCAATCAATGCCAGAAATCCATCTGGCAATGATTTGTCTTAAATAGAGTTAAGATGGGTGTTATTACAATGCAAGATGGAAACAAAGATAGTATAACAATTGGTGTTACATAACTTTTCCGTTTTGATCAAGTTACTAATCTACAAAAGGCTTTTATCAGTGACAGACTTGGGACTTTAACAAAACTTTTAAACTAGCATGTGCGACTCATTCCTAGAAAACAACACAATCAATAACACTTTATTTAGATTAAATCATGACTATTTCTCCATTTGAATAAAAAAGGTAGCAACCCCAATAAGTTTATTGAACATGAAAAGTTGAAATGCTATAATGCTCCTAAGGAATTAAATGATCCAGTCAAGAATTACAAAAAAAGGATATAAATTACCAAAGTGTTTGTATAATTGTAATGTACAACTGCCCATTATCGTTCCATAGTGTAGGCTTGTACAAGAACTCTATAAAAGAACTCCACTTCTAAACTGTGGAAAATATGTTCCCTTTCCCCCTATATACAACTATTAAGCCATTCATTTAGCTTTTAAAATATCCACTTAATACAGGCTTTTTACACATTTGAACAGGCAGCAGGGCTCTATTCTTATCGCTTACATCTGAAGGATAGACTTCTAGCGTAAGAGGTAAAGCCCATAAAGGAGCCCAATAATAACAACAAAATACAGTTTAGTGAGCCCTTACAATCTGCCAGCTACCTTTCTGAGAATACTTCAATTAATAAAACATATAAAATACCTGACCACAAAGAGCTTACATTCTTTTGAAATATAATAGTGAAATAAACCAATAATAGAGGGGCACCTGGGTGGCTCAGTCCATTGAGTGACTGCCTTTGGCTTGGGTCATGATCTCAGGGTCCTGGGATGTAACTCCCCAGCAGGCTTTCTAGGCAGTGGGGTGTTTTCTTCTTCCTCTGCGCACCCTCCCAATTCTCTCTCTCTCTGTCTCAAATAAGAAAATAAACCAGTAATAGAATAATGATTGATGGTTGATGGTGATAAGTGATACAAAGAAATACAAGAAAGGTAAAAGCCATTGGAGAATGCTGGGATGAAAGTTAATTTTATTTTGTGTTGGGTGGTTATATCTCATTTATGAGATGTTATTTGCACAAAGACCCAGGAAGTGAAGGAGAGTGTTATACAAATATTAAAGGAAAAGATTGCTCTAGGCAGAGCAAGTAAGTATATAGACTTTGTGTGAACAGCTTGTCTGTTACTTTTGAGGAAAAGCAAGGAGGCCAATGAGGAGTTCATAGTGGTGGAGAGAGGAAGAACGTATTGATGTATGACCTTCTAGTACATTAAAACGCCTTCAGTTTTTATTTAATATGAAAGGGGAAGATACCAAAAGACCCTCAACAGCAGAATAAAATCATCTGACTTGATTTTTAGGTTAAATTGCTGTACCAAAATAAATTTGCAGGGAGAAAGGAGTGCAGTTTGTGTGGAAGTGGGGTTATCAATCAAGTCAATAATTCAGGAACATATGATGGTGTTTTTAGCATGCTGGGTGGTAATAGAAGTGGTGAGGTATGGTTTTCATTGTGTATATATTTTGATGGTGAATATTCTGGTGAACAGGATGGGGTATGTGCAGGACAGACATCAACATTTATTTTACCTGCACAAACAGAAGGGTGGAGTCTTCATTCCCTGATATGGAGAGAACTCTGAGTTCAAATGTTCTTTCTCATTAAATGGCATAGTGATGATGAGGATTTAGTCAGACAGTGAAAGAGAGCAGTAAGCATAGTGTTAAGCGGTAAGACATTATAATACATTGGAACATCAAAAAACGTTGTGTTGGATCATCTGTTTATGTGAGTAAATAAATAAATAAAGCTTCCTGGGGTTCTGATAGAGGTAAAGAAGACTGCTATATGATCCAAAGGGGCACGTGCACCAAATGTTTATAGCAGTAATATCCACAATAGGCAAACTATGGAAAGAACATAGATGTCCATCAACAAATGAATGATATATATATATATATATATATATATATATATATATATATACACACACAATGGAATACTACTCAGCCATCAAAAGAAATGAAATCTTGCCATTTGCGTTGACATGGATGGAACTGGAGGGTATTATGCTTAGCAAAATAAGTCAACCAGAGAAAGGCACTATCATATGATCTCCCTGATATGAGGAAATGGAGGTGCAATGTGGGGGGTTTGGGGAACAGGAAAAGAGTAAATGAAACAAGATGGGATCGGGAGGGAGACAAACCATAAGAGACTCTTAATCTCACAAAACAAACTGAGAGTTGCCGGGGGGGGGGTGGGGAGGTTAGGGAGAGGGTGGTGGGGTTATGAACATTGGGGAGGGTATGTGCTGTGGTGAGTGCTGTGAAGTGTGTAAACCTGGTGATTCACAGACCTGTACCCCTGGGGCTAATAATACATTATATGTTAATGAAGAAGAAGAAGAAGAAGAAGAAGAAGAAGAAGAAGAAGAAGAAGAAGAAGAAGAAGAAGAAGACTACTATAAATCAAATGCTATGGTTTTCAGCATAGAGTGTGTAATCAGGCACATTTTATTAAAGTAACCAAGTAAAATGATGGTCGAAAACTGGAATAACAGAAAACATAAAAATCAGAGATTTTAAAAAGAGATATGGGACAGTGTAGAGAATATAGTCAATGATATTATAATAGTGTTATATGGTGACAGATGGCGGCTATATTTGTAGTGATCATAGAATAATGTATGGAGATATTGAAAACCTGAAACCAATGTAACACTGACTATCAACTACACTCAAATAAAAAAATAGTAAAAATAAAACATTTTAATTTAAAAAGATAAAAAGAGGGACAAGAATTTGAAAAGTGAATTTCAAAAAGAGTAAAGATGAGGCTAAGACATACACTGAACCTTGAGGAAAACACCATTTTGAAAATTCTTCCCATTTTGAGAAAACTCAAATGAATCAATACCATAAAAGAACCCATTTTAACTGAGAGATGTAATGAATGCTCAAGAAATAATTTTATGACAGGATAATTCTTCCCTATGAAACAGCATACAGAAACCCGGGGAAACACCTGGAAGCCAAATAAACTATACTGAAAATAAGAATTAGGAAAAAGATAAATGATGAAAGATAAGAAAATTAGACCTGCGACAGAGACCTAGTGAAGAGAATTTTTAGCTTGTGGTTTAATGTTTTTGAGGATAATCTAGAGTTCATAACTGCCTTGAGGCAGGCTGGTTGTAGGCAGTTTAGGCAGACCCCTAAGAGAGGCCTACTTTGGGCAAGTGGTGTTGGAGGAGGCCATTGGGCTGGACAAAGACAAATCCAACCATTTGACTAAAGTGTCTGTGAAGATGTTGAAGTCAGATGCAGCAGAGAAAGACCTGTCAAACCTAATCTCAGAAATGGAGATGATGAAGATGATTGGACAGCACAAGGACACCATCAACCTGCTGGGTCCTGCACACAGGATGGTCCTTCGTACACTATCATGGAATATGCCTCCAAAGACAACATACAGGAGTACCTGCAGGCCCAGAGGCCTCCTGACCTGGAGTACTGTTACAATATCAGCCACAATGCAGCAGAGCAACTCTCCTCCAAGCACCCGGTATACTTTGCCTACCAGGTAGCCTGAGGCATGGAGTACCTTGCCTCCAAGAAGTGCATACACCAAGACCTGGCCACCAGGGAAGTGCTGGTGACAAAGGACAACATGATGAAGATCTCAGACTTCAGCCTTGCCAGAGATATCACCACATCAGTTACTATAAAATGAGAACCAACAGTGGACTGCCTGTGAAGTGGATGGTCCCTAAGGCCATGTTTGACCAGATCTACATCCACCAGAGTGACTTCTGGTCTTTTGGGGGTGATCCTGTGCAAAATTTTCACTCTGGAAGCCTCCCATATCCTGGAGTGCCTGTGGAGGTGGTTTTCAAGCTGCTGAAGGAGTCATTTGATGGATAAGCCAATAAGTGCACCAGAGAGTTATACACAATAATGAGGGGTGGCTGGCATGTGGTACCTTCAAGCTGCTGGTAGAAGACCTGGATCATACTGTGGCCTTGACCTCCAACCAGGAGTACCCGGACCTGTCCTTGGCCCTGGAACAATACTGTCTATGCTTTCCCAACACCCAAAGCTTCACCTGCTCCTCAGAGAAGAATTCCACCTTCTCTCATGTGCCGTTGCCCAGGGAGGCCTATCTGCCCTGACACCCAGCCCAGCTTGCCAATGGTGGACTCAAATGACTAGTATCCCTATTACTCCTGTCCAGATTCCGTCATAAGCTGTAACCCTTACCCCCCACCCTCCCTGCAAGACTCACTGCCTTCTCCTTTGTCCCTTTCCTACTGGCAAGAGCCAGCTGCCTACCTGAGGCCTTCACCCCTTGAAGTTCACCTCTCTTCCCCTTCCTCTTCCTCCTCCTTACAACCTGCTCATGAAAGAAAGGAACAGAGAGGCAGGTACTTGCTCGTGGCTACTTCCTTCCCTCCCATATGTTGGACCAAGACCCCTCCCTGTCATCTGGTACTGCCTAGACGTCGAGAGAGTTGGAGATGAGGCAGGCCAGTGAAAGCTGTCGGAGCTTTCCTGGTTTGGTTTTGTCTGCTTAGCATAACATGTAAGACTGAGTTCTGGTGGCAGGGACCTAGTCCTTGGGGCTATAGCACTAGTGAGGGGAGGTCAACTGCTCTGGGCCTTGGCTAAGAGCAAGCCCTGCTCCAGAGATATGGTGCCAAGGGCTTATCAATTTTGATACTAATTTGCTTTGCTGACCAAATACCTGGTATCAAAAGATGGGAAGGCAAAGACTGGAAGCAGTGTTGTGACCATGGGGTCCAGCCCCAAACTATGAAGAAAACACAAAGTGTATAAATCTGAGTAAGTATATATTTACACACCTTTTTAAATAGGTTGTTATCAAAGATTTAATCAATGGGTAATATGCTCCTCGTGGCTGGGAAGCATCAGTTGCCATATATTAAAAACAAAGAAAAGAGGTGTCTGGGTGGCTTCCTCCAAGAAGTGTCCCTTCTTTTCAGGTCATGATCCCAGGGTCCTGGGATGGAGCCCCACATCAGGCTCTCTGCTCAGTGGGAAACCTGCTTCTCCTTTTCCCTCTGCCCTGCTTATAGTTCCTCTTCCTGTCTCTCTGTCTGTCAAATAAATAAAATATTAAAAAAAAAAACAAGAAAGAAACAAAATGTTTTTAAAAGGTCTTTTTTTTTTTTAAATTTTCTAGGGGTGCCTGGATGACTTAGTTGTTTAAGCAGATGTTTGCCTTTGGCTGAGGTCATGATTCCAGTGTACAGGGATCCAGCCCTGCATGGGACTACTTGCACCCCAAGGAGCTTGCTTCTTCCTCTCCCTTTGCACATGATTCCCCCTGTTTGTGTGCTTCTTCTCTCTCTCTCTCTCTCTCTTGCTGTCAATAAATAAAATAAAATCTTTTACTAAATAAATAAAAAAATAAATAAATTTCTAAACCTACTTTCAGTTTAGGTCCCTTAACAAAAATTGCTACTGCTTCATTAAAAAAAAAAAAAGGATAATTTAGAAAGATGCTTCCAGAGTTAAAAAGCTGTTTTGTTTCTTTGTCAGGATTCAATATAGAAGTGCTTTAAAAAGTAAAAGAAAAAATATGCTATATTAACTCTAATCACACTATAACTTTGGTGGTTATATCAAGATAATGAAAAGTGATTTTAAAGCAAATTTCATTATCAGACATAAAGATCAAGTGAAAATTACAGAAGAGTAAAAGGATGAATTCATCAGGGAGTATAATAATTCTTTTTTTTTTAAAGATTTTATTTATTTATTTGACAGAGAGAGATCACAAGTAGGCAGAGAGGCAGGCAGAGACAGAGAGAGGAGGAAGCAGGCTCCCTGCTGAGCAGAGAGCCCGATGCGGGACTCGATCCCAGGACCCTGAGATCATGACCTGAGCCTAAGGCAGCGGCCTAACCCACTGAGCCACCCAGGCGCCCCGGGAGTATAATAATTCTTGAATTTTAATACGTAACAACAGATTTGGGGATATATAGGGAAAAACTAAGAACAAAAATCATAACTTCTACCTTGGACGACAAATGGAAAATAATTTCAACACACTTATTTTAAGATTACATAGACAAATGGTCATCATATTGGTAAGATATGTAAGACTTGAACAAAATGATCAACTAACTAGATATGCTTGATATTACATTACAGTAACTGAACTAACTGAGGTCAGTCTTTGGTGAATCACAGAAACAGGTGGAGTTATCAAACAAAGGAATCTTTGTTTACAACATACAAGGAGTTCACAGGGAATAAGTTCCAAAGCCTTGACTGTTTGAACAGGAGAGAGATTTTTATTTAGTATTTAAGATGAATACTCAGAAGGGAGAGTTTTATTATCCCGTGTATGGTTGGTCATAAGGTTGTGGATGCATGCACATCCACATATGTATTTGTGCAATATGTATTGCATGTTCACCTGAATGAAGCTTGTATTCCACCGAGGGCAGAAACTTCAACGTTAGAATAAAGCAGAGGTAACTGTTGGACAAGGGAAAGGAACTCTGCAGGCTTCAAGAGCAGATAGAAACTAGATGGGGTCTTGGGCTCATTTTCTGGGACAAGGAATGAAAGGCCTTGATTGCTTTTGAAATAGCACTAGGAGTTTTACCACTGATTTATTGTCTCAATAGCTTAGGCTATTTCCTGGTCTGGTGGTGACTGTTAGTTTTCCCATTGCCTTGTTCCCTCAAAATCCTTAGGAGTGAGGTTTTTGCATTTCTTTGTAAGAACCTCCCAGGAATTTTTGGAAGAAGTGTGCTGGGGCAAGTACACAGGTGGGGTATAGATCATTGAAAATAGCTGGGGACAAAAAATGACTTTTCTTATGTCAGGAAAACTATATCTCTTCTTTAATTTTCTAGGAACCTCTAACTCTTTCTGCTGATGTTACCAGCAGGCATCTGAGATATTACTGATTGTTCTCTTGAACCTAAGGAAAAGGAAATGTAGAAAGCAAAAGAAAAAACTTTAAAATCTATCCTGCAACTCATCAATTCACTGCAGCCACCTCTCTGTCTTTCCCTTTCTCTTTTTCTCTCTTTCTCTTTCTCTCTCACTTTCTCTCTCACATACGCACAACACACGCAAATTGACTTAAAGCAATTTTTAATTTTCCCTATTCCATTTTAATATACTTGAGGCATGATCATTTTCTTAGTAAATACAAGGAAAAAAAATCTAGGATTCCATCATTCTGTGTGATTAAAGTATTGAGGAATTTACTTCCAATAGCACTTATAAAAACATATTTTATTTAAGGAATATTATATAATCAGGTGCCTGCATTTTTCTTATTCTCTAACTAGTGTTATTTGGCAATTAATATTTTGTCAATCAATATTCCCCTATACCTGAATGTGTGGGCAGTGAGAGATGAGTTAGAGGCAAGGATGGTGAACACTCTCAACAACTGCAGACTACATATATCTTAAGCCATGATTTTCTTTGCAAAGGTCAACATTGATAATGTTCTAGTCATACCTCCGTGTACCAGGAAAGAAGTAGCATATTTCTTGAAAGACACAGCTATCAAAGCTCCATTGAGAATCCGTAAAGATGGAGAAGGGATTTGCAAATTAAATATCTGATAATGGACATCTACTCTGATTATTTAAAAATGAATAAAAATAAAAAACCTTACTAATAACCAAACAGAGTATCCAATTTTACATGTGAAGGAAATAATGGAAGAGACATGTCACCAAAAGTATATGGATGGCTTATAAGCACATGGCCAATTTCTCAACATTTAAAAATTAAAGAAATAAAAATTAAAATCATAATGAGACATGCTTACATATCTATTAGAATGGCTAAAATTATAAAGGCTAATTGTACTTGGTCTGAGCTAGATTGAGAAGAAACAAAGAATCTAAACTGTTGTTGGCATATATCATGATACAACCACTTTGGAAAATAGTTTCAAAATTTTTTTAAATGAAAAATATGTTGCAGTTACACAAATAGCCATTTTATTCTAGGCATTTCACCAAGAGAAACAATCCCTATGTTCATACAAGGACTTGTATGTGAATTTCATAGCAGCTTTATTTTTAAGAATTGAAAACAGTGGAAATGTTCATCAATGTCCATCAATAGAGCAAAGACAATTGGAGATTCTCAAAGTAATGATGCCGAGAAAAGAAAATCCAGGCCATGAATAGTATATACTGTGTGATTCCATGACTACAAAAAATCTAGAAAATACAAATTTATATATAGTCACAGTCATCAAATATATTGGTGTGATTTTAGTGCCTTCTTCTGTGCTCCCATAGCTTCCTACACTTGGATCTCCGAGCATTTCTTACACCATGTGAAAATATGAACTCTTTCTCTTTATTCTGTCTTACTAGAATAAGAATCCTTGAAATTTTATGGACATTTGAACTCTCAGTTATTAGCAAAAATTCTATCACACAGTAAGTTTCCAAATATAAAAGCCAGAGTTTTACAATGACTTCGAAGCTTTTACATGATCTAGCCACTCATTTAACCTCTGTGACCTCTTTCCCTGCTACTCTTCAGTCACTCACAGTGGCCTCCTTGCTATTCCTCAGATATGCCAGGCATGATCCAACCTTATGGCCTTCAAGATAGCCAATTCCTTTGTCTTGAGTGACCTTATTGCTGATAGTTCTGCGCAAATTCATCACCTTCCCATACATTTGTTCAATTGTCACCTTCATTGTAACTACCCTGATCTTTCTATTAAAAGATTTAACTCCCCATCCCCTGCCTAGCAACCTTGATTTTTCTCACCCTGATCGAATTTTTCTTTTTCCCCATTGTACTCTTCCTTTTTGAATGCACTATGCCATTTTTATTAAGGTTTATAGCTTTGAATTGTCTCACCCATTAAAATAAAAGTTCTACAAAGCCAAGTATTTCATTTACCAGTGTAGTCTGAAGTAATATCTGCCATATAATAGTTCAGTAGACAACTGGTAAATTTCAAAATAAATCAATGTTGAGAGTATACTGAATTTCATAAGTCATTTCAATATTTTTTTCCAAAAAATAAACTACATAAAACATACTTTAAATTTACTTTCAAAATATTTTATAGCATATAATGGACAATATACATAAGCCTAAAGAAACAATCCTATAATTAACCATTTCATACCTACTTAAAAACTGCATAATACCACACTCTTAGATCCTCTTTGAATGCTCTAAAATAACCCTTCAAAGGAAATACATTTTTAAAACTCACAGATTTTTTGGCAAATAATTTAATAAAATAAAAGTTTCATTCATCTATGTAGATCAAAATAAATATTTTTAATAAGCATGAAATTATAACTCTGAAGTGTGCTAAAATGAAACCACCTGCTAAGGGTGAGAGAACAAAAATAAACATCCTTTTTCCAAATAAGAGGAATTTATTACCTTTGAATCAAAGCATGTGGATTTGTTTTAACTGGCAATAAAGCAATATGGAGACACAAACCATAGAAAGTCATATTTTAGATTTCCAAAAGACTTCTAAGTGAAGAGTATACATTTTTTAATTGCTACATAATGCTACATAATGACAAGATGACAGGTTGTGACAAATAGCATTTTAAAAGCTCTACTCATAATGGAACGGAAGATGTCATTTCCCTATAATTTTATATATGTCTTTAATTTACTATATCTGGATACAACATATTACCAAACAGATGTTCATCAAAGACTAAATCATTTTTAATGGAACATAATAATTTGAACCTACATCTATTAATCATTTTTTTCGATCTAACATTTATAGTCTCGCTAAACATTTTATCAGTTGTTGACAAAATTCAAAATAAATAGGATAAAAAGTCGTGTTTGGAAAAGTAGATTTTTTTTCAAATTTGCATTTAAATGAAAATATTTGCTGATATTTTTAAAACTTTAAAAGTAATTTTATATATATATCTGACCTATCAGATGATATAAAATTTTTGGAGAAAATATGACATATTTTTTGATCTTGGTTGAAGGTATTAATAAAGAGCAACTGTTTGTATTATTTGTATTGTGATATCTTAGTTAATAAACATGGATAACTGGTATAAAATATGTTTTTTTAAAAATTTTATTTATTTACTTGACAGAGATCATAGGAAGGCAGAGAGGCAGCCAGAGAGAGAGGAATGGAAGCATGCTCCCAGCTGAGAAGAGAGCCCACTGTAGGACTCAATCCCAGGAACCTGGAATCATGACCTGAGCCAAAGGAAGAGATTTTAACCCACTGAGCCACCCAGGTGCCCTAAAATATGTTTTTTTTTAATATAGAAGTATAGTTCTTGCCAAAATATGGAACTAGCTGGAACTGAATGCCTCCTTCAAAGTCAGCTCTGGAGAAATTATGCCAGTGTAATATGGAACTATTTCAGATATTAACCAAAAAGAAAGAAATGATGATAAATTCCTTAAAAGACTCAAAGTTGCCCTTGACTGGTATGTTTCAAGCTCTATTCCTGGTTTGAAGACAGGTTTTAACAGGCCTGTCACTGTAGAAATCCACTAGATGTTTAGAGGCTATCAGAACTTTACAAAAACCTTCAAGGGGTAAAGACTTGAAAATTCTTTAGAGAGATTAGCTCCCTAAGGCATTATTCCTCCACACATTTTCCTCCAATCAATTAAGACTGATGGATGAGGGGCACCTGAGTGGCTCTCTCATCACGTGGGTGGTGGGTTAAGCCTCTGCCTTCATCTCAAGTCATGGTCTCTGGGTCCTGGGATCCAGCCCCACATCGGGCACTGCTCAAAAGGAAGCCTGCTTCCCTCCCTGCTTGCCTGCCTCTCTGCTTACTTGTGATCTCTCTCTCTCTCTCTTTCTCTCTCTCTGTGTCCAATAAATAAATAAAATCTTTAAAAAAAAGCTGATGGATGATAAATTATGAAAACTGCTCCCTCCAAATGATGCTTCTTCATAAGGATTTAAGAATTTAAAATTGTAAGAATTTAAAATTGAAACTTGATCATAGGATTTATCTTATAGAATAAAATCAAGTGAAGGCAGTTATTATTAGTTCTGAAGTATTGGTGATTCTGAATTCTTGGCCTCATTAGTAAATTTATTTTTAAATTCTCCCATGGAGTGGTGATTGGCCTTCAGTCTTTCATTGATATACATCATTGGGTCAAATGAGATGTGTGTGCCCAGAACTATATATAATCTTTTTTGTATTTCACTGGAGATGGCATTTCTGAGTTTTGTTCAATTGAATTTGGACAGATGTTTTAATAGTCACTTCTAGAGTTGGCCCTGGAGAATATCTTCCTTTTTTTCTCTTCCCGATTCTCTGAAAAACCCTGACTAATTCACATTATCACAGTAATATCACATTTCAAGTTTTTCCAAACACTAAAGCTGCAAAATAGAAGGAAGCTACTCAGAATGGAATACTATTATGAATGATTGAGAAAGAAAACATTATTATAATTAAGCTACCAGGTTTCAATGTATTTTATTGTTGCTTAGAAAATCCTAGCATACCCAGACTTTACAGAGATTTGATGATCCTAAGAAGAGCTGAACTCATGGACCAAAATAACTATGCACATAAAAAGTACAATTACTTACCTAAAAAATATGATGTGGTTAACTTTATATGCCAATCCAAGTGTTATTGGAACAGGAATTAAAAAAATAGCTTAGGGGCGCCTAGGTGGCACAGTGGATTAAGCCACTGCCTTCAGCTCAGGTCATAATCTCAGGGTCCTGGGATCAAGTCCTGCATCAGGCTCTCTGCTCAGCAGGGAGTCTGCTTCCCTCTCTCTCTCTCTGCCTGCCCTCTGTCTACTTGTGATCTCTCTCTGTCAAATAAATAAATAAATAAAATCTTAAAAAAAAAAAAGAATGACTGTCCTTTAAAAAATAGCTTAAAAGGAGCGCCTGGGTGGCTCAGTGGGTTAAGCCGCTGCCTTCCGTTCAGGTCATGATCTCAGGGTCCTGGGATCAAGCCCCACATCGGGCTTTCTGCTCAGCAGGTAGCCTGCTTCTCTTCCTCTCTCTCTGCCCACCTCTCTGCCTACTTGTGATCTCTCACTGTCAAATAAATAAATAAAATATTTTTAAAAATAGCTTAAAAGTATATGATAAAATAATGATATACATATACAAGGAAAAGAAAGATACTATACTGTGAATATAAATTAAGTGAAAATTGTTGAAATAAAGAATACAATAAATGGAGACTAAGATGAATATAGCTGTAAAATGAATAAATGAGTTGGGAAAAACAAACAAATTAATGACTTCTGCCCAAATACAGCAGAAGAGAAAAAAAAAATAAAGAAAATATTTAAATAAGTACTGAGATAAATTTTGGAGAATTAAAGAAAGATAAAAGATACCAGACTTAAAATGATGCCAAACATGAGATATCAGAAACAAAACAAAACAAATACTACACACACTAAAAACCACTCGTATACATTATGGTGAGTTTTAAGAATATCAAAAACAGAGAAGAGCATAAATGATGCCCAAGAGAAGAACAGATCACCTAAAATGTACAAGAATAATACTGACAGCACAATTCTCAATAGTAATAGCATATAAAGAGACAGCTGGGAGTTTTTATAGATGGAAAAGATATTTGAAACTAGGTATTATACATCAATCCAAATTATTGATTAAATTTGAGAGCACAGTAAAAATACAATGAAGCATGTTAGGTCTTAGAACATTTATCACACAGAGACACACATTTTGGAAAACTTCCTTGGAAGACAGCTCAATTGAGATCGAGAAAACAGAATTATGTACTCAAAGGCACATTTTGAAGGAAGGATTGAATATAGTCTGCACTGCAAATATTCTTTAATCGTATGTTCTGAATATCCTAAATTTAAGAAGTATTTGTTCAAATATTTATCTTTAAATAAATCCTAGGAGACTTTTTCTTGGATTCTGGAAAATCAGTCCATTTGGATACAAATCTTTTTGTCACTGATGGAAATTTTGATAGCCCTTAACTGTGGAATGCCTAATGTATTGTTACAGCAATTGTGATTTGCCAATACATGGGTGATGTGTGTGTGTTGTGTGTGTTTATTTTTATTTTTGATGGTTTAACTCTTCTATGAGATTTTTAAGTAGACATGATTTTAATAAATTATGATTTGTTGAAATTTATCTGAGGTCATATATAATAAAATGAAATTTGTGTGAACTAAAGAAGTGCATCTCCATTTTTTTTGTTTTAAGAGTAGACTGGTCTTTAAAAATTGTCCAAAGAAGTACATTATATTCATTATTAAATTTGATAATATACAATAAAGTATTTATGGTCATACTGGACCATATCAAATTCTACTATTAATTCATATTAATAATTACCATAAGAGGAAAAAGGGATATTTTTCAAAATAATAAAAAATTAGCGTATTTTTCAGAATATGATATAGTGTTATTCACTGAACTGAGGGAACAAATGTCAAAGTCTAACACAGTTTACAGAATGTTTTAACATAAATTGAAATTTAAATCTGACCAAATTTCACAGTTTTAAGTAAAATGATAGCACTTTATATCCTTGAAAAGTGGTAAGTGACCCAAAACATGGCTTAGAAAAACAAATTTAACACTACACTAGTCAGAGATGGTTAAGTTATGGTACAACTTGCCATTGTGTATCATCAAATGGTATATTTTTTTCTTTTGGGCTTGTCATTATATTTTATTTCAGCCATTCTGGTAAGTGTGTAGTGATATCTCAGTGTCATTTTAATTGCATTTCCTTGATGTCTAATTATGTCAAAATATATTACTTTGATGTTTAATGCTCTGAACTTTCTCAGTTCAAGACCATGAAGCCACTTAGGAAAAATACAGTTGCAGAGGCACTCATAGACCAACTCTTATTTCGAAATAAGAAGAAACATTACTACCCATTCCAACAAAAAATAGATTTGTTATGCAGCAGGGATTTTATAAATTACCTGACACAACTTATATAGTAAGATGAAATGGGACAGGCGGCTTCTTGCAGCTATATACAACATCATTTTAATTTCAATTTTCAGTATAATTTTTCCAAGGTATACACAGAATATATATTTAATGTAAATTGTGAACATTTTAAACTCTGTATATGGAAATTAGTCAATTTTAAGTTTATAACAATCAAAATTAACGGAAGTTTATTTTAAATTAGTTAGCTTTCTCTGCATTGCAAGACAGAATAATCAAGAATTGGTAAGAAAAAAGTAATCTCTGTAAAATTACCGGGGGTGCATTATAAAGTGTTCGGTAACCGATCAAACTCACAATTTGGATTGAATGGCAAGTGATTTTTAAAATCTGGAACTCATTGTCAATTTTTTTTTCTTCATTGTGTCTTAATAAATTACTGTGTTCATTTGCATGGAAGTGAAGAAAAATGCATGACATTTCATCTCAACACTAACACCTTTAACTGGCAACTCTGAATGTACTTTACAGCAGTGTAACAAAGTAAAGATCAATGATGTTTCATGAAATATCTGTTATAATTCTCAAGGAGATAGGGAGTTTGTGCAAAAATGCAAATCACTTTGCGACTAAACACATTGTTTATTTCAGCTAATTTTAAGAAAATATGCTGAGAATCTCTCAAAAAAGGAAGCAATGATTTAGGTTTGCCTTCAAAATCCTTATCTAATCCTGAACCAACAGCACATAGTTCAAAGAGCAACTAATTTGAGTAGCTCCAATTTACACATTTCCTAACAATGCTTAATTTAGTGGAATTTCTGTCCAATTATGGTAATTTGATGTAATGAAAGACAAAAGTTCAAAAAGATCATCCTTAATTTATATAGATGCCAAACTCTGCATTTTCTGAATGACGCCCAGGAACGTATTTTCAAAAACAAACAAACAATGCCAGAACCACTATTAGGTCATCTCTGGGCAGAAAGTGACTCAGAGCTTACATTACTCTCTCCCTGAAAGTATACTGTAGGCACTGAAACTACTACCCTGAGTCTGTGCTATCAAATTCCTTAAGTTAGAAAGTTTTAAAACCCGTCTGTGTGGGAGTATTTCATTTACAGATAGAGATTTGGTTGTTTATACATTTTCATACTTGATTTTTAGGGTGTAATAACTATGTTTTAAAATTCATGGTGGTTTTGAATACTGTTGGATAATTGAGCTAAAATGGTATATCCATTCCTCCTAGGAAACAGAAATTATAGAAAGGTAGTGCTTTTCAAATCTGACATCTTTGAGTCATTGCAGTTTCATATAAATGCAATAGGAAAAGTGTCATTCATGTTTATGATATTTTCTATAAATAAATTAGAATGTACTGGAGGCCTGATATAAAGTGGGATGCCTAAACTTCAGTAAGATCTTGTTTTCAATTCAAAATAAATTTTATTTTTTATTTTTTTATAATGTCCCTCAATTTCAGATAAGCACCCCCATAAGGTCCACTCCGTTTTTTTTAAGATTTTATTTATTTTATTTGACAGATAGAGATCACAAGTAGGCAGAGAGGCAGGCAGAGAGAGAGGGAAGAGGAAGCAGGCTCCCTGCTAGGCAGAGAGCCCGATGCGGGGCTCGATCCCAGGACCCTGGGATCATGACCTGAGCCAAAGGCAGAGGCTTTAACCCACTGAGCCACCCAGGCGCCCCCAAAATAAATTTTAAATTGAATTATGCACCTCTAAGTTCAGAGACAATAAACATCAACCAACACAATTAATAAGTTCTATTTCTTGAAATTTCGGGAACATTGATAGTCTCATCTCCTGGAAGAACAACAGCTAAAATTTTTGGTCATGGATTCTTGCTAAAATATCACTTTCCCAAAGAAAATTAATGTTAGGAATTTTTATTGATTGTTATTGATCATGAAGAATATAACAACCACGATAAAAAGAGTAGGAAAAACATGATATCTCATCTGTAAGGGCATGTGGAAAGTAGGAAATGCTAATAAAAATAACTACCATTATTTCCTAAGTTAACATAATATAACAGAACAAAAATATTTCAAAACAATGTTTTCTTTTTTTTAAGATTTTATTTATTTATTTGACAGAGAGAGATCACAAGTAGGCAGAGAGGCAGGCAGAAAGAGAGGAGGAAGCAGGCACCCTGCTGAGCAGAGAGCCCAATGTGGGACTCGATCCCAGGACTCTGAGATTATGACCTGAGCCAAAGGCAGCGGCTTAACCCACTGAGCCACCCAGGCGCCCCCATAACAATATTTTCTAGGCTCATTCTGATAACTCTTTTCTACATTCAAATTTAAAGGTTGAGGCATGTGATATATATTACACAAAAAACATCCCAAGGAATTCGTTAAAAAAAAACTTTAATAAAGAACAAATCCAAAGGAATTTCTTTTCTAATTTAATTAACAAATTATGAATTGACTTACCTATTTCATCACAGTGTATCAGGCACCAATAATATTTTTTAATCGTCACACCTGATGCAATAGTTATCATCTTTCAGACATACTGATCACGAACAAGCAAATAAACAAGAGCACCGTAGCTTAAGATCTACCTGCATAAATATAGGCTACTTCAGACAATCTCTTCACCACAACATAGAAATGAATAGAAATCATACATGCTCTGTATGGACATACAGATGAGATAGAAGGGGATGGATGTTAATATATGCAGAATCTTTATTAATTACATTGTAAACCATAATATGGAAAAACAGAATACAATTTTAGAAATACCCAGGTCACCATCATTGTTTTATTTTTATATGTGTAGATAAGGAGTTTAATAAACAATCCATGACTATTCAACTCTTTATATTTTGAAAATTTTAGTAAAAGTAACAAACCTACCACCTAGAAAATTATACTTATCTGCAACATACAGCTTTGCCAGCATGGTAGAGGAAAAGCAAAACAAAATAAGTAAGAAAAGTTTAACATTTCACAAGAGATTTGCTTTTATTTTTTATTTATTATTTTTTATTTTTCATTAATTATTTACTTCTATTTTCTACTTTATTTTAATGAAAATGTCATGACCATAACCTAAGAGCAGAATTAAACCAACATGAGAAATTATTTTTTCATAAGTTAAAATAAACTAGCTTGGTGATTAATTCAAAATTATATTACAAATTTCAGTGTTCTTGAAGTAAGTATCACTGCATAAACAAATGAGTCAGGAGTCATAAACTAATGATGATTCTAAATGTTATTTAGAGAGACATTCTGTACTTAATATATTTCAAATATTCTACACAAGGCAAAGTGGATCCAAGTAATCTGTAGGCAAAATAAGATTTTAGAGAAGTATATATTTCCAACAGTATTTATAAAATATTACCTTTATGTAAGGCATCATCCTGGACTTTGTGGAAAACACACAAAGGAGTAAGAAGTGGCCCTTCAAGAAACATATACAATATCAAGGTTTAACATGAAGCAGCATGTCTTCTCTAAGTAAAAAAAAAAAAAAAAACATTGTACCAACTGACTTTACTGAAACTTTATATTTATTGCTCTCATTTTAGGTCATAGTGTCCTTCTGCATGCAGGCTGCTATAACGGACATGATATAGACTTAATAGCTTATAAAGAACAGGAATTTATTTCTCACAGTTCTAGAACGGAGAAGTTCAAGATTAAGGAATGGGCAGATCCAGGGAGAGCCCACTTCCTCATAGATGGCTATCTTCTCACTGTAAACGTACATGATGAATGAAGCAAGAGAACTCTCTGGGGTCTCCTTTAAAAGGACTGTAATCCCACTTATGACCTAATCACCTCCCAAAGGCCCCTAAGTTTTAATACTATCACTTCCAGAGTTAGATTCCATAATATGATTTTGGGAGACATAAACATTCACACCATAGTATATATAAACAAGAAAAGACACAAAAACAACAAACAAAAAAATTATTTTAACTACCTATTATTTTCAACTACATAAACTTTTAATTTGTTTCTATATAATATTAAATAACTCATTTGAGTGATTCACTTATATCCAATGCATCTGAGTGCAATTAAATTTGCTTACCCAGCATATCCAGAAGCATATTTCTTCAGACTATCCCATTCCCCACCTTACAGGATTTACCACAATTAGAAGACATGGGATAGAGGATAGATAGATAGATGTATACATAAACACACTTGTACATACACATATGCATATTTTTTCCTGTTAATGATACTCATGCAAATAAAATTTAAGCTCAAGGAAACCTGTCTTGTGTGTTACTTAATATCCAGTTTTTAGTCAACATCCAAAAACAAATAATCCAATAAAACCATGGATAGAAGACATGAACAAGTGTTTCCCCAAAGCACACATTCAAATGTTCAGTAGATACATGAAAAGATGTCCATCATCATGTATCATCAGGAAATTGCAAAGCAAAACTAGAAAGAGATACCACCTCACACCTGTCAGAATGGCTAAAATCAACACTACAAGAAACAAAAGGTGTTGGAGAGGATGTGAAAAAGTAACACTTGTGGGGGCTGCCTGGGTGGCTCAGTGGGTTAAGCCTCTGCCTTCAGCTCAGGTCATGATCTCAGGGTCCTGGGATCAAGTCCCACATCGGGCTCTCTGCCAGGCATGGAGCCTGCTCCCTCCTCTCTCTCTCTCTACTTGTGATCTCTCTCTGTCAAATGAATAAAATCTTAAAAAAAAAAGTAATAATTGTGAACTGTTGGTGGTGATGCAAACTGATACAGCCATATTTGAAAACAGTATGGAATTTCCATAAAATTTAAAAATAAAAATAAAAATAGAAGTCCTTTGTGATCCAACAATCCTGTTGGTGTGTATTTACCCAATGAATATAAGAAAACTTATTCAAAGGGATTCTAGCACCCCTATGTTTATAGCAGCATTATTTATAAAGCTAAGATATGGAAAGCGCACAAGTATCCATCAATTGATGAATAAATAAAGAATAAGTGGTATGTATATACAATGGAATATTATTCTGCCATAAAAAAGACTGAAATCTTGCCATTTGCAATAACATGGTTGGAACTAGACAGTATAATGCTAAAAGTGAAATAAGTCAGTCAGAGAAAGACAAATACCTTTACTCATATATGGAATAAAAGAAACAAAACAAACAAGCAAAGGGGAAATAATAAGACAGAAAGAGAAACAAAGCAAGAAACAGACATTTCATTACAGAGAACAAACTGATGGTTACTTGACAGGATCTGAAAGGAGTGATGGATTAAATAAGTGATGGGGGTTAATTAGAGCACTTGTCATGATGAGCACTGAGTGCTATATGTTATATTGTACACATGAAACTAATACAACCATATATGTTAACTAACTGGATTTCAAATGAAAATTTTTTAAAATCCCAGTTTTTAGCTCACATTCTGGCTTACAAAAGGGATTTAGTCAGGAATTTGGAGATTAGTTAATGAACAAATAAGGGGTGAACAGGCAGTTGTTAGATAAAATTACTATCCTTTCTGGCATTATCTTATACCTTTTATCTAGAAGTATTTTTAGCACTTTAGACTCTTCCTATTTTATTTTGAGTCATTAAACAAAAATTTCCTCAAAGGACCTTAGACTCCATCCAATTTGAGCAACAGTGTGAGAGAGGAAATGGTGTCAGGAGGAAAAAAAAAAAAAGATGAATCTACTTTTGTTTACTAGTGAATGCATAGTTCTTCCACAGAAGAAGCTCTAAATGGAAAGGGCTCCAGCTTTATATGTGTTCAGTCATATGTTCAGAAGTAGGTAACACTATCAAAAAATATAAAGCATCTGAGATTATTTTCCCTTATTTGAAAGCTGGTGTATGAGTCTGCCGTAGTTTCTTGGGTGTTGATAGAAGACGCAGACTCATGGTTCAGAAATAATATAGTTTATTATTCACAGCAATAGAGGTAGCCAGAATATTAACAGTATTTGTGTGTGTGTGTGTATTTGTGTGTGTGTGTGTGTGTGTGTGTGTGTGTGTGTAGGGGTGGGAGTTATATATCAGTTCTGAGCCTCAGTTCCCACAAGAAGAATCAAAACAGAGGCAGATAATATTTGCAAACACAACAGGTTAAGTTAAAAAAAAGATACTATTTCTGTCTTCCAAGTCTATTCAATACAACCATCTTCAAAGGATGGCCTAGAACAAATAATAAATGCAGAAATGTAAGCAACCAATTGAAAAGTGTCTCCCAAGAAACACACTTTGAGAGTCTTCATTTGACAAAAATACTATAGGATATTACATGGATCAGGTGCATTGAATACTGGAAGGTTAAAATTACAAGGGACCAAATATTTTTAAGCAGTTCTGGCATCCAGTAGAGTTCAAATAGGTTTTATAAGATTGAGGAAAGAAGCCATCAAAACCTGGGCCCAGGGGCCCCTGGGTAGCTCAGTGGGTTAAGCCTCTGCCTTCGGCTCAGGCCATGATCTCAGGATCCTGGGATCAAGCTCTGCGTCAGGCTCTCTGTTCAGCAGGGAGCCTGCTTCCCCCCCCCCCTGCCTCTTTGCCTACTTGTGGTCTCTGCCTGTCAAATAAATAAATAAAATCTTAAAACAAAACAAAACAAAAATCCTGGGCCCAATTTTCCCAAAAGTATGATTCTGATTCTAGTCTCTATGATGTTATCCCTTGAAGACAATGCCTCTAATTGAGTTGAATTAGTTTACTAAAGAGCATACCCCCATTTGTTGTAGGAGATGAACAATATGCAAGAGGCAAAATGCCACATGGAAGCCACCTGGTCTTCAGTGGAATATAGAATCAGTTCCTTTGGGATGAATTTGTTCCACATTTGACTTCCCACTTAAGGGAAAATAAGAGTGCCTTCTAATAGATTTTAAATAGGAAATGACAACGGAAGCTTATACAAGATTATAAAATGGGAAATTTCATTTAGATAAGCAATCATTTCAAAGTCATCTTCTTAATATTACAGACTCTTCACATAATTATAATTTTATTTTGGTATTATATGGTAATTTCAAATATAGTAAATATAAAGAATTTACCTCTGTAATTATAGCGAGTCTGGTCATAGTTTAATGGCAACAAATCTTCAATTTAGAAGTATGGTCTACCAATTATTAATACATTTGGAAATGGTGTGTCATCTTCACTCCACTTGTCTCACTAAAACAGTGAGCCAAAAAAAGTAGGTCCAAGCTGTTTACTATGGTCAAAATGGGTTGCTTTTGCACTTGGTAAAGAAGCAGTCATATTTTGGAAGAAGAAACTGAGGCTATTAATATTTTCAACTTATTTTCAGAAAAGGAAAGAAAGGATAATCTAAGCTAAAGCCAAAAACTTACACAAGGTGGCAGGAGAATGATCTTTTCCCAGATAAAGGGTTTTTCATCTTAGCCATGTTAGGAGGAAGAAGAGATGAGACATTGTGGACTTGACTAACGTTTGTACACTGTTCAAAAAGTTTTCAAAATAATGTGTATTATTTTTCTTCTTTTAGTTGAGACAAAAACAAACAAACAAACAAAAAACACTAATGAGCTTACTCTTAAAAGGAGGTAAACAAGAAACTAGCAAAGATTGAGTGTTAGGTATTGTCCCCCTCCTTTTCTTTTTAATTATGTTATGTTAGTTACCATACAATACATCATTAGTTTTTGACGTAGTGTTCCATGATTCATTGTTTGTGTAAAACACCCAATGCCCCATGCAATATGTGCACTCCTTAATACCCATCACCAGTCTCACCCATCCCCACATCCTTCTCATCTTTAAAACCCTCAGTTTGTTTCTTGGAGTCCATAGTTTTTCATGTTTCATTTCCCCTTCCAATCCCCCCACTTCATTTTTCCTTTCCTTCTCCTAATGTCCTCCATGCTATTCCTTAGGTTCCACAAATAAGTGAAACCATATGATGATTGACTTTCACTGCTTGACTTATTTCACTTAACATAATCTCCTACATTCCCATCCATGTTGATGCAAAAGTTGGGTATTCATCCTTTCTGATGGCTGAGTGATATTCCATTGTATCCATAGATCACATCTTCTTTATCCGTTTGTCTGTTGAAGGGGATCTTGGCTCTTTCAACAGAATGGCTATAGTGGACATTGCTGCTATGAACACTGGGGTGCATATGGCCCTTCTTTCCAGTAAAATAGAGCTAGCCTATGACCCAGCGATTGCACTACTGAGTATTGACCTCAAAGATACAGATGCAGTGAAAAGAATTAGGTATTGTTAAAGCACAAATGCAGGGGATAGAAGTTATGGTACAGAAGAGGGAAGGGCAACCATATGGCAGAGTAGAATAAAGTAGCTCAGGAAGAAATTAGTCATATCCAGATATTGTAAGGCATGTGGTGTTGGCAGGGAGAGCATGAGAAATCATGAGAGAAGAGAGAGAAAATGGACCAGGCAGGAGAGGTTTATAACATTTTAACATCTAAGGTAAGCATATGCAAAGCAGAATAGGGAAAGAAATAAAAGTTTTTATAAGACTCAATACATAAGGAATAACGTGGAGGACACTGGGAGATGGAGAGAAGTGTGCTGGGGGAAATCGGAGGGAGAGACAAACCATGAGAGACTGTGGACTCTGAGAAACAAACTGAGGGTTTTGAAGAGGAGGGTGGCAGGTGGTTGGGTGAGCCCAGTGGTGGGTATTAAGGAGGGAATTTATTACATGAAGCACTGGGTGTGGTGCATAAACAATGAATTTTGGATCCCTGAAAATAAACTAAAAGAAAAAAAAGACTGACTACAGACATGGACCTCAGTGTAACACAGATATGGAACTCACTGTAATACCAGCCACTTCCCACCGACACACACAGACTATGATAATAATAAATAATAATGCAATTAAGAAAATTTCCTGCCAAATAATTTTTCCTCTTTTTTATTTTTATGATTATTATTTTTATTTTATTTTTAAAGTTTTTATTTAAATTCCAGTTAGTTAAAATAAGGTTAATATTAGTTTCAGGTGTACAATATAGTGATCAACACTGCCATACAATGGCTTAAATAAAAAAATGAAAAAAATTTTTTTAAAGATTTTATTTTTAAATAAAACCTCTACACCCAAGGTGGATTTCAAACGTACAACTCCAAGATCAAGATTTATATATTTTACTGACTGTTCCAGCCAGGCACCCCAACAAATAAAAATTTTATAAAATTGTTGAGTTTGTGGGAGTCTCATTTGCTTAGTCAGTTAAGTGTCTGCCTTTGGTTCAGATCAGGATCTCAAGAGTCCTGGGATAGAGCCCCATATTGCTCATGCTCTCTCTCTCTCTCTCTCTGGCTTTTGCTCTTAAATAAATGAATAAAATATTTTTAAAAAAATTGTTGAATTTGTTTAACTAGTTTTAAACTAGTAGACAGAGATGAAGATAAAGTATGATGTCATGGCACGGAATAATACAACTTACACTTTTTAAAAAAAAATGTGCAATGCAAGTTACCTCACTTCTTTTATCACCACACTGGGACTTTCCCTACTGAGTTGTTGTAATGTAAGGACCTATTTTATATTTTTATATTTTAGCAAGAGGCTTTCATTGAGGTTAACCCTTAAACTGTCCTTGCTCCCCTTCCCCCAGGGGATTCACTTAAAAACAAGTCCTGGAAATCAGCTCCAGGTAACAAAGCCCATATACAAGGGTGGGTCAGGCCAGGTGGAGACATCCATGAGCGGAGGGGGGGGGCGGTGTTTGCATATTGTCTCCCTAGATACTAATGAGTATGCCCCACTCCTCTGCTCTTTGGGAACCTTTTTGGCACTAATCCTAATCAAGGTGTAATAGGCTGGGTCAAATGTCTATACTAGGGTAAATTGAACCTCAATTGGTCACCTAGCCTCACTGTGGAGTTTCCTGTGTGTGTTAAAATCTCATTGGTCACCTGTGCGTGGCCAGGCCTGACTGCATGGCCTTTGCCCTTAAAAGCTAGACTGTGAAACAGCAAAGGGTTGCCTTCTCTCATAAGAGGTGTGGCCCCAAACGTTCGGTTAGATTCTTGATGCTTCGCATGAAATAAAGCTTTGCTTGACCTTTGCTTTACATCAGTCTCGCTCCTTTAATCATAGACCCATTATTGGGGCATAACAGTATTAATCTTAAAGTTATAAGTCCACAATGCATCCATCATCCATTCCACCCCTTAACATTCCCCTTTGGATAGACCCATGATCTAGAACAAGCCTTATTTTATAGTGCCTTGTAGGTGATTTTGGCTGCTGCCTAAATTGCCTACTTTCCTCTCACCATTACCACGGAAATTGGGTCCACTGAAACAAAGGGGTAGTGTAAGAAATTAACACTTCCATAAATCTCTTTAAATAATAAAGTATAAGATAGTGATACCTTTTTTTCTGCCACATAACCAATTCTTGCAAGAATAAGGTCATATAAAAGAATTTACAACACATGCTAGCATTATCCTACTGGACCCAGATCATTTGTATGTTTCTCTGTCTCTGAGAAATGTAGTTATTTACATGACTGAAACCTGAAAATTGTTTGATATGACCACTAATATCACCTTCTTTTTTTAAAGCCTGTTTAAGGCTTCTGTAATACATAGGTTTTTTAAAAACTTATTAAGCATCTTGTATATATCAAACACTTTAAAAATCTCTGCTTTAAAAAAAAAAAACTCTACCTCAATGGAACTTTGAGTCTGAAAAATATACAGGCAATATACAAGGCAACAGATAGAATAATTACATATTTGATTATATACTCTGAGGATGTCACATTAAATTGATATGAAAACGATCAGAAGGATCTGGATTTCTTGTCAAAATTTTTTGCCTTACAAAGAAATTGATATTTAGGGAAAGTTGTTACTGAAAGAGGTCCTGTGTCAACCAAAAATGTTAAACCATGATCTCGCTAAATTTTCCAGTTGTGATCATTGCTTTGTTTAGCTGTCTTCTATTAAGACTGAATTTAGTAATTCAGTCTCAGATTTCAGTAAGTCTTTTTTTAAAAGATTTTATTTATTTATTAGAGAGAGAGAGGGAGGGGCAGAGGGAGAGGAAGAACCAGACTCCTTGCTGAGCAGGCAGCTGATGCAGGACTGGATCCTAGTACCCTGGCATCATGACCTAAGCTGAAGGAAGACACTTAACCAACTGAGCCACCCAGGCACTCTAGACTGTAAACTTCTTAAAGGTAAAAAAGTTTATTCTTCTAGTAGTTCCACAGACATTTCTAACATCCATAAGAAAGCATGTACTGATGTAAAATGCCAGCAAATCAAATTATTTAAAAAAGAAAGAAAGAAAGAAAAGATATATCTGGATAAAGAGAAAAACAGAAAATCTAATAATACATTGAATTATTAGAGCAAAGAGTGGAGGAAGAGAAAATAAATATGAAATAGAGATTTCCACTAAAAGAAAAAAATTGAATAAGGCAGGAGATTTAGAAAATTATTATGACAGACTTGAGAAAAAAATAAAATAGGAATTTTTAGAAAATAGCAATAAATGAAAAGGTAAATTGTTCCTACCTTTATAATATTAGCTGTTTGTTGTTGTTGTTGTTGCTAATTTACCTATTTAAGCTAATAAACAAAGAAAGGTTTCATTTAGGAATAAGGTTTCTATGTATATATATATATTTTTTTTTTCCATTTAGGGATAAGGTATATATATATATATATATTTTAATTTTAATTGTTAGAAAATGTGTCACAGAAAGTGTTTAAACTTTAAGATACAGATGCAACATGTAATGAACTGCATTGTTTGAACGTCTAATTTGTAAATGCTGTTAGAGGAAACTTGGTGGAAATGTTCCTATGTGCTTGTGTTTCTGGAACTAAGTATATTTATTAATAAGGAATAGTTTAAAATTATGAAATGACCAGGAGTGGACAATTTTCCTAATCCTATCAGCTCTTTGCAGCTCTTTTATTAGCCCCCTTCAGGAATATCAGCTTTTTTATCTAATTAAATTTTATATTAATGTGCTTTTGACTTTTGGCCTTTCTCTTCCTTCTGTTCTTTTTTTTCCCCTAAATTACATGTTTCTGTTTAACAGCTACTATCAATTCTTTGATATGAATTCTCAACATCAATTTACTAACTCCAGAGATGAAGGAGCATCAATATTTAGAAGCGAAGAATACAAAGCCTTGGGCATCTGGATGGCTCAGTCACTTAAGCATCTGCCTTCGACTCAGGTGGTGATCCCAGGGTCGTGGGATGGAACCCCAGGTTGAACTTTCTGCTCAGCTGGGAGCCTACTTCTCCCTCTCCTTTTGCCTGCAGCTCCCTTTGTTTGCGTTCTCCCTCTCTTTGTCAACGAAATAAAATATAATAAAATAATGTAAATAATACATTTATTTATTTATTAAAATGCAATTATTACACAATACATAATGTATTGCATAATTATAATAATGGTTAAATAATTTATTAAATATTTATATTAAATATATCAATTTAATTAAATAAATATTTTTAGAATTTAAAATATTTCAAATTTAGATTATTAAATATTAAATCATTAATTTAATAAATAAATATCTAAACATAATTAAATAAAATAATGTATTTATTAAAATGAATAAAATAATGTTGTCATTATCTCAGCATGTATTTTTAAATAGTCTAAAAAAAAAATCTAATAAAGTCTAAATACATTGAGTTCAGATATTTATACAAGTTAACCCAGACACTCAACCCACAGTTTCAAAACTTTTGTTTTTATCTACTACTCAAAATACGATTTTAATGTATTTATTTGTAACTTTGACATAGCAAGGAAACTTGGAGGAAAAGGAGACATTTGCTTTTAATATTTGAAAATTATTTTGTTGATTTAAAAAAATAAAAACCTTAACACGTGAGCATTTCTTCTTAAATAACACTGTGAAGTTTCTGAGTCGCATTCTATTAAAAGTGCTGATAAAATGGCCTCAGTTACTCATTTAAATTATCAGCTGAATGGGTAACAAATGAAGTAGAGAGCTTTTTAATTATTTATGAATGTATTGCTTGTGGATGGAGTGCCACATAGAGTTACCTCTCTTTTTGGCTTTGTTTTGTGAGCAGCAGTGGAATCTATGAATGAGATTAAACATAAGGACATTCACAGAAATTCTTAATGAACTTCTGGGGAAGGGCAATAAGTGCAAGGAAAAACTGCAGCAAGACTAATTACAAATTTCAAGTGGTCATCGCTTAATTATAGAAGCTTTTAAGTTCAAGTAATATATCTTTTTCATGAGCCTATCATATTGTATTAATTACCACAAACTGCACTCTTGAACACTTATCTTTTCACATATTTCTTATTCTTAGTACTTAAAATTACCCTTATGATTGATAAGTAAATGGATTTTACTGACAATGCATTTATTTACATAAATAAATAATGCTGTTTATATATATAAAAACAATTGAATGTGTTCAATGAATTTTTTTTCAAATTAACATCTTAATTCTACCACATTAGTTACAAATAGATATAGACTTTATAGATTCATCAAATATTTTATTCTCAAATTTATATGTCCTTTGTGAAGTAAATGAAACTGTATATATTAAATATAATCCTATCACATGTAACAGTTACTAGTGCATCCCAGGACATACATAGGTCAGGTCCTCCTCAAGGCATCACGGATAACTGGATTTAACTTTCTATCCTAGGAGTCTTCTGTATATTTCTGTGGCTTTTATACTACAATCAGGAGGAAGAATTCTTTTGCTAAAAGCTTCCAAATGACTATGCGAGTAGATTATTTGTAGACTAGTGATATAATATTATAGTTTAATATGTGAAGCATGATAAAATAAAATGCCATTGCCATATTTAATTTGTTCAGTAAAGCATTCATTTAGTTATCAAGCATTCATTTTCTTTTTTTAAAGATTTTATTTATTTATTTGACAGACAGAGATCACAAGTAGACAGAGAGGCAGGCAGAGAGAAAGGAAGGGAAGCAGGGTCCCTGCTGAGCAGAGAGCCTGATGTGGGGCTCTATCCCAGGACTCTGGGATCATGACCTGAGCAGAAGGCAGAGGCTTTAACACACTGAGCCACCCAAGAGCCCCAAGCATTCATTTTCTTTATACAGAAGAGATAGAACAATATTATATAGTAGAAAATACAGTAAATAATCTAGAAACCTTGATCATTTTGTTTTGGCAATTTTAGAACATAAAATTAGCTAAAGCTCAAGTGCAAGTTATATTTGTATCATAGGAGGAAAAGTTAATTAAAAGTTTGTTTATTACCATAGTTTAACACTTCAACGAAATGATAACGAGTCCAAAATCAATGAATATATGAAGTATACAATAAAAACAATAATCTTGAGTGTATGTGACTCACTGTAGGTATTGATAGGCTAGAAATCAAAGGGAAAGTATCTATAGGGTTTGTTCAGTTCCATGCTCATCAGATTAATAGGCTTTCTCATATTGCTTCCTTCACCACATTAATTTGTCTAATGAAGTTTTCAAGAGTTAAAGACAGTGATAGGTTCATGGCTGGAGAGAAGGTACAGAATCTAAGGTAGTTCAGCAGTGCTTATTATTTAAGAGAAAGACAGCATGGGAGGTGAGGGGTATATCATGCATCCTGTTTTCACTCCCTTTGTGGAGCACCTACCCTGGAGGTCATGTAATAATAACCAATGACCAAAAAACAATAAAAAAACCCAAACATCCATGTGGAAGTGCCATCCCTGCCTGGAGATGAGTAGACTGCTCAAACAGATCCTGGGCAGGCATCTCAGCCCAGGCCTGTGTTGGGGAAGCTGGTTCCTGGCTTTGGGCGCAATCTGGAAGCCAGCAAACTGACGGGAGAGTGCAGCCAGGGTTAACAGGACTGATGATCTTTTTGCAGCCAGGCCGCGGGTGGACACCCGCTCAAGGAGCCAGGCTAGGAGGCTGCCCAGCGCCAGCGCTGGCAAAGCTTGCAGCCCCCGGGGCTTCCCCCGCGCCCCAGCCAGGGCGGGGCCTCAGGAGGGAGGGGGCGGGGGCGGGGCAGAGAAGGGGCTTTACTAATTGCCAAAGCGAAAAGGGAGCTCGCGGAGGACTCAGGAGGGAGGGGGGCGGGGGCGGGTGGAGGGCGGCGGGGAGAAGGCGCTTTGCTAATTGCCTAAGCTGGAAGTGAGCTCACAGAGGATGTGGCTGAGAGTCTGGGAGGAGGTGGATGGGCTGGCGGAGGAGGGGCGGGCAGCGCCGCGGTGCTGTGCTGCGGCTCAGTCGGGACTGCAGGACCCACCGGACTCGCCGCCCGTACGCTCCCATGTGAGGCTCCGCTGTCCCGCTCCTGCTGCCTGCTGCCCCTCCCCGCCCCAAGGCTTCTCCGGACCACCCTCTGCACAGGGGTAAAGTGATACCGCGCCGCGCCCTCACCTGGAGCAGAAAGCGCGGACCCGACCTGGGGGCGAAGAGGGTGGTTGTGGAGGCCCAGCCTCCCACGAACCCCAGGGCACCGGGACCACCCCAGACGCTGCGCCAAACCCGGGTCCTCATGGGGTCGGGCTGGGGACAGCGCCTTGCGAGGTGCCCCCCGCCAGCAGGCACGCTAGCCCCCATCTTTCCGCAGCCCCATGCGCCCGTGCTGAGGACCCCCTTCCCTCCCCCGCCGTGGCCCCGCTGCTTTTGTTCTGGACTTGGGATCCCAGGTGGAAACTAGTCCCTCAGACCTCCCTGGCAGCAAGGAGGGCAGGGAGGGATTCTTGGTTTCCTGCCCTGGGTCCTCCTCTCTCCCCATTCACAAGCCTTCTGGCTTCCCTTTACTCTCCTCATTGTCAGTTTTCTGAAATGGTTTTCTTCTGCATGTTGACCCGAAGAGCTATTTCATGAATGAATATACACGAAACTGAGTTGGAGCCCACCTGTAGAGGCCTTTCATTAGAATGGTCTCTGGTTCTAGCCTCAGTTCAGAATACTGCATGTACCTGAGGACCAAGTCCAGATGTTTCTTTCATCTCTGACTTGAATTTGAAATCCTCCTCAGACTTCAGCTTCCAGGATTTCTCCAGTCCTTGCTCTCCCACTGTCTTGGTGGGGATCCGCCATGAGTGTTGAACACAGGAATGAATGAATGATATATACCCCAGACTGCTGGGGCTTTGTCTTCTTTTGCTGAGGTTGGAAAGGCTTGGGAGAGACCCCCTGTATGCAGATAGAGAGCTGCATGCAATTGCTTAGATAAACGTGTTCCCCACTTAATTGCTTGGGCATTGAACATTTCGCCCTTAACCACTGGCTTGAGCAGTTAGGAGGAGACAATCTGGAGGTGAATCAGAAGATGGCTGAATCCACATGGTGGTGGTCTGGGTTTGGGAGATTTTCCTGGAGATTCAAAGGAAAAATATAAATTCTTCCAGTGTGGAGTGGTAAACATTTTATCGATGGGAGATGGAAAATAAATGGTCTGGTTAAACTTTCCCGCCCCCTCAAAACCCATTATTTGAAAACACAAAAAGGGAAGTGAAGGGAGAAATCCTCCCACTCCCATTCCCACTCACCTCCATAGCCATCTCCTCTTCCAAGAACCTAACAGACAAGGTGCCAAGAAGTGTTAGGTACCAGCAGTGGTCTCAGATCTCATTCAAGAATCATGGTGAAAGGCTTTCAAATAGATTGTGGGGGAACAGGGATCCAATTAGGGGGGACAAGTTTAAGGTTTGCCTGGTCCCCTAAAAATTAATGGCACTAGAGAAGATGAGCTTTGGGAACTATAGCATAATGGATACAATGTGTAAAAAGCTTCAGTGAGTCATGGTGGGAAGAGGCCAAGAGGGCAGCAAACACAGTCTTAGATGATGTTATTAATAGCACTACAGGCTCTAGATTTCCTGTGGTGGTGTTCTTGGCAAGACCAGCCTGGCCAAAGTGGATACTCTCAACCTGGAACAGAGGGTCTTGGAGATGCCAGCACGTGAGGTATGATGAGAGGGTAAAATGATAGGAGGTGTCCTTTGGAAGGACTGACTCCTTGACTTTAAAAGGGAGAACCCAAATCTGTAGGTGAAATCTTTCTGGCTACAAAGAGGGCCAAGGCCTCCTAAGGTCAAGGTCTCCTCGTCACTTGCAAAGATGTCGAAGAACATATTCAGACATTTCAAAGATGTCCTCATATCATTGGTTCCCACTCTGGAATTCTATCAATAAGGTGAGAGTTCCTCTAGTTGAAAAAGAGATCTAAAAAGACTTCCCTTTCTCATGTAATTTCTGTAACCTCCAGGACACACCCACCTCCCCCTTCCAGCTCTGTAATGAAGCCACAGCTGGTGCCAATTTGTGGAACTCCTTAAAGGCTATTCTCCCTTATATACCCCGGGACCAAGTTCCCATGCTCCCTCACCCGATTTCCTGCACTCACCTCCCACCTGGTGTGTTCACACCTGCAAGTGCCTTTTACCAACCCCTTTGCCAAAAGGCAGCCAGAGTGACCTTTCAAAGACCTATCAGTTCCTGGCATTTGTCTCCATAGAAATCTGCACTGATCTTCTAACAAATTCTCAGTCCTCCAAAGGCACCCATAATCCTCCCATCAGTCTATTCATACCCCTCCAACTGACTGATGCCTGTTCTGCCCCATCTCTCTGCCCTTCAACCACACTGCCTCCTTCTTCCTGTGGAGACCTCTCATGGCACCTGCCTCCAAGCACAGGTGATTCCCATTGATGGGAAGACCCTCTTCTCTCCCCCATCTCCCCACTCCAGTTACTCCCACTTATTCGTGAGCTCACAAGCCCCATGGTACACACTCTCCATGCAGCCTGCTCTCTCTTTTCTAGCACTGGCCTCCGTTTCTAGCTGTGCTTGTGTCATGGATGTCCCTCCCCAGCCAGCCTCCAAGCTCTCCTTCCCTTTAGCTCCAACACCTGACACAGTGCCTGGCACGTAGTAAGCCCTGGCTAGCTTCTAAGAGCCTCACTGAGGGACTGAAAGCATTTTAAAAATGTCACCACGTAGGCTCGAAACTGTAGGCAGAAAAAGCTTTGCCTGGATTGACATTTTAGAGACGTATTCGTCAAGTTGGATATGTTCACTGACTTTACCTTGTAAAATTAAAAAAAAAAAGGGACCTCTGTATCGCTTCGCATCTAAGGAAGGCGCATGTATACTATTAGACCACGTTATGAGCTTAATGGAAGGAGACAAGATGTTTTCGCTAAGAAAATGTATAAGACTGTTGAGGTCAAGTGGGAGGAAACAGTCCGTTTGTTGGAGCATTGCTATCTTACTCTATCACAGCCACTCATAAAAATCTGACACGGGGTGAGTCAGAATTGTCTGTCGGAGATGAGTTAGATCTGGCTCATGTTCCTACAGACATGAAAGCCAGAAGCGAAGAAGGAGGCTTTGAAAGCGTGGGTTGAGGAGGCCGTGTGGTTCACTGCGATGAGCTAAGTGCCCAGGGCCACCAGCAGACATGCTGGCCTGTGTCCGTCCTTTGTTCTGGGGTCCCTCTTGCACCATGTGGTGAGGCTGGTGGCTGGGAGCAGCTCAGGACAGGACCTGGTGGCATCTTACCTCTCCCACCCTCCTGTGGGCTCCAGTGGGCTCCAGTAGGTCCCAAGGGACAGCCTGCCTTCCTTGCAAAGCCCAGTAGCACTGGGAGCAGAAACTGGGGCCAAAGAGTGAGCACCCTGTTTGACAAGCTGGACCAGCCACCTCTTCTTCAGATGCAGGGGGAGCCCTGGCATGCTGACTCCTCCCTTCTCCCTTTCCCCTTTCCTCTTTCCTCCCTCTTTTCTTCCCCTCTCTCCTTCCCTGGTGGTGCCCTTTCCCAATGCCCACTTCATCCCTTTTCCTTTCTACATACCTGTCTTCTAGAGTTTCTTCTCTTTCCTCCCCATTACTTCCCTTCATCTGAATCTCCTCTTTGGTCCCTTTGTCCCTGCTCTCTGCTCCTCCTCCCCTTCCCTGGCCCCTGTTCAGCTCCATAATGAATGCAGGCAGAGCTGGACTAACATGCTCACTTGCTAGCTCAGCCACCCTCCAGAGAAGTCACTCTTCGGTGGCCACCTTCCTGACCCCCTGGTTGCTTCTCCACTTGTTCAGATATTGCTCTGAAGTCTGAGGAGGACAGAGCGGGGCTGCCACAGAAGCAGGCCAGAGGAGAAACCAAACCATGTGTCCACACTGTCCCCCAGCACTGCTGCTCTGAGAGCTTTCGGAGTCCTCAAAGGGTTAGGATTTAGGGGCTTCTTCAGAACCGGGAGTGAAAACAAGCATAGGTCAAAAGAAAAGCGACGGCCCCCACACAAAAATAATAATCACAAATGAAAACTATGTTAACTCTGAGTCCCAAAGTCGAAAAATTGCCTTGCATCTGTCACTAGAGAACACCCAAGGCCTCACTCTCTGGGTTCTGGGTGCCCTGGGAATGGCAGGAGGCTCTGAAAAGCGCGTGGGGGTGCAGAACTATGGGGGCTAGCCTGCCCGCTGGCAGGGGGGGGGGTACCTCCTGTGGCGCTGTCCCGGCCTGACCCCCTGCGGACAGGGTGTGGCGCAGCGTCTGGGGTGGTCCTGGTGCCCTGGGGTTGGCGGGAGGCTGCGCCCAGCTCCTGGACTGCGTTTTCTGCTTCAGGTGAGGGCGTGTCGTGGTGTCACTTTACCTGTGAGCAGAGGGTCCTCCAGAGAAGCCATGGGTCGGGGAGGGGCAGCAGGCGGCGGGAATGGGAACAGGACACCGCGGCCTCAGGGGCTAGGCTGGAGCATGGGAGTGCAGGGGCAGCGAGTATGGTGGGTCCTGCAGTCCCAAATGGGCTGCAGCACAGCACACTGGCGCTGCGCGCCCCTCCTTCCCGCCTGGGCAATTAGCAAAGCCCCTCTCCCGGCCGCCCCCGCCCCCCTCCCTCCTGAGTCCTCTGAGAGCTCACTTCCAGCTTTGGAAATTAGCAAAGACCCTTCTCTGCGCTGGCCCCGCCCCCTCACTTCTGAGGCCGGAGCCCATGCTGGGGTGCGGGGCTAAGCCCTGGCATGCTGCTGCATTGCCAGCGCCTGCCCTGGGCAGCCTCCTAGCCTGGCTCCCTGAGCGGGTGTCCACGCGCAGCCTGGCTGCGAAAAGATCATCAGTCCTAAACGCCAGCTGCACTCTTGGGTCAGTTTGCTGGCTTCCAGATTGCGCCCAAAGCCAGGAACCAGCTTCCCCAGCACAGGCCTGGGCTGAGATGCCTGCCTGGGATCTGTCTGAGCAGTCTCCTCCACTCCAGGCAGGGATGGCACTTCGACCTGGATGTTTGGGTTTCTTGTTTGTTTTTTTGGTCATTGGTTATTACATGACCTCCAGGGTAGGTGCTCCACAAAGGGAGTGAAAACAGGACGCCATATATAGCATACAGCCATTCTAGAAAAATAGCTTGGGGTTCTCTCAGAAACGCGGCATTGGTCCTTGCACTATGGTTTAATAGAAAAGGGATTATGCACCAAGTTACTTAAATGAGCATAGGTTGAAATCGTTTACTGAGAGTAAATATTTTAAATAGTTATATTTTAACTAAATCTATCATCAATCATAAATCTATTACACGAAGGTTACAGGCAATTTAAAAGCAAGAGCACTCTCTTCAGGGTTTTAAATAACCCCTGTCTCTCTTGGCACATGAGAATGCAAAGATAGGAAATGGTTTGTAAAAGATCATATAATAGCTTTTACTAATTCTTTTTATTTGACAGACAGAGATCACAAGTAGGCAGAGAGGCAGGCAGAGAGAAAGATGGGGAAGCAGGCTCCCCGTCAAGCAGAGAGCCTGATGAAGGGCTGGATCCCAGGACCCTGAGATCATGACCTGAGCCCAAGGCAGAGGCTTAACACACGGAGCCACCCAGGCGCCCCCAGATGAAATACATTTCTGACTTAGAAACTTCAGATAGAATAATTTTGTCCATGATGACAACTGAAGAAAATGTGTCATCCCTAAACCTAACCTTAAACCCTACCTAAGATGACCTTAAAGCCCAAACTAGAACCCTGAATCCCAAACCTGGAATGGAACCCAAAGCCTGTACCTGAGCCCTGGATCCAAGCCCTGAACCACAAACCCAAACCCTAAACCAGACCTCCAAGTCATGAAACCTGAACCCAAATCTCAGCATGAAGTCAAACCCCAAATTTGACCTTGAACTTTATCCCATAAGCCCTGAGTCTTAAAGCCTAAATCATAAACTTAAAGCCCTAAACTATAACTCTGTTCCCTTGTCCTTCACTCTAAACCCTCACCCTAACACTAAACCCAAAGCCTGATCTAGAACTCTGACTAAAACCTGAACCTGTACCCAAATTCAAATGCTTCACCACACTTTGCTTAGGCACTTGCCATTGATGGATATTTGCAGTTTCTACCTTTTGATTCTTGTGAACATTGTTTGGGTTGGGGGCTAGGGTTAGGGTCTTGGATTAGGGTAGGGTCCAGGCTTGAGACCAAGTTGAGGTCAGAGTGTGGGTCTGCATCAGGGCCATGTTCAGTGACACTGTTTGGGTCAAGGACTGTTGTAATTCCACATTGTTTCCAATTCATTGTTCCTTAGCTATTTGGGGGGAAGTTGGGGGGTATTGGGCTCCATGCAGCTTGAATTTCCGGAATGAAATGGCATCAGCTGGACCCCAGGAGGGAGCAGGACCTTCCACTGAAGGGTGAGCTCCCACAGTCCTGCACTGCCTTGCACCGCCTGCAGAGGGCGCCAGACCCCAGCTCCGCCCTGAGCCAAGGCTGCACAGCCACAGCTGGGACCAGAGCCCCGCCTCTTCAGGACCCACTGTGGAGACTTCTGGAGAATGTGGGGCGCCTCCCACCCTGACAGGACAAGCTGAGGAGGGTGTGGCTCTGCATCCACACTGACCGGACCCGTTGTGGAGGACGCGCCCACACTGGCAGCAGTCCAACCTCCTAAGGACCAGATGCTGGAGGAGCTGAGGAGAAGCCGCCTGAGTGCACTGTCAAGGGGTTCGTGGTCTCAGGACCCCACAGAGGAAGGGCGCCCTGTGTAGACACTGGGGCTTCCGTCGTTTTGTGTGAGGAGACGTGGCCTCCTGCTGTGCTGTGCGCGGGGCTGTGGGGTCCCCCCTTTCTGGGCTCGGGTGCTCCTAGGTCCTCATCTGTGTTTGTGTGCTCGCGGATTAGGTTCCTTGGGCTCCTCAGATGGTCTGCAGTCAGGGAGCGTCCCCCTGCTTCGGTGCTTGTGCTCTCCCCACCTCAGCCCTGCGGGGTCCTTCCCGTGTCCACACCCACTCCAGGCTTGCACCGAGTCCGGAAATTCGGGAGCCAGAGTGAGGACTCTGTAGACGGTTTTGGGGAGAGTAGGTATTTTCCCAGTGTGGGTTCTTCCCTGAGCACAGTGCCTCCCCATCTCTGTGTGTACCCCTCCCTGTCTGTCGTCATTGTTGCAGGGCTGTCAGAGGACAGGTCTGTCACCTTCTTGGTTCAGGGGCCTCCCAGGTATCTTGCTGTCTTGGATGCAGGTGTAAATGAGATCGTTCTCCGCAGTCTCTTTCTGATGGTTCCTTCGGAGCACCTAGGAGTGCCACTAATTTGTGCATATTGATTTTGTTCCTTGCAAATTCTTGAATTTATTAGTTCAATTGGCCTTAAACTCAATCTGCCAGTTATTTGACCAGCAGCATGGGTTTAAATTGGGAAGAGCAGAGAATGGCAGTCTGGGCTGAGCAAGCTAAGGTCCCATCACAGGCAAGTGCGAGAAACAAAGGAGAGGAACATTATTTCATGGAGGAGGAAGAAGATGGGAAGGGTGCTTGAAGAAAAGTCCCTTGGAGAAAGGCAGGGTGATGGAGAATTCTCACCAGCTGAGCTGCAAAGCTCCTACAAAAAGTCAGGAGATGAACCTCCAGCTTCCCCTGTGGGGCCTAAAATTGGTGAGTCTCTCCTGTGGGGGATTGCAATGTGGGGTCTGTAATGGGCACTGAGCACCAGGCGCCCCCTTCCAGCCTCCCCTTCTGGCATCCCCAGTCCACTTTACTGGGGCTTCCCTTCCTGCTTTTGCACAGTTCTAACCAGCTTGTGGTGGAACGTTGTGGAAAAACTGAAATTCCAAATCCACTGCTTCTACTGCACCTGAGATACAGGGGCCCATGATTTAATTCTCCCACGAGTCTCTTGCTAACATGTGTCCTCTCCATGTTGGGTGACCTGGATTTGGGAGGGCTTGGCCTCCATCCCAAAGTCTGATGTTCTCTCTGCTTCCGTGTCATCGTGCTAACATGGATGTTTGGAAGATTCATTTCCTCTGTGGTGATTTCAAAGTGCAGTCAGCTTGTTATAGCAGCACAAATACGTGCTGTCTCCACACTCAGATTCCCCAGCCGTCATTTCTTTACCACGTTTGCCACTTCACACGGGATGCTTCAGTGTGTTTGATCCCACACCAGGACAATGTCCTGCAGAACCACCACATAACCTGAAATGAGGAGATCATTACAGAACCCATCCAAGGGTTAGTGTTAGGAACCAGGGACATGGCAGGACTGACCTGAAGACCCCATGGAGAGCTGTCTGGGTGGCTGAGTTGACAGTGGAGGTGAGGGTGAGTGTCTGGCTCTGGCTTTGTGTCCAGGAGTCAGCTCTGTGTGGGTGTGTCCTCAGCTAGGCATGCAGATTTCTGCTCCTCTGAATCCTTTCCGGAGTTCCAAATGGCACAGTTTCCTTCTGGGCAGCAGGCTGAGTCCTCTGGGATTGCCCATGTGTCCCCAAATTGTAGGGCACCTACTGCAAGGCCTTTGGGGTCAGTATCTTGAAAACCAAACCAAAGGTTATGGTTAGGGACCACCACATGGCAGGCCCGATCTGCCAGCACTCTGTCCATCTTTCTGGGGGAGGAAGCAGTCGAGGGATTTGTTCAGGTTGAGTGTCAAGCTCCAGGTTTGCATCCAGGCGCCTGCTGAATATGGGGGTGTCCAGAGGTAGGAATGCAGATTTCAGTTCCTCTGAATCCTTTCTGGAGTTCCAAATGGCATGGTTCCTTTCAGGGTGGCAGGTTGAGTCCTATGGTGTTCCTCACTGTCCCCATTCTCTGAGGCTTTGGAGCCAGGCCGTCGGGGACAGACAAACACAGGCTGGAGAGCTTTAATGTCAGAAATGTATTTTCTCACAGATCTGGAGGCCAGAAGTTCCAGATCAAGGTGCCAGCAAGGTTGGTCTCCAGTGAGCCTTTTCTTGTTGGTCTATAGATCACTACCTTTTCAACTGTGCCCTCAGATGACCTCTTCTCTGTGGACCCCCAGAGGGGAGGTAGGGGGAGTGCTTTCATGTGTTTCACCCTTATGAGGACACCAGTCCTAGCAGATTAGGACTCCTGTGACCTCACCAAGCCTTCAGTACCTCCTTCTAGGTAGGCCCTATCTCCAGATGCAGTCACACCGGAGATTAGGAATTCTTCATATGACTTTTGTGGGGACACAATTCAGTCCATAACAATTAGTACAGGAGAAAAACCATGGAGAGAATTCTAGAGGAGTCACACGTTGATGTTATAAGGTAAGTGGGTATAAAAGAGCACCTCTGAAGTCCAATAGGTCATTAGAGCTAGAGGCCGACAGGAAAGTCCTGTACGTGCCACAGTTTTGAGTTTGATGCAAGTGCAACTCTGAAGGGAAGATATTTGGGAGGCCTTGGCCGACCACTACTTCCAGCCAGGGGTGATTCTGGAGGGAGTATCTCTCGGAGTGCTGCCTAGAATCAAGACTTTGGGGTTGGAAAAGTGCCACTTCCAAAGCTGGAGAAGGATGGTGCTGTAAGTTATTTGAAGAGTACTGTTCTGGGAGATAGGAGATCTGGGGTGTCTTCTTTGTTCTGCTGCTGACCAGATGTGAAAATGCAGATTAACTCCCTAACCATCTCAGTTCTACCACCATGTGCTGCTGTCATGTGTCCCAAGCCCCAGAGTTAGTTTGATCCATAAGCAGAAGCCAGTCTTTTAGTTCCCAATCTCTTAATCGGGCTGATCGTCACAATATATAGCGGACACGTGACAGCCACCGGGGAGAAGTAAGGGTTGTCTTCCCCTCAGGGAGAGTGGAAAAGCTCTAGGAGAGGGCATACCCGTAGACCAAAGGCAGCCAGTGCTGGAGAGTGGAGCCACGGGGAAGAGTGTGCTGATGACAGCCTTGTGGAGGGAGGGCAGAAAGAGCCACCACCATGACACTTGAGTTACAGATCGAGCTTGGGGATAGAGAAGGGATCAGGGCACGGTAGAGCAGCAGCTGGCAAAGTGATTCTGTTGAGCTTAAGCTCACAGTGCCTTAGCGAATTAGAATGGGAAATGCCTTGCTATTGTCTGTGACTCTGTGATTGTGTGAGTATGAGTGACAGAGTGGGGACAAAGAGAGAGGGAGAGATAATACATTAAATTTTAAAGAAGGACAATAAGGGACGCCTGGGTAGCTTACTCAGTTAAGCATCTACCTTTGGTTCAGGTCATGATCCCAGGGTCCTGGGATTGGATCCCATACCAGGCTCTAGTGGGGGGCCTGCCTTCCCTCTGCCTGCAGCTCCCCTTGCTTGTGATCTCTCTCTTCCTCTGTAACAAATAATAGTAAAAAATAAACAAGGGCGATACGTTATGTTTACTTTTGTTTCTGATGCCAGACATGGGTTCAGAGGATTGAAGAGGGAGATCCAAGGAGCTAGCCTCTCAAGAGGAGTGAATACCTAGTCACTGGTAAGACCCCTGGTCCTGCAATACAATATGGCTCCTGTGATCTGGGTCCTGTTAAATGCCCCTCGCCATCCTTCACCCGATAGTTTGATTCTTCATTGCGTTCAGTGTGGGGAACTGGGAGAAGCTATGACACTTGGCCCTTTGTGGAGGAATGTTAGTAGTATAAATAGCAATAGTTATCAGTTCTGGAGCACTTTCATGACTCTGCTGCAGGCACTCTGCTGTGACCTGGGTTTATAGCAGTGAGATAAACATAGAAATAGATGTGGGCTCTGTTCCCAAGAATCTGAAACCCACTATTCTCCTTGTCCCCTTCCCATTCTGTCTTCTTCAGCCCTTGTGCAGGAAGCTTGCTTGCTTCTCCCCTTCCCTCTCCTGCTCCCCCTGCTTGTGCTCTCATTCCCTCTCTCTGACATGTAAATAAATCAAATGTTTTAAAAAATTATAAAAAAGGCAAAACAAATAACCATTTTTGGAGAGTGATTTTCTGAATGCAGTTATGGGCAGTGCTGGGTACTGAAGAAGACGCTCTGCTGACCAGAGGAGTGGGGAAATTACAGAACAAATTCCACAGGTCATTGAATATATCACATTCATCACCCCACCCATAGCACTTATTAATCTCTAGCCCAGCCAATATGTTGGTTATAAAAATGAGCTTTCTCCAAACTGACAGGAAGTTCTCGTTTTAGCAATGTAAATCATTCTGATCTTTATCACTAATGTGATCTAATCCTGTCTAGTAAAGAAACTTGAGAGTTCTATATCTCTGTAAGCATTTAAGAAAAACAATGGACTCTACTCTAATTACTTTTTAACTAACTTGACTTGCCAAAGGAAGGAGAAAGTAAATATCAGAAATCTTACCACTAAGCACAAGTTGCAAGTTATACCTGCCAAAATGTGGTTCAAAATATAAGTAACCAGTCTCCTTAGAAGCCTTTTACCTTCTTATATCTGTTATGTTGGGTAAATGAGTAGTTACTAGAATACAGCTGGCTCAGTGATCACAATTCTGCTTACCCTCAGAAATATAAATAGATTACATGTTTAGCCCGGTAACTGGACACTGATATAGAATTATTCACTGGCTGATTCCTAGATCAGAAACCACAAAAAATTTTTCTTTTTTATGGAAGTATGGCTGTTACAATAGTCTCACCTGTACCTCATAGTGATTGACTTAACTACTCTATACGTTACAACTCTAGATGTAACATTTTAATAAAACAACAATATCTTTGATGGTATCATGGAAATGTAAGTGCCTTGTGCACTTTTCTTAATGTGTATAATTACCTAAACATCATAGTAAGTAAATCAAGGCCATTGTCAAGCTTCCGTCAAGGAGAGTCCTTAACTAGAGGGATTTCCCATTGCTCTCAGGATGATAACCTCTGAGTTACAGGTTCCGTTAGTTGGCCACACACATTTGGAGCCTTGTGGACTTTCTGACAGCTGAGCAGCATATCTGTTTCAAGCATTGTGATCCCTGTTCTTACTGCAAGAGTGACAGTTGTCACTTTTCCTTTGACCCCTGTCTTTAGGAAAGTGTCTGACTCAGAAAGTCGAGTCAGTACCCCCAAAAAATATTTTCAGGAGAACCACCTCAAAGATGATCACCTGAGATACTGTCAAGAAAAAAAAAACTGAAATTCTAAGCAACATCCATAAAAAGTATTTTCATGTTGATAAGGAAAGATTTTCCCCTAAATACCAGAGAGGCTCCATGAAAGTGAGATTTTTACCTATTTTGTTCACCGTGTCACCAGTCCCTAGAAGAGCGCCTAAGACATCACTCAAGATTAGGTTGCTTTGAATGAATCAAATGAATGAATGAACTGTAGCCTTTGATAGTGAGGTAGTTTATGGTCCTTAGGCAAGAGATGTGATTTGTGTTGGGATTTCAAGAATGGGAGGTGCCGAAGAGAAAATTGAGAAGCTAAATGTGAAAATATGCAATTTACTGACTGGAGTAGTTCTGAATATATTTCAAACATAATTAAACTATGGCTGTGGGTCTATATGCGTTTTCATAATTTTCCCTTGAAAATGTGAGGAATACAGATGTCATCTCCAGTGAATTCTCCTTGTCCGTATACAGAATCACCAAAAAAAAAAAAAAAAGGCATTCTGACAGTCCTCAGCCCATCCACTCCAGGATTGTGACTCTTTCTTCTCCATGTTCTTTCTGACATCATGGACTTTCAGGTTGACCTCTCTCATCTTGGGTCCCACTCTCATTAGCTGTAGAAGTCATGCGATGTTTGTGATGTGAGGGTGGCAATACTCTCTGACTTTTGGTTACAATATGTCTTTGAAAGCCAGTGTTTATTCTGCTTTTACAGCATTTCTCCATTTGAATTGGCCACCTTTTAAGTGGTCATTAGCCACATGTGGCTACTAGCCATGGGACTTGGACAGCAGAGGTGTGGAAAGTCCGCACATTCTTCCACTCAAAGGATATTGTGAGTTATGCTACATCTTTTTTTTTGAAGTGCCTTTTTTAGATATTTAAATTCAATTAGCCATTAGATAGTACATCATTGGTTTCAGAGAATTTAGTAACTCATCAGTTGTGGATAACCCTTGGTGCTCATCACATCACGTGTCCTCCTTAATGCCTATCACCCAGTTTCTCCATGTCTCCCACTCCCCTCCCCCCCAGCAACTCTCAGTCTGTTTCCTATAGTTAAAGGTGCCTCATGGCTTGTCTCCCTTTCTGATGACTCCCATTCAGATTTCCCTCCCTTCCCTCTGATCCTCTGTACTACATCTTAATCTCAACAGTCAAGCAGTGGTAGTAATTCAGTCATGGAGTCATGCATATTCTAAATCTGATGAGGTGGATTCCCATACTGCCTTTGTCTCTTCTAGAGCGCTTACATTTGTTATATTATTGCTGCTGCGTTCATGTTTCTCGTTCACTGAATGTCTGATAAAAGAATTAGTAAAATGTGTGACTGCAGAAAATACAATGGTCATGGATGATGAAGATTTTCTCCTTGACCAGACTCGAGTCAAGTTCCTTTGAGTCCTCTTTCTGTCTACCTTGACCTTAGGCTCCGCCCACTTAGCCCAGTTTTAGCAAGAAATCTGCTTGGTCATTTTTCAGCAATCTTCTATCCTACTCTTGATATCTGATCAAATTCCTTATCTCTCACCCCTGGTATCTTACCACTTTTTTTTTTTTAAGATTTATTTATTTTGACAGAGAGAGAGCCTGAGCAGGGGGAATAGCAGAGGGAGAGAGAGAACCAGACTCCCCACTGAGCAGCAAGCCCAATGCCAGGCTTGATCCTGGGATCAGATCATGACCAAGCCAAAGCCAGAGATTTAACCAACTAAGCCACCCAGGTGCTTCAGTATCTATAACCCTTAATATCTGATCCAATCCCTTATTCCCAGGGCACCTGGTTGGTGCAGCTGGTTGAACGTTTGACTCTTGGTTTCTACTCTGGTCATGATCTCACGGTCCTGAGATTAAGCCTCACCTCAGGCTCTATGCTCAGTGAAGAGTCTGATTAAAATTCTCTTTCCCTCTCCCTCTACCCCTACCCCTGCTCCCTCTCTCTAAAATGTATTAATAAGTCTTTTAAAAAATTCCTTATCCCCTGATCTCAATAGTTTATGACCCTAGCCTTCCTTCAACAATATTACTGTCCAGATGGTTTAGCCAGAATCCCTTCATCCTTACCCTTGATGTTCCATCTTAATTTTACATTCAGTGATCCCCACCATGCTCTTTAGCTGTAAATCTCCATTTGTCTGAGCTGAGCCAGATTTCTCTCCCATACTATACAATAAAATCTCATCATAGTAGCATCCCTTGATTAAAATCTTCCTTACTCTCTTTAATGGGTGTCACAATATTTTTTTTTTCTTTAACAGTCAGGAGGGTGCTAATGGAGTACCATGACAAAAGGCCTAACTTCCTGTAATGGACATTTCCTTGGTTTACCTGACAAATACTCTTTCTCTCTTCTAAGGAAAATTTCCGGTTCTCAGTATAACTGCCAACTGGCCCAGGGGTGGACAAGTGAGGCAGATGAGACCAAAATGAAAATTCTGTTGAGACACTGGACCTTGAGGATTCAAGCCAAGGACATAAAAGTGTTGGTACTCCATTATTCTGATGGTCCGTTAACTCTTGCTTTTTTGGTTCCTGTGTCTATCACTGCCCCTGCCTTTTTGAAGATAATGACCATTCATCTGAGTACACGGTTCACAGAATCCCTTTGCAGTGGCCCATGCGGGCCAAGGTAGTAGAGCATAATAGATCTCTGTAAGTTTTTAAAAAATGTCTTTGTCCCTGTTGCCCATGGCCATTAAAGACCAAAGGTCGGGGGTAGGGGGATATTGGAAAAGGTGAAGTTATAGTTACTCACTGATTTTTTGATTGGTAGAGAGAAAGCAACACCTACATACAGGGCCAGTGGGTGAGTGGAGGAAACATCTTTGGCTCTAGGAGGAATGGGGGAAGGAGAAATATTAATAATCTTTGTCTTTGGAACTGCCCCTGAAGACTTCCCCACACAGGAAAATGACCTAGCGTGACTCTCCTAAACTTCGGCAAGCCCCTTAAATTTAACTGACTTCTAGATCTGATACTCCCTGCTGGATAACTCTGATCATTATTGGATTGTTACTTATTTTATTTTAAAATTATTTTTAAAGAAAATTTTAATCTAAATACAATTAATTAACATATAATACTAGTTTCAGACATACAGGTTAGTGATTCATCAGTCTTTTGTAACACCCAGTGCTCACTGTATCACATGCCTTCCTTAATGTCCATCACCCAGTTACCCCATCCACCCATCCCTCTCCCCTCCAAGAACCCTCAGTTTGTTTACTGTGATTAAGAGTCTCTTCTGAGGGGTACCTGGCTGGCTCAGTGGGTTAAAGCCTCTGCCTTCAACTCAGGTTATGATCTCAGGGTCCTGGGATCGAGCCCCACATCAGGCTCTCTGCTCCCTGGGGAGTCTGCATCCTCCTCTCTCGCTCTTCCTGCCTCTCTGCCTACTTGTGATCTCTGTTTGTCAAATAAGTAAATAAAAATCTTTTTTTTTAAAGTCTCTTCTGGTTTGTCTCCCTCTTTGACTTCATCTTGTTTTATTTTTTTCCTTTACTCCCCTATGATTCTGGTTTGTTTCTTGAACTCCACATATGAGTGAGATCATATGATAATTGTCTTTCTCTGACTGACTTATTTCGCTTGGCATAATACCCTCTACTTTCACCCCTGTCATTGCAAATAATTGCCATTTATTTTAACTCGACAGAGAAGGCCACTAGAAACAGCAGGTGATGGCCCCAGCTCCTGTTCCTCCATGCAGAACATCTGTCAACACCTGTAGACATCTTTTCCTCCCCCCATTCCTATGAATGTTGCTCAGTTGTTACATGGCATGGACAAATGCTGTTGGCTGGTGGCATGGACACACTGGACAAGCTTGGCCTTCGGTAAAACAAAGACTGGCTTCAATTACTCCAACTGAAACAGGAATGCTTGGATGAACAAGCCTGCCAGGAAGTCCCACTGGAGGTACTCAACCTGTGCCCCTTCCCTCCTTGGACCAAGAACCTGAACTTGAGAGATGAATGGCTTATCCAAGGTTATGGCAAGGTTACACAGACCTGAAACTAGACACAGGTGTACATGCCTATTGATCAAGGCTGGCTGAGAAATCGAACTGCCTCAAATCTTGATTCTTTTTGCCACTTCTTATTCTCTGACCCTGTTTTTCATAGATTAGGATGTAGGAATAATAAAAATATCAGCTAATGGGGTATCCTGACTTTTTGATCTTTTAGTTCTTGTCAGACATTTACCATAATGCTTAGCACATGGATATGTGTGTGCACACACGTGCACATGCATGACACTCAAAAAATTGTTCCCTGATATTAACTTTATCAGTGCACTTTGCATCCACCACCAATTGGCTGTTTTGTCACAAACTGATTAAAGCAGAACTGTCAAGTGAGGAACTTCAAAGCCAAAGCATTAAGTGCTTTGAAAAACCAGCACCTGGGAGGATTTGTCTCAGCATCTGTGATTAGAAGGCAGCAAAAAGAGACTTTGGGGACACAGTTCACCCCTTCATGAAGCAGCCATTCAGAACTTTCTCCGAAGGGCTAATGCCTAATCTTCCAAAGACCAGCAAGAACAAGCTTATGGTCTGTTAAAATCAGATTTTTAAAAGATTTTTATTTATTTATTTGAGAGGGAGAGAGAGAGAGTGAGAGAGAGAGCATGAGAGGGGAGAAGGTCAGAGGGAGAAGCGGACTCCCCATGAAGCTGGGAGCCTGATGCAGTCCTTGATCCTGGGACTCCAGAATCAAAATCAGTTTGATTGACTCAATACAGTCAGGGAGGACAGTCCTCAGGAGTCACAGAATGCTGGTTGCCATGAGGGAGGAGTCTTTTACAAAGTCTGGGCTCTCACAGAAGGAGTCTGAAGCACGTGTATGGAAAGCAGAGGTCAGTTCTGGATTAGAAGCTCTTTCTGAGGGGAAATGAGTAGAAGCAGGGATTAACCAGGACTTGGGCTCTGCTTTATTCAGTTCAAGTTGCTGCAACAAATGATGACAGACTGGGTGGCTGAAATAGCAAAACATGTACTATTCCTTGCAGTTCTAGAGACTGAGAAGTCCAAAAGCAAGATCCTGGGAGATCTGATATCTAGCAAGAGACTGCTTCATTATCTACAAATGCCCATATTTCTGTTGTAGACTTGCATGGATGACAGCTGGCAGAACAATCTCTCAGGTCGTTTCTCAGAAGTGCTTTTATCTCATTCACAAGTGTTCCAATCTCATGACCTCACCACCTCTCAAAGCCCATACCTCCTGATGGCACTCCTTGAGGGTCAGGGCTTCAACATCTGAATTGGGACAAGACACAAACATTCAGTCCATTAGCAAGTGTTGTCATGAGGACAGCATAGCTTATCAACTGGGTATCCCCAGGAATCCATGGGACTAGCAAAGCAGAATCTGGGGGTGTCACTGGTAGGAAAGCAGGAGGTCCCCAAGAGACAGTCCTCATAGCATTTTACAGAGACAGCAGGACCCTTGAGAAACAATAGTTTCCGTGACGCATACACCAGCCTTTATCTATGCCTGTCCTCCCTGCTGGATTCACAGCAAGCCTACTTCTTTCTTTTCCAGTACAAATGGATTTCCACTCTCTGAATCCTGATGAATTTTTGCTCTTTTGCAGTTAGTAGGTTGTCCCTCAGGATTCTGCATGTCTGGATTTGCAATCGTGGAAACTGCCAAAGGTCTAGGGACCTGCATGGCAGAACCCGGCCTCTACCACTATTGCCCAAGGTAGGGACTTTGGTCCCTTGAGCGTCCTGTGCTGCTGTCAAAGGTCTGTGTACATTGGCTTATTGTTTTTTTTTTTTTAATGTAATTGCTTATACGTGTGTTTCATCATGCTCAAGTGGCCTTTCTGTGAAAAAGTGGCCAAGCTACACCTAGAAGTCACTGAAGAAAGTTCTAAGAACTCCTGGTTAGTATGAGGCTAGAGAGAGAGAGAAAGAGAGAAAAGAAATCTGCCTCTCTGCATTTTGCAAGTCCCTGGGCAAAATCTGTTGGCTGTGCACTCCTCACACGAAGATTCCAGGCAAGGAGACCCTCCTGAGCCTCATCTCCCTGAGTTCCTCTTCCAGGAGCAATCCCTAGTTTGAGACCAGGGTTATCGAAAATAGAGCAGCAAAGCAGTGTCCAGAAGGAAGGACTGCCACAGACCATGGAGCACCAGGGGGACAGGCTGGTACCTCCTCACGGTTGGGGTACAAATGGGCTCAGCTCAGCAGGTATAGGGGTGCCCTTGGCCCCTCTGGTGGGCTTTACAGTGCCCCAATCTCAGGAAGAAAAAAGGGTGGCTCATGTGACTTATTTTTGACTGGGAATGAGCTGACAGCAATGGAAATAAACAAGTAGGGAATGATGTTGGAAAGTTGGAGGGTTTGTCCTTTATATCTCAGCTTTCTCTCCTATCTTCCCTTGCTCTGTAGTGTGTTATCAAAGAAGTTTTTGGCATGATATTCCTGTTCACTGATTAACTCTTGAGCTGTGTCTTTTCTGCTGTTCAGCTCATCTGGTGAATTCTTTTACTGTAAAAAGTATCTTGCCCTTGCAAGGGCAATGGCAAGACCTGAGAAATCCCAGAGATTTCAGCTTGCCACCCAGAAGGAAACCAGGCTATTTGGAATGCTGGAAAGGATTCAGAGTAGGGGAAATCGTCTTGGACATCTGAGACCACCCCCACATTCAGCGGTCCACTGGACACAAACCCAGACCTTGATACTGATCCTGAACAATGCTCTCAACTCAGACCCCTGTGATCCTCGCCACAGTGCTTTCAGATCAGTGCAGCCATGCCCATAGGCACAAACTCTTAAGCCTAGATTCTGTCCTGAGAGGTCTGTCCCCGACGGCCTGGCTCTAAAGCCTCAGAGATTGGGGACAGTGAGGAACACCATAGGACTCACCCTGCCACCCTGAAAGGAACCATGCCATTTGGAACTCCAGAAAGGATTCAGAGGAACTGAAATCTGCATTCCTACCTGGGACACCCCATATTCAGCAGGCCACTGGATGCAAACCTGGAGCTTGACACTCAACCTGAACAAATCCCTCGACTGCTTCCTCCCCCAGAAAGATGGACAGAGTGCTGGCAGATCGGGCCTGCCATGTGGTGGGCCCTAACCATAACCTTTGGTTTGGTTCGGTTCTCAGGATTGTGACCCCAAGGGCCTTGCAGTAGGTGCCCTACAATTTGGGGACACATGGGCAATCCCAGAGGACTCAGCCTGCTGCCCAGAAGGAAACTGTGCCATTTGGAACTCCGGAAAGGATTCAGAGGAGCAGAAATCTGCATGCCTAGCTGAGGACACACCCACACAGAGCTGACTCCTGGACACAAAGCCAGAGCCAGACACTCACCCTCACCTCCACTGTCAACTCAGCCACCCAGACAGCTCTCCATGGGGTCTTCAGGTCAGTCCTGCCATGTCCCTGGTTCCTAACACTAACCCTTGGATGGGTTCTGTAATGATCTCCTCATTTCAGGTTATGTGGTGGTTCTGCAGGACATTGTCCTGGTGTGGGATCAAACACACTGAAGCATCCCGTGTGAAGTGGCAAACGTGGTAAAGAAATGACGGCTGGGGAATCTGAGTGTGGAGACAGCACGTATTTGTGCTGCTATAACAAGCTGACTGCACTTTGAAATCACCACAGAGGAAATGAATCTTCCAAACATCCATGTTAGCACGACGACACGGAAGCAGAGAGAACATCAGACTTTGGGATGGAGGCCAAGCCCTCCCAGATCCAGGTCACCCAACATGGAGAGGACACATGTTAGCAAGAGACTCGTGGGAGAATTAAATCATGGGCCCCTGTATCTCAGGTGCAGTAGAAGCAGTGGATTTGGAATTTCAGTTTTTCCACAACGTTCCACCACAAGCTGGTTAGAACTGTGCAAAAGCAGGAAGGGAAGCCCCAGTAAAGTGGACTGGGGATGCCAGAAGGGGAGGCTGGAAGGGGGCGCCTGGTGCTCAGTGCCCATTACAGACTCCACATTGCAATCCCCCACAGGAGAGACTCACCAATTTTAGGCCCCACAGGGGAAGCTGGAGGTTCATCTCCTGACTTTTTGTAGGAGCTTTGCAGCTCAGCTGGTGAGAATTCTCCATCACCCTGCCTTTCTCCAAGGGACTTTCCTTCAAGCAACCTTCCCAACTTCTTCCTCCTCCATGAAATAATGTTAATCTCCTTTGTTTCTCACACTTGCCTGTGATGGGACCTTAGCTTGCTCAGCCCAGAATGCCATTCTCTGCTCTTCCCAATTAAATACATTCTGCTGGTCAAATAACTGGGAGATTGAGTTTAAGGCCAATCGAACAAATAAATACAAGAACTTGCAAGGAACAAAATCAATATGCACAAATTAGTGGCACTCCTACGTGCTCGGAAGGAACCATCAAATAGAGACTGCAGAGAACGATCTCATTTACAACTGCATCCAAGACAGCAAGATACCCGGGAGGCCCCTGAACCAAGAAGGTGACAGACCTGTCATCTGACAGCCCTGCAACAATGACGACAGACAGGGAGGGGTACACACAGAGATGGGGAGGCACTGTGCTCAGGGAAGAACCCACACTGGGAAAATACCTACTCTCCCCAAAACCGTCTACAGAGTCCTCACTCTGGCTCCCGAATTTCCGGACTCGGTGCAAGCCTGGAGTGGGTGTGGACACGGGAAGGACCCCGCAGGGCTGAGGTGGGGAGAGCACAAGCACCGAAGCAGGGGGACGCTCCCTGACTGCAGACCATCTGAGGAGCCCAAGGAACCTAATCCGCGAGCACACAAACACAGATGAGGACCTAGGAGCACCCGAGCCCAGAAAGGGGGGACCCCACAGCCCCGCGCACAGCACAGCAGGAGGCCACGTCTCCTCACACAAAACGACGGAAGCCCCAGTGTCTACACAGGGCGCCCTTCCTCTGTGGGGTCCTGAGACCACGAACCCCTTGACAGTGCACTCAGGCGGCTTCTCCTCAGCTCCTCCAGCATCTGGTCCTTAGGAGGTTGGACTGCTGCCAGTGTGGGCGCATCCTCCACAACGGGTCCGGTCAGTGTGGATGCAGAGCCACACCCTCCTCAGCTTGTCCTGTCAGGGTGGGAGGCGCCCCACATTCTCCAGAAGTCTCCACAGTGGGTCCTGAAGAGGCGGGGCTCTGGTCCCAGCTGTGGCTGTGCAGCCTTGGCTCAGGGCGGAGCTGGGGTCTGGCGCCCTCTGCAGGCGGTGCAAGGCAGTGCAGGACTGTGGGAGCTCACCCTTCAGTGGAAGGTCCTGCTCCCTCCTGGGGTCCAGCTGATGCCATTTCATTCCGGAAATTCAAGCTGCATGGAGCCCAATACCCCCCAACTTCCCCCCAAATAGCTAAGGAACAATGAATTGGAAACAATGTGGAATTACAACAGTCCTTGACCCAAACAGTGTCACTGAACATGGCCCTGATGCAGACCCACACTCTGACCTCAACTTGGTCTCAAGCCTGGACCCTACCCTAATCCAAGACCCTAACCCTAGCCCCCAACCCAAACAATGTTCACAAGAATCAAAAGGTAGAAACTGCAAATATCCATCAATGGCAAGTGCCTAAGCAAAGTGTGGTGAAGCATTTGAATTTGGGTACAGGTTCAGGTTTTAGTCAGAGTTCTAGATCAGGCTTTGGGTTTAGTGTTAGGGTGAGGGTTTAGAGTGAAGGACAAGGGAACAGAGTTATAGTTTAGGGCTTTAAGTTTATGATTTAGGCTTTAAGACTCAGGGCTTATGGGATAAAGTTCAAGGTCAAATTTGGGGTTTGACTTCATGCTGAGATTTGGGTTCAGGTTTCATGACTTGGAGGTCTGGTTTAGGGTTTGGGTTTGTGGTTCAGGGCTTGGATCCAGGGCTCAGGTACAGGCTTTGGGTTCCATTCCAGGTTTGGGATTCAGGGTTCTAGTTTGGGCTTTAAGGTCAGCTTAGGTTTCAGCGTTGGTAGGGTTTAAGGTTAGGTTTAGGGATGACACATTTTCTTCAGTTGTCATCATGGACAAAATAATTCTATCTGAAGTTTCTAAGTCAGAAATGTATTTCATCTGGGGGCGCCTGGGTGGCTCCGTGTGTTAAGCCTCTGCCTTGGGCTCAGGTCATGATCTCAGGGTCCTGGGATCGAGCCCTTCATCAGGCTCTCTGCTTGACCGGGAGCCTGCTTCCCCATCTTTCTCTCTGCCTGCCTCTCTGCCTACTTGTGATCTCTGTCTGTCAAATAAATAGAATTAGTAAAAGCTATTATATGATCTTTTACAAACCATTTCCTATCTTTGCATTCTCATGTGCCAAGAGAGACAGGGGTTATTTAAAACCCTGAAGAGAGTGCTCTTGCTTTTAAATTGCCTGTAACCTTCGTGTAATAGATTTATGATTGATGATAGATTTAGTTAAAATATAACTATTTAAAATATTTACTCTCAGTAAACGATTTCAACCTATGCTCATTTAAGTAACTTGGTGCATAATCCCTTTTCTATTAAACCATAGTGCAAGGACCAATGCAGCGTTTCCAGGAGAACCCCAAGCTATTTTTCTAGAATGGCTGTATGCTTTTATATGGCGTCCTGTTTTCACTCCCTTTGTGGAGCACCTACCCTGGAGGTCATGTAATAACCAATGACCAAAAAAAACAAACAGAAAACCCAAACATCCAGGTCGAAGTGCCATCCCTGCCTGGAGTCAAGGAGACTGCTCAGACAGATCCAGGGCATGCATCTCAGCCCAGGCCTGTGCTGGGGAAGCTGGTTCCTGGCTTTGGGCGCAATCTGGAAGCCAGCAAACTGACCCAAGAGTGCAGCCGGCGTTTAAGACTGATGATCTATTCGCAGCCAGGCTGCACGTGGACAGCCGCTCAGGGAGCCAGGCTAGGAGGCTGCCCAGCCCAGGTGCTGGCAATGCAGTAGCATGCCAGTGCTCAGGCCTCAGGAGTGAGGGGGCGGGGCCGGCGCAGAGAAGGGTCTTTGCTAATTTCCAAAGCTGGAAGTGAGCTCTCAGAGGACTCAGGAGGGAGGGGGGCGGGGGCGGGTCGGGGGCGGCCTGGAGAAGGGGCTTTGCTAATTGCCCAGGCGGGAAGGAGGGGCGCGCAGCACCAGGGTGCTGTGCTGCAGCCCATTCGGGACTGCAGGACCCACCATACTCGCTGCCCCTGCGCTCCCACGCTCCAGCCTAGCCCCAGACGCTGCGGTGTCCCATTCCCGTTCAGGCCGCCTGCTGCCCCTCCCCGCCCCATGGCTTCTCTGGAGGACCCTCTGTTCACAGGTAAAGTGACACCGCGACGCGCCCTCACCTGAAGCAGAAAACACGAGCCAAGAGCAGGGTGTGGGGTGGTGGGGCCCAGCCTCCCGCCAACCCCAGTGCACCAGGACCACACTGGATGCCGCGCCACACCGTGTCCGCAGGGGGTCGGGCCAGGACAGTGCCACAGGGGGTACCGCCTCACCCCCGCCAGCGGGCAGGCTAGCCCCCATAGTTCGGCACTCCCACGCGCCTGTCAGAGCCTCCTGCCATTCCCAGGGCACCCAGAACCCAGAGAGTGAGGCCTTGGGTGCTTTCTAGTGACAGATTCAAGGCAATTTTTCGACTTTGGGACTCAGAGTTAACATAGTTTTCATTTGTGATTATTATTTTTGTGTGGGGGCCGTCGCTTTTCTTTTGACCTATGCTTGTTTTCACTCCCGGTTCTGAAGAAGCCCCTAAATCCTAACCCTTTGAGGACTCCGAAAGCTCTCAGAGCAGCAGTGCTGGGGGACAGTGTGGACACATGGTTTGGTTTCTCCTCTGGCCTGCTTCTGTGGCAGCCCCGCTCTGTCCTCCTCAGACTTCAGAGCAATATCTGAACAAGTGGAGAAGCGACCAGGGGGTCAGGAAGGTGGCCACTGAAGAGTGACTTCTCTGGAGGGTGGCTGAGCAAGCAAGTGAGCATGTTAGTCCAGCTCTGCCTGCATTCAGTATGGAGCTGAACAGGGGCCAGGGAAGGGGAGGAGGAGCAGAGAGCAGGGACAAAGGGACCAAAGAGGAGATTCAGATGAAGGGAAGTAATGGGGAGGAAAGAGAAGAAACTCAGGAAGACAGGTATGTAGAAAGGAAAAGGGATGAAGAGGGCATTGGGAAAGGGCACCACCAGGGAAGGAGAGAGGGGAAAGAAAGAGGGAGGAAGAGAGGAAAGGGGAAAGGGAGAAGGGAGGAGTCAGCATGCCAGGGCTCCCCCTGCATCTGAAGAAGAGGTGGCTGGTCCAGCTTGTCAAACAGGGTGCTCACTCTTTGGTCCCAGTTTCTGCTCCCAGTGCTACTGGGCTTTTCAAAGAAGGCAGGCTGTCCCTTGGGACCTACTGGAGCCCACTGGAGCCCACAGGAGGGTGGGAGAGGTAAGATGCCACCAGGTACTGTCTGAGCTGCTCCCAGCCACCAGCCTCACCACATGGTGCAAGAGGGACCCCAGAACAAAGGAAGGACACAGGCCAGCATGTCTGCTGGTGGCCCTGGGCACTTAGCTCATCGCAGTGAACCACACGGCCTCCTCAACCCACGCTTTCAAAGCCTCCTTCTTCGTTTCTGGCATTCATGTCTGTAGGAACATGAGCCAGATCTAACTCATCTCCGACAGACAATTCTGACTCACCCCGTGTCAGATTTTTAAGAGTGGCTGTGATAGAGTAAGATAGCAATGCTCCAACAAACGGACTGTTTCCTCCCACTTGACCTCAACAGTCTTATACATTTTCTTAGCGAAAACATCTTGTCTCCTTCCATTAAGCTCATAACGTGGTCTAGGAGTATACATGCGCCTTTGGTAGATGCGAAGCGATACAGAGGTCCTTTTTTTTTTTTTTTTTAATTTTACAAGGCAAAGTCAGTGAACACATCCAACTTGATGAATACGTCTCTAAAATGTCAATCCAGGCAAAGCTTTTTCTGCCTACAGTTTGGAGCCTACGTAGTGACATTTTAAAAATGCTTTCAGTCCCTCAGTGAGGCTCTTTGAAGCTAGGAGGGCTTACTACGTGCCAGGCACTGTGTCAGGTGTTGGAGCTAAAGGGAAGGAGAGCTTGGAGGCTGGCTGGGGAGGGACATCCATGACACAAGCACAGCTAGAAACGGAGGCCAGTGCTAGAAAAGAGAGAGCAGGCTGCATGGAGAGTGTGTACCATGGGGCTTGTGAGCTCACGAATAAATGGGAGTAACTGGAGTGGGGAGATGGGGGAGAGAAGAGGGTCTTCCCATCAATGGGAATCACCTGTGCTTGGAGGCAGGTGGCATGAGAGGTCTCCACAGGAAGAAGGAGGCAGTGTGGTTGAAGGGCAGAGAGATGGGGCAGAACAGGCATCAGTCAGTTGGAGGGGTATGAAGAGACTAATGGGAGGATTATGGGTGCCTTTGGAGGACTGAGAATTTGTTAGAAGATCAGTGCAGATTTCTATGGAGACAAATGCCAGGAACTGATAGGTCTTTGAAAGGTCACTCTGGCTGCCTTTTGGCAAAGGGGTTGGTAAAAGGCACTTGCAGGTGTGAACACACCAGGTGGGAGGTGAGTGCAGGAAATCGGGTGAGGGAGCATGGGAACTTGGTCCCGGGGTATATAAGGGAGAATAGCCTTTAAGGAGTTCCACAAATTGGCACCAGCTGTGGCTTCATTACAGAGCTGGAAGGGGGAGGTGGGTGTGTCCTGGAGGTTACAGAAATTACATGAGAAAGGGAAGTCTTTTTAGATCTCTTTTTCAACTAGAGGAACTCTCACCTTATTGATAGAATTCCAGAGTGGGAACCAATGATATGAGGACATCTTTGAAATGTCTGAATATGTTCTTCGACATCTTTGCAAGTGACGAGGAGACCTTGACCTTAGGAGGCCTTGGCCCTCTTTGTAGCCAGAAAGATTTCACCTACAGATTTGGGTTCTCCCTTTTAAAGTCAAGGAGTCAGTCCTTCCAAAGGACACCTCCTATCATTTTACCCTCTCATCATACCTCATGTGCTGGCATCTCCAAGACCCTCTGTTCCAGGTTGAGAGTATCCACTTTGGCCGGGCTGGTCTTGCCAAGAACACCACCACAGGAAATCTAGAGCCTGTAGTGCTATTAATAACATCATCTAAGACTGTGTTTGCTGCCCTCATAGCCTCTTCCCACCATGACTCACTGAAGCTTTTAACACATTGTATCCATTAAGCTATAGTTCCCAAAGCTCATCTTCTCTAGTGCCATTAGTTTTTAGGGGACCAGGCAAACCTTAAACTTGTTCCTCTTAACTGGATCCCTGTGCCCCCACAATCTCTTTGAATGCCTTTCACCATGATCCTTGAATGAGATCATGCTGAGTACCTGAGACCACTGCTGGTACCTAACACTTCTTGGCACCTTGTCTGCTAGGTTCTTGGAAGAGGAGGTGGCTATGGAGGTGAGTGGGGATGGGAGTGGGAGGATTTCTCCCTTCACTTCCCTTTTTGTGTTTTCAAATAATGGGTTTTGAGGGGGAGGGAAAGGTTAACCAGACCATTTATTTTCCATCTCCCATCGATAAAATGTTTACCACTCCCCACTGGAAGAATTTAGATCTTTCCTTTGAATCTCCAGGAAAATCTCCCAAACTCAGACCACCACCATGTGGATTCAGCCATCTACTGATTCACCTCCAGATTGTCTCCTCCTAACTGCTCCAGCCACAGGTTAAGGGCGAAATGTTCAATGCCCAAGCAATTAAGTGGGGAACACGTTTATCTAAGCAATTGCATGCAGCTCTCTATCTGCTTACAGGGGGTCTCTACCAAGCCTTTCCAACCTCAGCAAAACATGAGAAAGCCCCAGCAATCTGGGGTATATATCATTCATTCATTCCTGTGTTCAACACTCATGGCGGATCCCCACCAAGACAGTGGGAGAGCAAGGACTGGAGAAATCCTGGAAGCTGAAGTCTGAGGAGGATTTAAAATTCAAGTCAGAGATGAAAGAAACATCTGGACTTGATCCTCAGGTACATGCAGTATTCTGAACTGAGGCTAGAACCAGAGACCATTCTAATGAACGGCCACTACAGTTGGGCTCTCACAGGTGGGCTCCAACTCAGTTTCGTGTATATTCATTCATGAAATAGCTCTTCGGGTCAACATGCAGAAGAAAACCATTTAAGAAAACTGACAATGAGGAGAGGAAAGGGAAGCCAGAAGGCATGTGAATGGGGAGAGAGGAGGAGCCAGGGCAGAAAACCAAGAATCCCTCCCTGCCCTCCTTGCTGCCAGGGAGGTCTGAGGGACTAGTTTCCACCTGGGATCCCAAGTCCAGAACAAAAGCAGCGGGGCCACGGTGGGGGAGGGAAGGGGGTCCTCAGCAGGGGCGCATGGGGCTGCCAAAAGATGGCGGCTAGCGCGCCCGCTAGCGTGGGGCACCTCGCAAGGCGCTGTCCCCAGCCCGAACCCATGCGGACCTGGGTTTGGCGCAGCGTCTGGGGTGGTCCCGGTGCCCTGGGGTTCGCGGGAGGCTGGGCCTCCACAACCCCCCTCTCCGCCCCCAGGTCGGGTCCGCGCTTTCTGCTCCAGGTGAGGGCGCGGCGCGGTGTCACTTTACCTGTGTGCAGAGGGTGGTCCTGAAAAGCCTTGGGGCGGGGAGGGGCAGCAGGCAGCAGGAGCGGGACAGCGAGGCCTCACATGGGAGCGCACGGGGGGCGAGTCCGGTGGGTCCTGCAGTCCCGACTGAGCCGCAGCACAGCACCGCGGCGCTGCCCGCCCCTCCTCCGCCAGCCCCTCCACCTCCTCCCAGACTCTCAGCCACATCCTCTGTGAGCTCACTTCTATCTTCGACAATTAGCAAAGCGCCTTCTCCCCGCCGCCCTCCACCCGCCCCCGCCCCCCTCCCTCCTGAGTCCTCCGCGAGCTCCCTTTTCGCTTTGGCAATTAGCAAAGCCCCTTCTCCGCGCTGCCCCGCTCCCCTCCCTCCTGAGGCCCCGCCCTGGCTGGGGCGCGGGGGGAAGCCCCGGGGGCTGCAAGCTTTGCCAGCGCTGGCGCTGGGCAGCCTCCTAGCCTGGCTCCTTGAGCGGGTGTCCACCCGCGGCCTGGCTGCAAAAAGATCATCAGTCCTGTTAACCCTGGCTGCACTCTCCCGTCAGTTTGCTGGCTTCCTGATTGCGCCCAAAGCCATGAACCAGCTTCCCCAGCACAGGCCTGGGCTGAGATGCCTGCCCAGGATCTGTTTGAGCAGTCTACTCATCTCCAGGCAGGGATGGCACTTCCACATGGATGTTTGGGTTTTTTTATTGTTTTTTGGTCATTGGTTATTATTACATGACCTCCAGGGTAGGTGCTCCACAAAGGGAGTGAAAACAGGATGCATGATATACCCCTCACCTCCCATGCTGTCTTTCTCTTAAATAATAAGCACTGCTGAACTACCTTAGATTCTGTACCTTCTCTCCAGCCATGAACCTATCACTGTCTTTAACTCTTGAAAACTTCATTAGACAAATTAATGTGGTGAAGGAAGCAATATGAGAAAGCCTATTAATCTGATGAGCATGGAACTGAACAAACCCTATAGATACTTTCCCTTTGATTTCTAGCCTATCAATACCTACAGTGAGTCACATACACTCAAGATTATTGTTTTTATTGTATACTTCATATATTCATTGATTTTGGACTCGTTATCATTTCGTTGAAGTGTTAAACTATGGTAATAAACAAACTTTTAATTAACTTTTCCTCCTATGATACAAATATAACTTGCACTTGAGCTTTAGCTAATTTTATGTTCTAAAATTGCCAAAACAAAATGATCAAGGTTTCTAGATTATTTACTGTATTTTCTACTATATAATATTGTTCTATCTCTTCTGTATAAAGAAAATGAATGCTTGGGGCATGACATTTTCATTAAAATAAAGTAGAAAATAGAAGTAAATAATTAATGAAAAATAAAAAATAAAAAATAAAAAATAAAAGCAAATCTCTTGTGAAATGTTAAACTTTTCTTACTTATTTTGTTTTGCTTTTTCTCTACCATGCTGGCAAAGCTGTATGTTGCAGATAAGTATAATTTTCTAGGTGGTAGGTTTGTTACTTTTACTAAAATTTTCAAAATATAAGGAGTTGAATAGTCATAAATTGTTTATTAAACTCCTTATCTACACATATAAAAATAAAACAATGATGGTGACCTGGGTATTTCTAAAATTGTATTCTGTTTTTCCATATTATGGTTTACAATGTAATTAATAAAGATTCTGCATATATTAACATCCATCCCCTTCTATCTCATCTGTATGTCCATACAGAGCATGTATGATTTCTATTCATTTCTATGTTGTGGTGAAGAGATTGTCTGAAGTAGCCTATATTTATGCAGGTAGATCTTAAGCTACGGTGCTCTTGTTTATTTGCTTGTTCGTGATCAGTATGTCTGAAAGATGGTAACTATTGCATCAGGTGTGACGATTAAAAAATATTATTGGTGCCTGATACGCTGTGATTAAATAGGTAAGTCGATTCATAATTTGTTAATTAAATTAGAAAAGAAATTCCTTTGGATTTGTTCTTTATTAAGAGTTTTTTTTTTAACGAATGCCTTGGGATGTTTTTTGTGTAATATATATCACATGCCTCAACCTTTAAATTTGAATGTAGAAAAGAGTTATCAGAATGAGCCTAGAAAATATTGTTATGGGGGTGCCTGGGTGGCTCAGTGGGTAAAGCCGCTGCCTTTGGCTCAGGTCATAATCTCAGAGTCCTGGGATCGAGTCCCACATTGGGCTCTCTGCTCAGCAGGGTGCCTGCTTCCTCCTCTCTTTCTGCCTGCCTCTCTGCCTACTTGTGATCTCTCTCTGTCAAATAAATAAATAAAATCTTAAAAAAAAAAGAAAACATTGTTTTGAAATATTTTTGTTCTGTTATATTATGTTAACTTAGGAAATAATGGTAGTTATTTTTATTAGCATTTCCTACTTTCCACATGCCCTTACAGATGAGATATCATGTTTTTCCTACTCTTTTTATCGTGGTTGTTATATTCTTCATGATCAATAACAATCAATAAAAATTCATAACATTAATTTTCTTTGGGAAAGTGATATTTTAGCAAGAATCCATGACCAAAAATTTTAGCTGTTGTTCTTCCAGGAGATGAGACTATCAATGTTCCCGAAATTTCAAGAAATAGAACTTATTAATTGTGTTGGTTGATGTTTATTGTCTCTGAACTTAGAGGTGCATAATTCAATTTAAAATTTATTTTGGGGGCTCCTGGGTGGCTCAGTGGGTTAAAGCCTCTGCCTTTGGCTCAGGTCATGATCCCAGGGTCCTGGGATCGAGCCCCGCATCGGGCTCTCTGCCTAGCAGGGAGCCTGCTTCCTCCTCTCTTTCTGCCTGCCTCTCTGCCTACTTGTGATCTCTATCTGTCAAATAAAATAAATAAATTCTTAAAAAAAAACAGAGTGGACCTAATGGGGGTGCTTATCTGAAATTGAGGGACATTATAAAAAAATAAAAAATAAAATTTATTTTGAATTGAAAACAAGATCTTACTGAAGTTTAGGCATCCCACTTTATATCAGGCCTCCAGTACATTCTAATTTATTTGTAGAAAATATCATAAACATGAATGACACTTTTCCTATTGCATTTATATGAAACTGCAATGACTCAAAGATGTCAGATTTGAAAAGCACTACCTTTCTATAATTTCTGTTTCCTAGGAGGAATGGATATACCATTTTAGCACAATTATCCAACAGTATTCAAAACCACCATGAATTTTAAAACATAGTTATTACATCCTAAAAATCAAGTATGAAAATGTATAAACAACCAAATCTCTATCTGTAAATGAAATACTCCCACACAGACGGGTTTTAAAACTTTCTAACTTAAGGAATTTGATAGCACAGACTCAGGGTAGTAGTTTCAGTGCCTACAGTATACTTTCAGGGAGAGAGTAATGTAAGCTCTGAGTCACTTTCTGCCTAGAGATGACCTAATAGTGGTTCTGGCATTGTTTGTTTGTTTTTGAAAATACGTTCCTGGGCGTCATTCAGAAAATGCAGAGTTTGGCATCTATATAAATTAAGGATGATCTTTTTGAACTTTTGTCTTTCATTACATCAAATTACCATAATTGGACAGAAATTCCACTAAATTAAGCATTGTTAGGAAATGTGTAAATTGGAGCTACTCAAATTAGTTGCTCTTTGAACTATGTGCTGTTGGTTCAGGATTAGATAAGGAGTTTGAAGGCAAACCTAAATCATTGCTTCCTTTTTTGAGAGATTCTCAGCATATTTTCTTAAAATTAGCTGAAATAAACAATGTGTTTAGTCGCAAAGTGATTTGCATTTTTGCACAAACTCCCTATCTCCTTGAGAATTATAACAAATATTTCATGAAACATCATTGATCTTTACTCTGTTACACTGCTGTAAAGTACATTCAGAGTTGCCAGTTAAAGGTGTTAGTGTTGAGATGAAATGTCATGCATTTTTCTTCACTTCCATGCAAATGAAGAAAGTAATTTATTAAGACACAATGAAGAAAAAAAATTGACAATGAGTTCCAGATTTTAAAAATCACTTGCCATTCAATCCAAATTGTGAGTTTGATCGGTTACCGAACACTTTATAATGCACCCCTGGTAATTTTACAGAGATTACGTTTTTCTTACCAATTCTTGATTATTCTGTCTTGCAATGCAGAGAAAGCTAACTAATTTAAAATAAACTTCCGTTAATTTTGATTGTTATAAACTTAAAATTGACTAATTTCCATATACAGAGTTTAAAATGTTCACAATTTACATTAAATATATATTCTGTGTATACCTTGGAAAAATTATACTGAAAATTGAAATTAAAATGATGTTGTATATAGCTGCAAGAAGCCGCCTGTCCCATTTCATCTTACTATATTAGTTGTGTCAGGTAATTTATAAAATCCCTGCTGCATAACAAATCTAATTTTTGTTGGAATGGGTAGTAATGTTTCTTCTTATTTCGAAATAAGAGTTGGTCTATGAGTGCCTCTGCAACTGTATTTTTCCTAAGTGGCTTCATGGTCTTGAACTGAGAAAGCTCAGAGCATTAAACATCAAAGTAATATATTTTGACATAATTAGACATCAAGGAAATGCAATTAAAATGACACTGAGATATCACTACACACTTACCAGAATGGCTAAAATAAAATATAATGACAAGCCCAAAAGAAAAAAATATACCATTTGACGATACACAATGGCAAGTTGTACCATAACTTAACCATCTCAGACTAGTGTAGTGTTAAATTTGTTTTTCTAAGCCATGTTTTGGGTCACTTACCACTTTTCAAGGATATAAAGTGCTATCATTTTACTTAAAACTGTGAAATTTGGTCAGATTTAAATTTCAATTTATGTTAAAACATTCTGTAAACTGTGTTAGACTTTGACATTTGTTCCCTCAGTTCAGTGAATAACACTATATCATATTCTGAAAAATACGCTAATTTTTATTTTGAAAAATATCCCTTTTTCCTCTATGAATTGGGCCATGGAGAAGGTGACACCGACTCGCTTCGCAAACTGCCTTGGTGAGAGACCCAGGCAGCTCCAGAGGTTTGGGACGGCCTGGGGTCCTCTTGGCCCACCCATGACTACTCCAGTCAAGTGTAGTGATCAGGTCTGGGTTGATGAGGAGTGGTTGCTATGACCTCAAAGCTTTGTGACATCACAGATGCTGGCTTCACTGAAGCAGCTGTCCCTCTCCCATGACCTTGGTGTCCTATGGCTTTAAGTAGGAAGCTCCGGGAAGGACAGAACAAGAGCCCTCTGAACCTGATCAAGAACTCAGGATGTCTTGTGGGTTAATGTCCAACTTCCCCTTTCTGGAGACATAGAGGAAGGAAAATGACATTCAGTATACCTTCCTTTAGGCCAACATATCCCCGGAGATGGCAAGGTGTCCTTTTCCACTACAATTTCTAGATATTTCAAGAAAAGGTGAGGCCTCGCGGGTATGAATAGCTCTCCGTGGGTTTTCTCGTCCTGTGGGTGAGAGCGTACTTTGTCAGCGTCTTTCGCCTATGCGTCTGTGATGACTAAGGTACGGAAAGTCCCTTTCCGAGGTAAAAGGTGATGGCATCGATATATGGTGCTGTCTGGGGCCTAGTCTCCTAGTGTTCTGAAACACACGGCTAAGGGATGAGGCCTCTGTCTACCTGGCTTTCCCTTAAATACCTTTGCAAAGTCTTTGAGGAGAGTGATATTCTGCATCTGAGCTAACTCTCAATGAAGAGGCCTGGACCGAAAACGTTGTCATTATTAGTTAACTGTACTTGTTGTGGTAACGGGTATAGACATGTGGACCAAGTCTCTTTAGTCAGAAGGAAAGGGACGGCCTATACCGACGGCTTGCAAGGCCCATTCGAGCAGACTTTTGGAGTGAGCCGCAATGCCTTTGCAAGGACTAGTGGATCAGGAAGTTTGGGTCCATTTCGGCACCACAGTATTCCTCTGTCGTCGAAGTGAATGAACCCCTGGACCTTGCCTTGACATGAATGTCCCATGCCCTGCTGTTGGGAAATGGAAAAGGAAGGGAATACTGACGGGCAAGAAGTCAGAGAAGGAGACCCACCAGGAGTGACTCAGGACTCTGAGAATCCAGCTGAGGTTTACCAAAAAGAGAACTGCTTAATGGGTAGTCAGGAGTTGTGGAATATATTAAGAGGAGCACTGGACGTACATGCAACTAAAGCATCCCTGAATACTCTGTCAAAAACGGATGATGGATGATAGGCAGGCTTTCTCAACAGAACAGCAACAAGAACAACATAATTTCAGAGGAAAACATTATGGCCCTCTCTAAACCAAAGGCAGTCACAGGAGAAAAGGAAAGAATTATATTGTTTATTGTCTTTCCTTTATTGAAATGACATTCAATTGGTTTCCTAAAATGTCCTTTTTTGAATTGGGTCTTTATCCTTGTGAATTAGAGTTTACCCACCTCTTCCATCTCTGGATTTGATGAGAGGACATCACAATGCCTTCACTAAATACCTAGAGGAGTGGCTCAAGAAAATGTCTTGACCTGGCCTTCTGTGTGTTGGCTGGGGTTGGATTACTGCTTCAAATGGTTCCGTCACTACTAGAGCTGAGATTTTGTAGGATTACTGACCTAACTTGGATGTTCCTATGTGTCTGCGAATTTATCCTTTTCTCTCAGTTCTTGGATTTGCTAGCATAAATGTGTGGATGTGCCTCTTCGGTTTTTCTTTTTTCCTTTCTCCGAGTTGTCATGTGGTTTCATACTTGCAGCTGTGTGCTTGTCTCCCTGTTTTATCCCAGTAATGGCTTCTGTGGTTTGTTCGTGTTGTGAAAACTGAAGTGTGAGGTCTCCTGATTCATTTCCTATTGGTTTGTTTGTATTTCCTTAATTTTGATAATCACATGTATGATTTCAATTTTTCTGTTAACTTTGGAGTTCGGTTTTTCTTCATCTTGTTCCTTCAGTCGTCCTTATAGGGGGATTTCTTTTTCAGTGTTTTTAAATTTTGGAAATGCATGCTTTTAACCCTATATGGTTTCCCCATAAAATGTTTTGGCATCCTCCTCTAAGTTTCTTAGAATTCCTTCGTTCATGGCTCTTCTTTTCCTTTGGATTTTCTTTCTTGCATTCATTGCAGTTCGTGAATGTGTTGTGTTTTCGACTTTAGTGTCTGGCTGTATTTCCAATTTGAAAGTGATATCTTCCTGTTTTCATACCTTCGTGATGATAAGTGCACAGGATAGGTTTTGACTTCTCTTCCATGAATTATGACTGGATTTGGACTCGAGCTCATGACCTGCGATAGACAAAGTTAGGTCTGCTGCTGGGAAGAACATATCTTATTGTCCTCAGAGACGCAATCTTTCTCATCGATCCCCAAAGTTCAGGTGGTCTCGAGAGCCCATGTGGACGTCTGTTATTCCTTAGCACCTTCCCATCCAGATGATCTGTCCTGTGCTTAACGTAGATATCATAATTGCCAACAGTATTGGATAAAATTTACCATCTCCCTTCCTGTGTGTTCATACCTTCCAACGTTTAGATACACCCTTGTTCGTGGTGTATATGTTGGCAATTCTTCCAGGTTTCTGTTGTTTTGATGCTCCATCAAGACAAAACACCTTCCGCTTATCTTTTGTCTCTCGAAGGCATAAAATGACTCTCGCTGACTTAGGCACAAACACTTTGGCTCTCTTCTCCTTGGGAATAGCATAACCTACATCTTCCCTGTTTCTTCACTTGCAAGCTATGAGTATCTTTATAGTCGAAGGAAATCTCCTATGGTCAACAGAAGGACGAGCTAGTTTAATATTTGTTGTTTTCTTATGGATGTTTTCTACCTTTTTTTTTTTTTTGATTTGGAATTTCAACCACTGTTACAAACTGTTTGTATTGACGGGAGTCTTTAGTCCTGAGTACTGAATGTATTATTGATAGGTAATAGTTCACTTTCTCATTTCGGTTGGCTTCTGACTTGGATTCTATTTGCCTTTCACCTATATGGTATTTTCTTGGGGTTGCTTCATTGGTACGATTCCTCGCTTCCTTCCCATATTTTGCATGTCTTATCTTTGTGTGTTTGCATGTGCATGTGTTAATGCTGTGTGGTGTGTGTGTGTTTCACATCACAATTATTATTAAAATACGAGAGAATGGAATTCGGTCTCTTGTGGGTAGCAATTCAATTTGACATGCCTTGAAATCTCACATTCCATCAGTTTCAGGAAATCTCCTTAAAGGAATGTCATCTCTTGTCCTCTTCAAGTAACACGTGTTCTCACAAAACTGCTTTCCAAAGAACAGCACCATTTGAATTTCTCATTAGAGTCATACTGTTTGTACCAATACCCTTTCTTTTTTGTATGATTCTTGAGTGTCATGAGTTAGTGAAATCGTCTGTCTGATGTCGTTCTGAGAATGATAGATGTGACAAAGCCCAATGCTCTCCGCAAGACTGCCATAGAGACAAGTGGAAGAATTCCTTCTTGCTTATGTCTCAGTACGAATTGCGGTGACATGGAGGAGAGTGAGATGGTAGTAGTGTCTAATAACCTCATGCTTGTCTTCAGCTATGAAGGCAACAGGAAGATGAACACAACAACTGCATTGGGGTGGAAATTGACCTGAAGCCTACAAGATAAACTCCACAGCGAAAGAAAACGGAAGTTGCAGAGATGATGGGAGAAGGTTGGAGACATGGCTCAGGGGAGATTTGGTTGGTTAGTGGATCAGAGGGCTGGATCCCATGAAGAGTACCAAGGCACAGGAGAGCAGGGCACACTGGGAACCCACAAGGAACCTGTTTCCCAGTGCCGTTGACTGTGAGACGCAGAGGGTCTGAAGGGCATGAGTACTTTACAACACAAGTGTTGAAGTCTGAAGTTTTCCTATCAGCAGGCTTGGCAGACATCAACTTGAAGGAACACCATCTTTTTCCTGCATATGACACCAACAAGCGACCAGGAGCAGACAGCCTGGAGACAATGATCAGAGAGAGACAATACTAAGTGACGCACTGGGAAGATGGTGAGTAGTGGGAGTGATTCCGTGAAAGGCAGTGTTCGTGGAGATGTCTCAATGTGGACATAATAAATTTTGGGCTCTCGCAACAGCAGCATCAAGACAAAGCTACTGGCCAAGACAGGTATGTGAGGACATAGGCTGCCTAGCCAGCCAACTCGAAATCCCGACAGTGGAATACTTGGAAAACTGCCTTCCTCAGTCCAAGATGCTTAGTCCAAGGACAACGACTCTCCCATAGGGGACGAGAAGAAAGCTTTGACCACATGTTCTCTTCTGAACACAGCATTCTGCAGGCCTGCGTTCTGCTGAGTTGCTCGAATTTCTCCTTTCACAGGCACACCAGAGCCCACCAAGGTAAACCTCTGCATATTCAACCTGGACCCTAAAAACAACAAACGGCCGGAAAGGAGAGCTACAGCAAATGACTGGCCTCCAGGACAGGGTCAGCCACAACACAAACAGCAGTGGCATGCATGCCACATACACACTCACAAACACACACACACGCACGCACTCAACAAACCTTAAGGGCCAGCCCTGGGTACTCCGGATCTCTTCCTCCTAAATAAATTACCCTCAGGTTAGAAAGCAGAATGAGTTTAACGAATACAGAGAGGTGACAGAGACTTAGATCCAATGCAAAGATGAAAAAATCAATTGATGCCCAGGTAAAGGAAGAAGGAATGATTATGGCTAGGCAATCAGAGTGAACCCTCTACATAGAAAACGCCCGATGCGGGATTGAAAGCAGGGGCCTGGATACTCGCTGTACGTCAGAAAACATAGGAGATATCAGAGAGTCTCGAACCACAGAGATAAAACTGATAAAGATAAAAGCACCTAAAGAACTCCTGAAGAGAAGATTGGTAGGAGACTGTACACTGCAGCTCCATGCAGGATCCCATGATCTTACCTCCAGAGGCTTTTCCAAAAATTCCAATGCTGTTTCAGTTCTCATCATTTGAATTCGGGTGGCCCTCCAAAGATAGGGTCCTTATTCAAAAGAGCGAGACTGATACAAAGTGAAGGTCAAGCAAACGTTAATTTTGCACAAAGCATCGAGAATCATATTGACCGGTCAGGGCCTTCTCTTGCAAAGAGGCAACCCCTCCCAGCCTCAGAGACTAACATTTATAGCGGTAGTTTAGCCAGGCTATACAGACGTGGCCAATGAGATAACAATACAGAAAAAACTGCACAGTCGTGCTAAGTCTGCTACACCACAAAAACAAAAATGCTAGGTAACACATGGGTGGACAATTGGATCTCAATTTACCCTAGTAGATATATGTGTGCCCCTCTAATGGGATGTCTTCACCTGGCCTGATTCACCCTTGTATCTAGGCTTTGAGAGTAAGCTCCTCTGGGAGGAGTAGGGTCAATTTTGTTTACAGCATGGGTTCAATATAAGTTTACTGCAGAAACACAAAATGACTCCCTCTGGCCTAGCGGACCTTATAATGAGTAGCTGTAGCATCCCTAGAAATAGAGCCAAAATGACTTCCAAATCTTCAAAACTGACGATTTACCAAAAGCAGATTCTACATCCTAGAACCTTAGGTCCAGAATGGACTCATGTACTTGGAGTCCACAGGAGCAAGCATGGAGCATGTTGGAAAAGACCCATAGCCCAAGTGAAGCCATCTGAAAGACTTCCGTGCCCGTTTCAGGAAGACAACTTGTATCTTCAAAAGGACGCATTGAAGAGGATTCAAATGTCAAAGAACCTGGAGCATTCCCACAGGGTCGTGCAGATACCCTCTGGAGGAGTACATGTAGATGTGACAGCACAAGCCTGCCTTCACCCTCTCATGAACATCCCCCAAATAGTTTCATGGGATAAGCAAACAATGCCTCTTGTGGAAGATGGGCGTGTTCTAATGGAGGCAGCAGAAGATGAACAGTGGGACAACAAAGGGCCATTAGAGAGCCACAGACAGCGTATGCTACAGGTTGGTGAGGATATTCAGGAAGACAAGGAACTGGAGAATGAACATTGGAGCTCTGAGCGAAGGTCTAGCATTTGAGGATGGTGGGAGGTTCTCTGAACCTGGCTGCCTTCCATAGAGATCTAGGTCCAAATTAAAGAAAACATCCCCTGGCCACAGTCAATCCTTGTACCCCGGTTGTGTTTTTGTCTTTTTGTCAAACAATGCACATGCACATATTTGACAGAGAGACAGAGAGATCACAATCAGGGTGTAGAGCTGGAGAGGGAAAAGCTGACTTACCCCTGAGCAGGGAACCTGAGACCAGAGTCGATGCCAAGACCCTGGGATCATGAGTTGAGCTGAAGGCCGCCTCTGAACTGATAGACACAATCCATGACACAACCTTTGACTTCTGAATACGTCCTAGTTCTAGACGTGAACCACTGCTCTGTCATTGTTCACAAATGAAGGGGAAATGGATTTTGGCTTGGGCTGGTGTTGCTTGAGCAACCTGGCCTGCTTTGAGAGCTGGTATAGTTTGTCCTCTTGAGGTAAGTGATTTGGCTATGTACAAACTACACTCCCACGCATATTTAGGTAAAGAGAATTCCTCCATTGAATGAAACTATGTCTTGTGGTTCCATGCTTCTGTGGATGGTGATGTGAGTCCTCCTTGCCTCTGAATCTGGATCTCTGTTTCTGCTCCCAGATGAGGGACAGTTTTAGCTCTGAATTCTCAAATCCATGTTCAGCCCTCTTTTTTTTCTCTCACTCCTACTTCTCCTACAATAAGCACCTCTTTCTATTCCTTGGAGTCAATGACTTTCCTAAGCTCATTGTCATGTTTCATCATTCTTCCTTCTTTCTTTGGATTTGTTTCCTTATTTACCATTCCTTTTCTGCCAGGTCAAAAATTTGGTCCTTTGCTTCTGCCAGCTTCTTGGACTTTTCCTTCAGTCTGCTACCAATCTTTTCTTTAGAAATTCTTTATTTATTTTATTTTATTTTATTTTATTTTACTTTATTTTATTTCTATCAGTTTAATCTATGTGTTTTGAGACTCCCTGATATCTTTCTGCTTTCAATCCTCCATTGGGCGTGTTATATGTGAGGTTTCACTCCGATTACCTGGCCATGATAATTTCTTGTCTTCTTCCTTGGCAACAATTGATTCTTCCATCTTTGTCTTGGATATAGGTCTCTGACTCTTTCTCAGTATTTGAAAAATCAATTCTGTTTTTTATCCTGATGGTAATTTCTTTAGAAATAAGATATCATGGAGTGCCCAAGGGCTGGCCCTTGAGGGAGTCTCAGGTATGTGTGTGTGGCATGCATGCCCTCTGCTGTTGTATCATAGCTGCCCCCTGTCCTTGAGACCAGTCATCTGCAGAGGCTCTCTTTGCCAGCCTTTTGGTGTGTTTGGGGTCTGGGCTGAATAGGCTGAGGTTTAGCTTGGTGGGATCTGGTGTGCCTGTGAAAGGAGAAATTCAACCTTCACAACAGAATGAATGCCTGTAGCATTCTGTGGTCAGGGGACAGCCTATGGACAGGGCTTTCTTCTAGTCCCCTATGGGAGAATCTGTTCTCTTAAAATGAAGCAAGTTGGACTGAGGAACACAGTACCCTATGTGTTCCATGGTGAGAATTTCGTGTTTGCAGGAGAGGCAATTAAAGCCCTCACCAACCTGTCTTTGGCCAGTAGCTCGGGCTTGATGCTGCCTGTGCGAGAGCCCCAAATTTCTTTTGCCCCCATCAAATCATCTCCAAGAACACTGCCTCTCACTAATGTACAGCCAGAACCCACCATCTTCCCACTGTGTCACCTGGTATTGTCTCTAATCGTGGTTTCCAGGCTGTCTTCACCTGGCTATTTGTTGGTGTTCTCTGACAGAGAAATACAGTGTTCTTTTGAGTTGATATGCCAAGGCTGCTGATCTAAAATCTCCAGGCCTCAAGGCCCTTTGTTGGCATGAACTAGTATGATTCAGACCCCCTGATGGTCAGAATCAATGGAATTGGAGAACGTACTCCTTGTGGGTTCCAAGTGTGCTCCGATCTCTTGTGGCTTTGCCCATTGCATTGTCTCACTGCCTTCTGAATTACCAACTTTCCACTTTTCCCCTAAACCATGTCTCCAGTCTTCTCCCATAGTGATTGCAACTTATTCTCTCTTTTGCTATGGAGTTTGCTTTGTGGGCTCCAGTTCATTTATGCCATGTTGAAGTTGATGTGGTAATCTTCCTGTTGTGTTCCTGGATAAAGACAAGTCTGGAGTTACCAGACACTACTACCATCTCACTGTCCTGAAAAAGCCCCACAGAATCTTACCCAGCCATAAGCAAGAATGAATTCTTTCCACTTGCCTCATGTGGCAGAATTGTGGAGAGCATTAGCCTACGTCACATCTATCAGTCCCAGAAAGACAAATAACATACAATTTCACTCTCTCATGACTGTCAAGAGACATATGAAAAAGCAAGGGAAAAATGGACAAATAATACGACACTACCCAGGCACACAAAATGTGGTGTTTGTTGAGGTCAGGTTTGAGAAAATATGTGTTTATCAAAGAGGACAAAAGATGACATTCTTTGTAGGAAATGTGGCTGAAAGAGAGGGAATGTGAGTTTTCAAGGCATGTCAAATGGAACTGCTATCCATTAAATACCGACTTCCTATCTCCATCAATTTAATTATAATTGTTATTTGAAACACACTCAGCACACACACACACACACACACACACACACACACACAGATAAGACACACAAAAGATGGGGAGGAAGTGAAGAATAGCACTAATGAAGCAAACCCAAAAGAAAAGAACTGAGAGAAAAGGATAAATTCCAAGACACATATTCACTCCAAAGATTAGGTCAGGAAACCTACAAAATCTCAGCTCTGTAGTAGTGACTAAAGCGTTTGAAGCAGTAATCAAACCCCTGTCAACACACAGATGGCGAGGTGCAAATCATTTCCTGTTCAACTCTTCTAGACATTTAGAGAAGGCAATGCCATTTTCTTCTCATCAATTCCACAAATGGAGGAGGTGGATGAACTCCACTTTACTAGTATAAAGACCCAATTCAAATAATGACATTTTAGGAAATAAATTATATTCCATTTCAATAATTAAACATAATAAAAATATAATTCTTTCCTTTTCTCTGTCTGTCTTCACCTGCATTTGAAAGGGCCAGCTTGTTTTTGTATTATTTTGTACTGTTGAGGAAGCCAGCCTGTCATCCATCATCCATTTTTGACAGAGTATTCACTGATGCTTCAGTTCCATATATGACCTAGTACTCCGCCTAAGATATGCCAGAACTCTTCAACACCCATTAGCCCGTTCCCTCATTCCCTGCATGTCTCTTTTTTCCTTGACTCTCAGCTTGATTCCTCAGAGTTCTGAGTTACTCCTGGTTTGTCTCCTTCTCTGACTTATCCCCTTCAGTTTTTCCTTCTTTCTACTAAGGGCCGTGGTATTCGTCCTAGGGCACATATGAGAGAAGCCATATGATATTTCCCTATGTCTCCTTGCCCATTTCATTTCACAAACCCAGTCCTGTGGCATTCATGCCAGTGCAAGAATCAAGAGTTCATCCTCCCTAATTGCTGAGGAATACTCTGTTGCCAATATGGACCACACCTTCTTTATCCACTAGTCTTTGCAAGGACATAGCAGCTCAATCCTCAGTTCTGTTCAAGTGAGCCTTGCAGACCATCGATATAAGCCATTAATTTTCCTTTGATTAAAGAGACTTGGTCAACAGGGTTATACCCATTAACACAGTAGGTAGAGATAAATAATGGTAACAAGGAGTGCTGTCCATTGCTCCTCCTTAAGGATTAGCTATAATGTATAATGTCACTCTCTCATGCAAAGGATGACGACACTCAGAGAGACGGGATGATATACCAGAGGACTTGTTGCTTCTGATATCTCTAGATATTTCAGAGGAAATAGGAAAACTTTGCCATCTCTGGAGAAAGGTTGGCCTAAAAGATCATTTTCCTGGGCCACTCTTCTAGGTATTTAGTGAAGGCATTGTCATGTCCTCTCATCAAATCCAGAGATGGAAGAGGCGGGTAAGCTCTAATTCACAAGGATAAAGACCCAATTCAAAGAAGGACATTTTAGGAAACCCACCCATGTCATTTCAATAAGGAAAGATAATAAACAATATAATTCTTTCCTTTTCTCCCTGTGACTTCCTTTGGTTTTGAGAGGGCCACATTGTTTTCCTATGAATTGATGTTGTTCTTGTTGCTGTTCTGTTGAGAAAGCCTGCCTATCATCCATCATCCATTTTTGACAGAGTATTCACGGATGCTTTAGTTGCATGGACGTCCTAGTGCTCCTCCTAATATATGCCACAACTCCTGACCACCCATTAATCAGTTCTCTTTTCGGTAGCCCTCAGCTGGATTCTCAGAGTCCTGAGTCACTCCTGGTGGGTCTCCTTCTCTGACTTCTTGCCCTTTATTATTCCCTTCCTTAAGTGGGCCAAGGTATTCCTCCCGAGGCACATATTGTGGGTAGCCATATGACATTTCCCTTTGTTTGCTTGCCTTTTCCATTTCCCAACAGCAGGGCATGGGACATTCATGTCAAGGCAAGGTCCAGGGGTTCATTCACTCGACGGCAGAGGAATACTGTGGTGCCGAAATGGACCCAAACTTTCTGATCCACTAGTCCTTGCAAGGGCATTGCGACTCACTCCAAAGTTCTGCTCGAATGGGCCTTGCAAGCCTTCGGTATAGGCCGTCCCTTTCCTTCTGACTAAAGAGTCTTGGTCCACATGTTTATACCCGTTACCACAACAAGTACAGTTAACTAATAATAACAACGGGTTCGGTCCAGGCCTCTTCATTGAGAGTTAGCTCAGATGCAGAATATCACTCTCCTCAAAGACTTTGCAAAGGTATTTAAGGGAAAGCCAGGTAGACAGAGGCCTCATCCCTTAGCCGCGTGTTTCAGAACACTAGGAGACGAGGCCACAGACAGCACCATATAGCGATGCCCTCACCTTTTACCTCCGAAAGGGACTTTCCGTATCTTAGTCATCACTGACCCATAGGCAAAAGACGCTGACAAAGTACGCTCTCACCCACAGGACGACAAACCCCACGGAGAGCTGCTTATACCCGCGAGGCCTCACCTTTTCTTGAGATATCTAGAAATTGTAGTGTAAAAGGACACCTTGCCGTCTCTGGGGATATGTTGGCCTAAAGGAAGGTATACTGAATGTCATTTTCCTTCCTCTATGTCTCCAGAAAGGGGAAGTTGGACATTAACCCACAAGACATCCTGAGTTCTTGATCAGGTTCAGAGGGCTCTTGTTCTGTCCTTCCCGGGGCTTCCTACTTAAAGCCATAGGACACCAAGGTCATGGGAGAGGGACAGCTGCTTCAGTGAAGCCAGCATCTGTGATGTCACAAAGCCTTGAGGTCATAGCAACCACTTCTCATCAACCCAGGCCTGATCACTACACTTGACTGGAGTAGTCATGGGTGGGCCAAGAGGACCCCAAGCCATCCCAAACCGCTGGAGCCGCCTGGGTCTCTCACCAAGGCAGTTTGCGAAGCGAGTCGGTGTCAACTTCTCCATGGCCCAATTCGTAGTATTTGGTCGTGAGTGTCAGCACCAGCCCTCTGGACCTCGGAGAAAGGCAAGGATCCCTCATTCCATCTTAGCCACGACAGGCCAAGAAACTAACAGACCACAAGCAAAGCCTCAGGGGAGGAAATCCGAGCCCTGCGTAAGGGTGAGACCCTCCCACCAAATCATGGAGCATCTCAACAGGAAAAGGTCCACCCAAGGGAAGCTCAAAGTGAACCCCCGCAACCGTGCCAAAGACATGTCTGGAATCTTCCACAGCAAGCACACGAGTACCTCGATGGTCTCCAGAAACGGTGCCAACAAGGCCTCCCAATCTTCCAAAAACACCATTCATCCAAGGCAGACTCTACACCCTAGAACCTTAGGTCCAGGACGGACTCATGTTCTTGGAGTCCACAGAAGCCAACGGAGAGCATGTTGGAAGAGACCCAAGCCCAAGTGAAGCCATCTGAAAGACTTCGGTGCCCATTTCAGGAAGACAACTTGTATGTGCAAAAGGACGCATTGAAGAGGATTCGAATGTGGAAGAACCTTGAGCACTCCCTCATGGTGGATCAGCTACCCTCTGTGGAACTGCATGGAGATGTGGCAGCACAAGCCTGCCTTCACCCTCTCATGACCATCCCCCAAATGGTTACATGCGATAAGCAAACAGTGCCTCTTGAGGAAGATGGGCATGTTCCAATGGAGCCCCGAGAGGATGCACAATGTGTTAACAAGGGGTCAGTACAGCACGACAGACAGCGGATGCTGCAGGTTGGTGAGGAGATCCAGGAAGGCAAAGAACAGGAGAATGAACAAGGAAGCTCCAAGCGAAGGTCGGGCATTTTAGGATGGTGGGAGGTTCTCTATACCTGGCTGCCCTCCATAGGAACCTAGGTCCAAATTCAATAAAACATCCTTTGGCCCCAGTCAATTATTGTGCACTGTTTTTGTCTTTGTTATCTTATCGAACATGCACATGCACGTTTGGACAGAGAGGCAGAGAGATCCCAATCAGGGGGTGGAGCTGGAGAGGGAGAAGCTTACTTGCCCCTGAGCAGAGAACCTGAGAACAGAGTCAATGCCAAGGCCCTGGAATCATGAGTTGATCTGAAGGCCGCGTCTGAACTGATGGACACAACCCGGGACCCAACAATTGACTTCTGAATACCTCCTGGTTCTAGACAGAACCGCTGCTCTGTCATTGTTCAGAAATGCAGGGGATAAGGATTTTGGCTTGGCTGCTGTTGCTTGAGCTATCCGGCCTGCTTCGAGAGCTGGTATAGCTTTTCCTCTTGAAGTCAGTGACTGGGCTATGGACAAACTATTCTCCGATGCCTATTTGCCTAAGAGAATACCTCCATGCCTAGATTTTCCGGGGGGAATGGCACTATGTCTTTAGGTGCTCCGCTTCTGTGGAAGGTGTTGGGAGTTCTCTGTGCCTCTGATTCTGGACCACTTTCTCTGCTCCCAGATGAGGGTCCTTTCCAGCCCCGAGTTCTCTAATCTAGGATCAGCCCTCTTTTCTTTCTCTCACTCTTAATTCACCTACAAGAGGCACCTCTTTCATTTCCTTAGAGATTCCCTAAGCTCACTATCATGTTCCATCATTCTGCCTTCTCTCTTAGAATTTGCATCCTTATTTTCTAGGCTTGTTCTTCTCGGTTCCTAATTGGATCCTCCACTTCTACCATGTTCCCGAACTTTGCATCCAGTCTCCTGCCAATCTTCTCTTCAGGAGTTCTTTAGGTGTTTTTATCTTTATCAGTTTTATCTCTGTGTTTCGAGACTCTCTGATATCTCCTATGTTTTCTGATGTACAGCGAGTATCCAGGCCACAGCTTTCTATCCCGCATCGGGCGTGCTCTATGTAGAGGTTTCACTCTGACTGCCTAGTCGTAATCACTCCTTCTTCCTTTACCTGGGAATCAATTGATTCTTCCATCTTTGCATTGGATCTAAGTCTCTGTCACCTCTCTGTATTCGTTAAACTCATTCTGTTTTCTAACCTGAGGGTAATTTATTTAGGAGGAAGTGATCCGTGAGTGACCCAGGGCTCGCCCTTAAGGTTTGTTGAGTGCATGCGTGTGTGTGTGTGTTTGTGAGAGTGTATGTGGCATGCATGCCACTGCTGTTTGTGTTGTGGCTGACCCTGTCCTGGAGGCCAGTCATTTGCAGTAGCTCTCCTTTCCGGCCGTTTGTTGTTTTTAGGGTCCGGGCTGAATATGCTGAGGTTTACCTTGGTGGGCTCTGGTGTGCCTGTGAAAGGAGAAACTCTACCAACTCAACAGAACGCAGGCCTGCCGAATGTGTGTTCAGAAGAGAACATGTGGTCAAAGCTTTCTTCTCGTCCCGTATGGGAGAGTCTGTTCTCCTTGGACTAAGCATCTTGGACTGAGGAAGGCAATCCTCCAAGTGTTCCACTGTTGGTATTTTGTGTTGGCTGGCTAGGGAGTCTCTGTCCTCACATACCTGTCTTGGCCAAGCTCTGTCTTGATGCTGCTGTTGTGAGAGCCAAAATTTATTATGTCCACATTGAGTCATCTCCACGAACACTGCCTTTCACGGAATCACTCCCACGACTCATCATCTTCCCACTGCGTCTCTTGGTATTGTCTCTCTCTGATCATTGTCTCCAGGCTGTCTGCTCCTGGTCGCTTGTTGGTGTCATATGCAGGAAAAAGATGGTGTTCTTTCAAGTTGATGTCTGCCAAGCCTGCTGATAGGAAAACTTCAGCCCTCAACACTTGTGTTGTCAAGTACTCGTGCCCTTCAGACCCTCTGCGTCTCACAGTCAACGGCACTGGGAAACAGGTTCCTTGTGTGTTCCCAGGGTGCCCTGCTCTCCTGTGCTTTGGTCCTCTTCATGGACTCCAGCCCTCTGATCCACGAACCAACCAAATCTCCCCTGAGCCATGTCTCCAACCTTCTCCCATCATCTCTGCACCTTCCGTTCTATTTCGCTCTGGAGTTTACCTTGTAGGCTTCAGGTCAATTTCCACCCCACTGCAGTTGTTGTGGTCATCTTTTTGTTGCCTTCATGGTTGAAGAAGCATGAGGTTATTAGACACTACTACCATCTCAGTGTCTTCATGTCACCACAATTTGTACTGTGACATAAGCAAGAAGGAATTCTTCCACATGTCTCTTATGGCAGTCTTGCGGAGAGCATTGGACTTTGTCACATCTATCATTCTCAGAAAGACAATAAACAGACGATTTCACTAACTCATGACAGTCAAGAAACATACGAAAAAGAAAGGGTATTGGGACAAACATTATGACTCTAATGAGGAATTCAAATGGTGCTGTTTGTTGGAAGGCCGTTTTGTGAGAACACGGGATTCTTGAAGAGGACAAGAGATGACATTCCTTTAAGGAGATTTCCTGAAACTAATGGAATGTGAGATTTCAAGGCATGTCAAATTGAATTGCTACCCACAAGAGACCGAATTCCATTCTCTCGTATTTTAATAATAATTGTGATGTGAAACACACACACACCACACAGCATTAACACATGCACATGCAAACACACAAAGATAAGACATGCAAAATATGGGAAGGAAGCGAGGAATCGTACCAATGAAGCAACCCCAAGAAAATACCATATAGGTGAAAGGCAAATAGAATCTAAGTCAGAAGCCAACCGAAATGAGAAAGTGAACTATTACCTATCAATAATACATTCAGTACTCAGGACTAAAGACTCCCGTCAATACAAACAGTTTGTAACAGTGGTTGAAATTCCAAATCAAAAAAAAAAAAAATAGAAACATCCATAAGAAAACAGCAAATATTAAACAGGCTCGTCCTTCTGTTGCCCATAGGAGATTTCCTTCGACTATAAAGATACTCATAGCTTGCAAGTGAAGAAACAGGGAAGATGTAGGTTATGCTATTCCCAAGGAGAAGAGAGCCAAAGTGTTTGTGCCTAAGTCAGCGAGAGTCATTTTATGCCTTCGAGAGAAAAAAGCTAAGCGGAAGGTGTTTTGTCTTGATGGAGCATCAAAACATCAGAAACCTGGAAGAATTGCCAACATATCCACCATGAAAAAAGGTGTATCTAAATGTTGGAAGCCTATGAACACACAGGAATGGAGATGGCGACGTTTATCCAATACTGTTGGCAACTATGATATCCAGGTTAAGCACAGGACAGATTATCTGGATGGGAAGGTGCTAAGGAATAACAGACGTCCACATGGGCATTCGAGACCACCTGAACTTTGGGGGTCCATGAGTAAGATTGCGTCTCTGAGGACAATAAGTTATGTTCTTCCCAGCAGCAGACCTAACTTTGTCTATCGCAGGTCATGAGCTCGAGTCCAAATCCAGTCATAATTCATGGAAGAGAAGTCAAAACCTATCCTGTGCACTTATCATCACGAAGGTATGAAAACAGGAAGATATCACTTTCAAATTGGAAATACAGCCAGACACTAAAGTGGAAAACACAACACATTCACGAACTGCAATGAATGCAAGAAAGAAAATCCAAAGGAAAAGAAGAGCCATGAACGAAGGAATTCTAAGAAACTTAGAGGAGGATGCCAAAACATTTTATGGGGAAACAATATAGGGTTAAATGTGTGCATTTCCAAAATTTAAAAACACCGAAAAAGAAAGCCACCTAAAAGGACGACTGAAGGAACAAGATGAAGAAAAACCGAACTCCAAAGTTAACAGAAAAATTGAAATCAGACATGTGATTATCAAAATTAAGGAAATACAAACAAACCAATAGGAAAAAAATCAGGAGATCTCACACTTGAGTTTTGACAACAGGAACAAACCGCAGAAGCCATTACTGGGATAAAACAGGGAGACAAGCACACAGCTGCAAGTATGAAACCACATCACAACTGGTAGCAAGGAAAAAAGAATAACCGAAAAGGCATAGCCACACATTTATGCTAGCAAATCCAAGAACTGAGAGAAAAGGATAAATTCCCAGACACATAGAAACTTCCAAGATTAGGTCAGGAAACCTACAAAATCTCAGCTCTCTAGTTTAGACGGAAGCCTTTGAAGCAGTAATCCAACCCCTGCCAACACACAGAAGGCCAGGTCAAGTCATTTGCTTGGGCCACTCTTCTATGTATTTAGTGAAGGCATTGTCATGTCCTCTCATCAAATCCAGAGATGGAAGAGGTGGGTAAACTCTAATTTACAAGGATAAAGACCCAATTCAAAGAAGGACATTTTAGGAAACCCACCCATGTCATTTCAATAAGGAAAGATAATAAACAATATAATTCTTTCCTTTTCTCCCTGTGACTTCCTTTGGTTTTGAGAGGGCCACATTGTTTTCCTATGAATTGATGTTGTTCTTGTTGCTGTTCTGTTGAGAAAGCCTGCCTATCATCCATCATCCATTTTTGACAGAGTATTCACGGATGCTTTAGTTGCATGGACGTCCTAGTGCTCCTCCTAATATATGCCACAACTCCTGACCACCCATTAATCAGTTCTCTTTTCGGTAGCCCTCAGCTGGATTCTCAGAGTCCTGAGTCACTCCTGGTGGGTCTCCTTCTCTGACTTCTTGCCCTTTATTATTCCCTTCCTTAAGTGGGCCAAGGTATTCCTCCCGAGGCACATATTGTGGGTAGCCATATGACATTTCCCTTTGTTTGCTTGCCTTTTCCATTTCCCAACAGCAGGGCATGGGACATTCATGTCAAGGCAAGGTCCAGGGGTTCATTCACTCGACGGCAGAGGAATACTGTGGTGCCGAAATGGACCCAAACTTTCTGATCCACTAGTCCTTGCAAGGGCATTGCGACTCACTCCAAAGTTCTGCTCGAATGGGCCTTGCAAGCCTTCGGTATAGGCCGTCCCTTTCCTTCTGACTAAAGAGTCTTGGTCCACATGTTTATACCCGTTACCACAACAAGTACAGTTAACTAATAATAACAACGGGTTCGGTCCAGGCCTCTTCATTGAGAGTTAGCTCAGATGCAGAATATCACTCTCCTCAAAGACTTTGCAAAGGTATTTAAGGGAAAGCCAGGTAGACAGAGGCCTCATCCCTTAGCCGCGTGTTTCAGAACACTAGGAGACGAGGCCACAGACAGCACCATATAGCGATGCCCTCACCTTTTACCTCCGAAAGGGACTTTCCGTATCTTAGTCATCACTGACCCATAGGCAAAAGACGCTGACAAAGTACGCTCTCACCCACAGGACGACAAACCCCACGGAGAGCTGCTTATACCCGCGAGGCCTCACCTTTTCTTGAGATATCTAGAAATTGTAGTGTAAAAGGACACCTTGCCGTCTCTGGGGATATGTTGGCCTAAAGGAAGGTATACTGAATGTCATTTTCCTTCCTCTATGTCTCCAGAAAGGGGAAGTTGGACATTAACCCACAAGACATCCTGAGTTCTTGATCAGGTTCAGAGGGCTCTTGTTCTGTCCTTCCCGGGGCTTCCTACTTAAAGCCATAGGACACCAAGGTCATGGGAGAGGGACAGCTGCTTCAGTGAAGCCAGCATCTGTGATGTCACAAAGCCTTGAGGTCATAGCAACCACTCCTCATCAACCCAGGCCTGATCACTACACTTGACTGGAGTAGTCATGGGTGGGCCAAGAGGACCCCAAGCCATCCCAAACCGCTGGAGCCGCCTGGGTCTCTCACCAAGGCAGTTTGCGAAGCGAGTCGGTGTCAACTTCTCCATGGCCCAATTCGTAGTATTTGGTCGTGAGTGTCAGCACCAGCCCTCTGGACCTCGGAGAAAGGGAAGGATCCCTCATTCCATCTTAGCCACGACAGGCCAAGAAACTAACAGACCACAAGCAAAGCCTCAGGGGAGGAAATCCGAGCCCTGCGTAAGGGTGAGACCCTCCCACCAAATCATGGAGCATCTCAACAGGAAAAGGTCCACCCAAGGGAAGCTCAAAGTGAACCCCCGCAACCGTGCCAAAGACATGTCTGGAATCTTCCACAGCAAGCACACGAGTACCTCGATGGTCTCCAGAAACGGTGCCAACAAGGCCTCCCAATCTTCCAAAAACACCATTCATCCAAGGCAGACTCTACACCCTAGAACCTTAGGTCCAGGACGGACTCATGTTCTTGGAGTCCACAGAAGCCAACGGAGAGCATGTTGGAAGAGACCCAAGCCCAAGTGAAGCCATCTGAAAGACTTCGGTGCCCATTTCAGGAAGACAACTTGTATGTGCAAAAGGACGCATTGAAGAGGATTCGAATGTGGAAGAACCTTGAGCACTCCCTCATGGTGGATCAGCTACCCTCTGTGGAACTGCATGGAGATGTGGCAGCACAAGCCTGCCTTCACCCTCTCATGACCATCCCCCAAATGGTTACATGCGATAAGCAAACAGTGCCTCTTGAGGAAGATGGGCATGTTCCAATGGAGCCCCGAGAGGATGCACAATGTGTTAACAAGGGGTCAGTACAGCACGACAGACAGCGGATGCTGCAGGTTGGTGAGGAGATCCAGGAAGGCAAAGAACAGGAGAATGAACAAGGAAGCTCCAAGCGAAGGTCGGGCATTTTAGGATGGTGGGAGGTTCTCTATACCTGGCTGCCCTCCATAGGAACCTAGGTCCAAATTCAATAAAACATCCTTTGGCCCCAGTCAATTATTGTGCACTGTTTTTGTCTTTGTTATCTTATCGAACATGCACATGCACGTTTGGACAGAGAGGCAGAGAGATCCCAATCAGGGGGTGGAGCTGGAGAGGGAGAAGCTTACTTGCCCCTGAGCAGAGAACCTGAGAACAGAGTCAATGCCAAGGCCCTGGAATCATGAGTTGATCTGAAGGCCGCGTCTGAACTGATGGACACAACCCGGGACCCAACAATTGACTTCTGAATACCTCCTGGTTCTAGACAGAACCGCTGCTCTGTCATTGTTCAGAAATGCAGGGGATAAGGATTTTGGCTTGGCTGCTGTTGCTTGAGCTATCCGGCCTGCTTCGAGAGCTGGTATAGCTTTTCCTCTTGAAGTCAGTGACTGGGCTATGGACAAACTATTCTCCGATGCCTATTTGCCTAAGAGAATACCTCCATGCCTAGATTTTCCGGGGGGAATGGCACTATGTCTTTAGGTGCTCCGCTTCTGTGGAAGGTGTTGGGAGTTCTCTGTGCCTCTGATTCTGGACCACTTTCTCTGCTCCCAGATGAGGGTCCTTTCCAGCCCCGAGTTCTCTAATCTAGGATCAGCCCTCTTTTCTTTCTCTCACTCTTAATTCACCTACAAGAGGCACCTCTTTCATTTCCTTAGAGATTCCCTAAGCTCACTATCATGTTCCATCATTCTGCCTTCTCTCTTAGAATTTGCATCCTTATTTTCTAGGCTTGTTCTTCTCGGTTCCTAATTGGATCCTCCACTTCTACCATGTTCCCGAACTTTGCATCCAGTCTCCTGCCAATCTTCTCTTCAGGAGTTCTTTAGGTGTTTTTATCTTTATCAGTTTTATCTCTGTGTTTCGAGACTCTCTGATATCTCCTATGTTTTCTGATGTACAGCGAGTATCCAGGCCACAGCTTTCTATCCCGCATCGGGCGTGCTCTATGTAGAGGTTTCACTCTGACTGCCTAGTCGTAATCACTCCTTCTTCCTTTACCTGGGAATCAATTGATTCTTCCATCTTTGCATTGGATCTAAGTCTCTGTCACCTCTCTGTATTCGTTAAACTCATTCTGTTTTCTAACCTGAGGGTAATTTATTTAGGAGGAAGTGATCCGTGAGTGACCCAGGGCTCGCCCTTAAGGTTTGTTGAGTGCATGCGTGTGTGTGTGTGTTTGTGAGAGTGTATGTGGCATGCATGCCACTGCTGTTTGTGTTGTGGCTGACCCTGTCCTGGAGGCCAGTCATTTGCAGTAGCTCTCCTTTCCGGCCGTTTGTTGTTTTTAGGGTCCGGGCTGAATATGCTGAGGTTTACCTTGGTGGGCTCTGGTGTGCCTGTGAAAGGAGAAACTCTACCAACTCAACAGAACGCAGGCCTGCCGAATGTGTGTTCAGAAGAGAACATGTGGTCAAAGCTTTCTTCTCGTCCCGTATGGGAGAGTCTGTTCTCCTTGGACTAAGCATCTTGGACTGAGGAAGGCAATCCTCCAAGTGTTCCACTGTTGGTATTTTGTGTTGGCTGGCTAGGGAGTCTCTGTCCTCACATACCTGTCTTGGCCAAGCTCTGTCTTGATGCTGCTGTTGTGAGAGCCAAAATTTATTATGTCCACATTGAGTCATCTCCACGAACACTGCCTTTCACGGAATCACTCCCACGACTCATCATCTTCCCACTGCGTCTCTTGGTATTGTCTCTCTCTGATCATTGTCTCCAGGCTGTCTGCTCCTGGTCGCTTGTTGGTGTCATATGCAGGAAAAAGATGGTGTTCTTTCAAGTTGATGTCTGCCAAGCCTGCTGATAGGAAAACTTCAGCCCTCAACACTTGTGTTGTCAAGTACTCGTGCCCTTCAGACCCTCTGCGTCTCACAGTCAACGGCACTGGGAAACAGGTTCCTTGTGTGTTCCCAGGGTGCCCTGCTCTCCTGTGCTTTGGTCCTCTTCATGGACTCCAGCCCTCTGATCCACGAACCAACCAAATCTCCCCTGAGCCATGTCTCCAACCTTCTCCCATCATCTCTGCACCTTCCGTTCTATTTCGCTCTGGAGTTTACCTTGTAGGCTTCAGGTCAATTTCCACCCCACTGCAGTTGTTGTGGTCATCTTTTTGTTGCCTTCATGGTTGAAGAAGCATGAGGTTATTAGACACTACTACCATCTCAGTGTCTTCATGTCACCACAATTTGTACTGTGACATAAGCAAGAAGGAATTCTTCCACATGTCTCTTATGGCAGTCTTGCGGAGAGCATTGGACTTTGTCACATCTATCATTCTCAGAAAGACAATAAACAGACGATTTCACTAACTCATGACAGTCAAGAAACATACGAAAAAGAAAGGGTATTGGGACAAACATTATGACTCTAATGAGGAATTCAAATGGTGCTGTTTGTTGGAAGGCCGTTTTGTGAGAACACGGGATTCTTGAAGAGGACAAGAGATGACATTCCTTTAAGGAGATTTCCTGAAACTAATGGAATGTGAGATTTCAAGGCATGTCAAATTGAATTGCTACCCACAAGAGACCGAATTCCATTCTCTCGTATTTTAATAATAATTGTGATGTGAAACACACACACACCACACAGCATTAACACATGCACATGCAAACACACAAAGATAAGACATGCAAAATATGGGAAGGAAGCGAGGAATCGTACCAATGAAGCAACCCCAAGAAAATACCATATAGGTGAAAGGCAAATAGAATCCAAGTCAGAAGCCAACCGAAATGAGAAAGTGAACTATTACCTATCAATAATACATTCAGTACTCAGGACTAAAGACTCCCGTCAATACAAACAGTTTGTAACAGTGGTTGAAATTCCAAATCAAAAAAAAAAAAAAATAGAAACATCCATAAGAAAACAGCAAATATTAAACAGGCTCGTCCTTCTGTTGCCCATAGGAGATTTCCTTCGACTATAAAGATACTCATAGCTTGCAAGTGAAGAAACAGGGAAGATGTAGGTTATGCTATTCCCAAGGAGAAGAGAGCCAAAGTGTTTGTGCCTAAGTCAGCGAGAGTCATTTTATGCCTTCGAGAGAAAAAAGCTAAGCGGAAGGTGTTTTGTCTTGATGGAGCATCAAAACATCAGAAACCTGGAAGAATTGCCAACATATCCACCATGAAAAAAGGTGTATCTAAACGTTGGAAGCCTATGAACACACAGGAATGGAGATGGCGACGTTTATCCAATACTGTTGGCAACTATGATACCCAGGTTAAGCACAGGACAGATTATCTGGATGGGAAGGTGCTAAGGAATAACAGACGTCCACATGGGCATTCGAGACCACCTGAACTTTTGGGGGTCCATGAGTAAGATTGCGTCTCTGAGGACAATAAGATATGTTCTTCCCAGCAGCAGACCTAACTTTGTCTATCGCAGGTCATGAGCTCGAGTCCAAATCCAGTCATAATTCATGGAAGAGAAGTCAAAACCTATCCTGTGCACTTATCATCACGAAGGTATGAAAACAGGAAGATATCACTTTCAAATTGGAAATACAGCCAGACACTAAAGTGGAAAACACAACACATTCACGAACTGCAATGAATGCAAGAAAGAAAATCCAAAGGAAAAGAAGAGCCATGAACGAAGGAATTCTAAGAAACTTAGAGGAGGATGCCAAAACATTTTATGGGGAAACAATATAGGGTTAAATGTGTGCATTTCCAAAATTTAAAAACACCGAAAAAGAAAGCCACCTAAAAGGACGACTGAAGGAACAAGATGAAGAAAAACCGAACTCCAAAGTTAACAGAAAAATTGAAATCAGACATGTGATTATCAAAATTAAGGAAATACAAACAAACCAATAGGAAAAAAATCAGGAGATCTCACACTTGAGTTTTGACAACAGGAACAAACCGCAGAAGCCATTACTGGGATAAAACAGGGAGACAAGCACACAGCTGCAAGTATGAAACCACATCACAACTGGTAGCAAGGAAAAAAGAATAACCGAAAAGGCATAGCCACACATTTATGCTAGCAAATCCAAGAACTGAGAGAAAAGGATAAATTCCCAGACACATAGAAACTTCCAAGATTAGGTCAGGAAACCTACAAAATCTCAGCTCTCTAGTTTAGACGGAAGCCTTTGAAGCAGTAATCCAACCCCTGCCAACACACAGAAGGCCAGGTCAAGTCATTTGCTTGGGCCACTCTTCTATGTATTTAGTGAAGGCATTGTCATGTCCTCTCATCAAATCCAGAGATGGAAGAGGTGGGTAAACTCTAATTTACAAGGATAAAGACCCAATTCAAAGAAGGACATTTTAGGAAACCCACCCATGTCATTTCAATAAGGAAAGATAATAAACAATATAATTCTTTCCTTTTCTCCCTGTGACTTCCTTTGGTTTTGAGAGGGCCACATTGTTTTCCTATGAATTGATGTTGTTCTTGTTGCTGTTCTGTTGAGAAAGCCTGCCTATCATCCATCATCCATTTTTGACAGAGTATTCACGGATGCTTTAGTTGCATGGACGTCCTAGTGCTCCTCCTAATATATGCCACAACTCCTGACCACCCATTAATCAGTTCTCTTTTCGGTAGCCCTCAGCTGGATTCTCAGAGTCCTGAGTCACTCCTGGTGGGTCTCCTTCTCTGACTTCTTGCCCTTTATTATTCCCTTCCTTAAGTGGGCCAAGGTATTCCTCCCGAGGCACATATTGTGGGTAGCCATATGACATTTCCCTTTGTTTGCTTGCCTTTTCCATTTCCCAACAGCAGGGCATGGGACATTCATGTCAAGGCAAGGTCCAGGGGTTCATTCACTCGACGGCAGAGGAATACTGTGGTGCCGAAATGGACCCAAACTTTCTGATCCACTAGTCCTTGCAAGGGCATTGCGACTCACTCCAAAGTTCTGCTCGAATGGGCCTTGCAAGCCTTCGGTATAGGCCGTCCCTTTCCTTCTGACTAAAGAGTCTTGGTCCACATGTTTATACCCGTTACCACAACAAGTACAGTTAACTAATAATAACAACGGGTTCGGTCCAGGCCTCTTCATTGAGAGTTAGCTCAGATGCAGAATATCACTCTCCTCAAAGACTTTGCAAAGGTATTTAAGGGAAAGCCAGGTAGACAGAGGCCTCATCCCTTAGCCGCGTGTTTCAGAACACTAGGAGACGAGGCCACAGACAGCACCATATAGCGATGCCCTCACCTTTTACCTCCGAAAGGGACTTTCCGTATCTTAGTCATCACTGACCCATAGGCAAAAGACGCTGACAAAGTACGCTCTCACCCACAGGACGACAAACCCCACGGAGAGCTGCTTATACCCGCGAGGCCTCACCTTTTCTTGAGATATCTAGAAATTGTAGTGTAAAAGGACACCTTGCCGTCTCTGGGGATATGTTGGCCTAAAGGAAGGTATACTGAATGTCATTTTCCTTCCTCTATGTCTCCAGAAAGGGGAAGTTGGACATTAACCCACAAGACATCCTGAGTTCTTGATCAGGTTCAGAGGGCTCTTGTTCTGTCCTTCCTGGGGCTTCCTACTTAAAGCCATAGGACACCAAGGTCATGGGAGAGGGACAGCTGCTTCAGTGAAGCCAGCATCTGTGATGTCACAAAGCCTTGAGGTCATAGCAACCACTCCTCATCAACCCAGGCCTGATCACTACACTTGACTGGAGTAGTCATGGGTGGGCCAAGAGGACCCCAAGCCATCCCAAACCGCTGGAGCCGCCTGGGTCTCTCACCAAGGCAGTTTGCGAAGCGAGTCGGTGTCAACTTCTCCATGGCCCAATTCGTAGTATTTGGTCGTGAGTGTCAGCACCAGCCCTCTGGACCTCGGAGAAAGGCAAGGATCCCTCATTCCATCTTAGCCACGACAGGCCAAGAAACTAACAGACCACAAGCAAAGCCTCAGGGGAGGAAATCCGAGCCCTGCGTAAGGGTGAGACCCTCCCACCAAATCATGGAGCATCTCAACAGGAAAAGGTCCACCCAAGGGAAGCTCAAAGTGAACCCCCGCAACCGTGCCAAAGACATGTCTGGAATCTTCCACAGCAAGCACACGAGTACCTCGATGGTCTCCAGAAACGGTGCCAACAAGGCCTCCCAATCTTCCAAAAACACCATTCATCCAAGGCAGACTCTACACCCTAGAACCTTAGGTCCAGGACGGACTCATGTTCTTGGAGTCCACAGAAGCCAACGGAGAGCATGTTGGAAGAGACCCAAGCCCAAGTGAAGCCATCTGAAAGACTTCGGTGCCCATTTCAGGAAGACAACTTGTATGTGCAAAAGGACGCATTGAAGAGGATTCGAATGTGGAAGAACCTTGAGCACTCCCTCATGGTGGATCAGCTACCCTCTGTGGAACTGCATGGAGATGTGGCAGCACAAGCCTGCCTTCACCCTCTCATGACCATCCCCCAAATGGTTACATGCGATAAGCAAACAGTGCCTCTTGAGGAAGATGGGCATGTTCCAATGGAGCCCCGAGAGGATGCACAATGTGTTAACAAGGGGTCAGTACAGCACGACAGACAGCGGATGCTGCAGGTTGGTGAGGAGATCCAGGAAGGCAAAGAACAGGAGAATGAACAAGGAAGCTCCAAGCGAAGGTCGGGCATTTTAGGATGGTGGGAGGTTCTCTATACCTGGCTGCCCTCCATAGGAACCTAGGTCCAAATTCAATAAAACATCCTTTGGCCCCAGTCAGTTATTGTGCACTGTTTTTGTCTTTGTTACCTTATCGAACATGCACATGCACGTTTGGACAGAGAGGCAGAGAGATCCCAATCAGGGGGTGGAGCTGGAGAGGGAGAAGCTTACTTGCCCCTGAGCAGAGAACCTGAGAACAGAGTCAATGCCAAGGCCCTGGAATCATGAGTTGATCTGAAGGCCGCGTCTGAACTGATGGACACAACCCGGGACCCAACAATTGACTTCTGAATACCTCCTGGTTCTAGACAGAACCGCTGCTCTGTCATTGTTCAGAAATGCAGGGGATAAGGATTTTGGCTTGGCTGCTGTTGCTTGAGCTATCCGGCCTGCTTCGAGAGCTGGTATAGCTTTTCCTCTTGAAGTCAGTGACTGGGCTATGGACAAACTATTCTCCGATGCCTATTTGCCTAAGAGAATACCTCCATGCCTAGATTTTCCGGGGGGAATGGCACTATGTCTTTAGGTGCTCCGCTTCTGTGGAAGGTGTTGGGAGTTCTCTGTGCCTCTGATTCTGGACCACTTTCTCTGCTCCCAGATGAGGGTCCTTTCCAGCCCCGAGTTCTCTAATCTAGGATCAGCCCTCTTTTCTTTCTCTCACTCTTAATTCACCTACAAGAGGCACCTCTTTCATTTCCTTAGAGATTCCCTAAGCTCACTATCATGTTCCATCATTCTGCCTTCTCTCTTAGAATTTGCATCCTTATTTTCTAGGCTTGTTCTTCTCGGTTCCTAATTGGATCCTCCACTTCTACCATGTTCCCGAACTTTGCATCCAGTCTCCTGCCAATCTTCTCTTCAGGAGTTCTTTAGGTGTTTTTATCTTTATCAGTTTTATCTCTGTGTTTCGAGACTCTCTGATATCTCCTATGTTTTCTGATGTACAGCGAGTATCCAGGCCACAGCTTTCTATCCCGCATCGGGCGTGCTCTATGTAGAGGTTTCACTCTGACTGCCTAGTCGTAATCACTCCTTCTTCCTTTACCTGGGAATCAATTGATTCTTCCATCTTTGCATTGGATCTAAGTCTCTGTCACCTCTCTGTATTCGTTAAACTCATTCTGTTTTCTAACCTGAGGGTAATTTATTTAGGAGGAAGTGATCCGTGAGTGACCCAGGGCTCGCCCTTAAGGTTTGTTGAGTGCATGCGTGTGTGTGTGTGTTTGTGAGAGTGTATGTGGCATGCATGCCACTGCTGTTTGTGTTGTGGCTGACCCTGTCCTGGAGGCCAGTCATTTGCAGTAGCTCTCCTTTCCGGCCGTTTGTTGTTTTTAGGGTCCGGGCTGAATATGCTGAGGTTTACCTTGGTGGGCTCTGGTGTGCCTGTGAAAGGAGAAACTCTACCAACTCAACAGAACGCAGGCCTGCAGAATGCTGTGTTCAGAAGAGAACATGTGGTCAAAGCTTTCTTCTCGTCCCGTATGGGAGAGTCTGTTCTCCTTGGACTAAGCATCTTGGACTGAGGAAGGCAATCCTCCAAGTGTTCCACTGTTGGTATTTTGTGTTGGCTGGCTAGGGAGTCTCTGTCCTCACATACCTGTCTTGGCCAAGCTCTGTCTTGATGCTGCTGTTGTGAGAGCCAAAATTTATTATGTCCACATTGAGTCATCTCCACGAACACTGCCTTTCACGGAATCACTCCCACGACTCATCATCTTCCCACTGCGTCTCTTGGTATTGTCTCTCTCTGATCATTGTCTCCAGGCTGTCTGCTCCTGGTCGCTTGTTGGTGTCATATGCAGGAAAAAGATGGTGTTCTTTCAAGTTGATGTCTGCCAAGCCTGCTGATAGGAAAACTTCAGCCCTCAACACTTGTGTTGTCAAGTACTCGTGCCCTTCAGACCCTCTGCGTCTCACAGTCAACGGCACTGGGAAACAGGTTCCTTGTGTGTTCCCAGGGTGCCCTGCTCTCCTGTGCTTTGGTCCTCTTCATGGACTCCAGCCCTCTGATCCACGAACCAACCAAATCTCCCCTGAGCCATGTCTCCAACCTTCTCCCATCATCTCTGCACCTTCCGTTCTATTTCGCTCTGGAGTTTACCTTGTAGGCTTCAGGTCAATTTCCACCCCACTGCAGTTGTTGTGGTCATCTTTTTGTTGCCTTCATGGTTGAAGAAGCATGAGGTTATTAGACACTACTACCATCTCAGTGTCTTCATGTCACCACAATTTGTACTGTGACATAAGCAAGAAGGAATTCTTCCACATGTCTCTTATGGCAGTCTTGCGGAGAGCATTGGACTTTGTCACATCTATCATTCTCAGAAAGACAATAAACAGACGATTTCACTAACTCATGACAGTCAAGAAACATACGAAAAAGAAAGGGTATTGGGACAAACATTATGACTCTAATGAGGAATTCAAATGGTGCTGTTTGTTGGAAGGCCGTTTTGTGAGAACATGGGATTCTTCAAGAGGACAAGAGATGACATTCCTTTAAGGAGATTTCCTGAAACTAATGGAATGTGAGATTTCAAGGCATGTCAAATTGAATTGCTACCCACAAGAGACCGAATTCCATTCTCTCGTATTTTAATAATAATTGTGATGTGAAACACACACACACCACACAGCATTAACACATGCACATGCAAACACACAAAGATAAGACATGCAAAATATGGGAAGGAAGCGAGGAATCGTACCAATAAAGCAACCCCAAGAAAATACCATATAGGTGAAAGGCAAATAGAATCCAAGTCAGAAGCCAACCGAAATGAGAAAGTGAACTATTACCTATCAATAATACATTCAGTACTCAGGACTAAAGACTCCCGTCAATACAAACAGTTTGTAACAGTGGTTGAAATTCCAAATCAAAAAAAAAAAAAAATAGAAACATCCATAAGAAAACAGCAAATATTAAACAGGCTCGTCCTTCTGTTGCCCATAGGAGATTTCCTTCGACTATAAAGATACTCATAGCTTGCAAGTGAAGAAACAGGGAAGATGTAGGTTATGCTATTCCCAAGGAGAAGAGAGCCAAAGTGTTTGTGCCTAAGTCAGCGAGAGTCATTTTATGCCTTCGAGAGAAAAAAGCTAAGCGGAAGGTGTTTTGTCTTGATGGAGCATCAAAACATCAGAAACCTGGAAGAATTGCCAACATATCCACCATGAAAAAAGGTGTATCTAAACGTTGGAAGCCTATGAACACACAGGAATGGAGATGGCGACGTTTATCCAATACTGTTGGCAACTATGATATCCAGGTTAAGCACAGGACAGATTATCTGGATGGGAAGGTGCTAAGGAATAACAGACGTCCACATGGGCATTCGAGACCACCTGAACTTTTGGGGGTCCATGAGTAAGATTGCGTCTCTGAGGACAATAAGATATGTTCTTCCCAGCAGCAGACCTAACTTTGTCTATCGCAGGTCATGAGCTCGAGTCCAAATCCAGTCATAATTCATGGAAGAGAAGTCAAAACCTATCCTGTGCACTTATCATCACGAAGGTATGAAAACAGGAAGATATCACTTTCAAATTGGAAATACAGCCAGACACTAAAGTGGAAAACACAACACATTCACGAACTGCAATGAATGCAAGAAAGAAAATCCAAAGGAAAAGAAGAGCCATGAACGAAGGAATTCTAAGAAACTTAGAGGAGGATGCCAAAACATTTTATGGGGAAACAATATAGGGTTAAATGTGTGCATTTCCAAAATTTAAAAACACCGAAAAAGAAAGCCACCTAAAAGGACGACTGAAGGAACAAGATGAAGAAAAACCGAACTCCAAAGTTAACAGAAAAATTGAAATCAGACATGTGATTATCAAAATTAAGGAAATACAAACAAACCAATAGGAAAAAAATCAGGAGATCTCACACTTGAGTTTTGACAACAGGAACAAACCGCAGAAGCCATTACTGGGATAAAACAGGGAGACAAGCACACAGCTGCAAGTATGAAACCACATCACAACTGGTAGCAAGGAAAAAAGAATAACCGAAAAGGCATAGCCACACATTTATGCTAGCAAATCCAAGAACTGAGAGAAAAGGATAAATTCCCAGACACATAGAAACTTCCAAGATTAGGTCAGGAAACCTACAAAATCTCAGCTCTCTAGTTTAGACGGAAGCCTTTGAAGCAGTAATCCAACCCCTGCCAACACACAGAAGGCCAGGTCAAGTCATTTGCTTGGGCCACTCTTCTATGTATTTAGTGAAGGCATTGTCATGTCCTCTCATCAAATCCAGAGATGGAAGAGGTGGGTAAACTCTAATTTACAAGGATAAAGACCCAATTCAAAGAAGGACATTTTAGGAAACCCACCCATGTCATTTCAATAAGGAAAGATAATAAACAATATAATTCTTTCCTTTTCTCCCTGTGACTTCCTTTGGTTTTGAGAGGGCCACATTGTTTTCCTATGAATTGATGTTGTTCTTGTTGCTGTTCTGTTGAGAAAGCCTGCCTATCATCCATCATCCATTTTTGACAGAGTATTCACGGATGCTTTAGTTGCATGGACGTCCTAGTGCTCCTCCTAATATATGCCACAACTCCTGACCACCCATTAATCAGTTCTCTTTTCGGTAGCCCTCAGCTGGATTCTCAGAGTCCTGAGTCACTCCTGGTGGGTCTCCTTCTCTGACTTCTTGCCCTTCATTATTACCTTCCTTTCCTAGGGCCAAGGTATTCCTCCCGAGGCACATATTGTGGGAAGCCATATGACATTTCCCTTTGTTTGCTTGCCTTTTCCATTTCCCAACAGCAGGGCATGGGACATTCATGTCAAGGCAAGGTCCAGGGGTTCATTCACTCGACGGCAGAGGAATACTGTGGTGCCGAAATGGACCCAAACTTTCTGATCCACTAGTCCTTGCAAGGGCATTGCGACTCACTCCAAAGTTCTGCTCGAATGGGCCTTGCAAGCCTTCGGTATAGGCCGTCCCTTTCCTTCTGACTAAAGAGTCTTGGTCCACATGTTTATACCCGTTACCACAACAAGTACAGTTAACTAATAATAACAACGGGTTCGGTCCAGGCCTCTTCATTGAGAGTTAGCTCAGATGCAGAATATCACTCTCCTCAAAGACTTTGCAAAGGTATTTAAGGGAAAGCCAGGTAGACAGAGGCCTCATCCCTTAGCCGCGTGTTTCAGAACACTAGGAGATGAGGCCACAGACAGCACCATATAGCGATGCCCTCACCTTTTACCTCCGAAAGGGACTTTCCGTATCTTAGTCATCACTGACCCATAGGCAAAAGACGCTGACAAAGTACGCTCTCACCCACAGGACGACAAACCCCACGGAGAGCTGCTTATACCCGCGAGGCCTCACCTTTTCTTGAGATATCTAGAAATTGTAGTGTAAAAGGACACCTTGCCGTCTCTGGGGATATGTTGGCCTAAAGGAAGGTATACTGAATGTCATTTTCCTTCCTCTATGTCTCCAGAAAGGGGAAGTTGGACATTAACCCACAAGACATCCTGAGTTCTTGATCAGGTTCAGAGGGCTCTTGTTCTGTCCTTCCCGGGGCTTCCTACTTAAAGCCATAGGACACCAAGGTCATGGGAGAGGGACAGCTGCTTCAGTGAAGCCAATATCTGTGATGTCACAAAGCCTTGAGGTCATAGCAACCACTCCTCATCAACCCAGGCCTGATCACTACACTTGACTGGAGTAGTCATGGGTGGGCCAAGAGGACCCCAAGCCATCCCAAACCGCTGGAGCCGCCTGGGTCTCTCACCAAGGCAGTTTGCGAAGCGAGTCGGTGTCAACTTCTCCATGGCCCAATTCGTAGTATTTGGTCGTGAGTGTCAGCACCAGCCCTCTGGACCTCGGAGAAAGGCAAGGATCCCTCATTCCATCTTAGCCACGACAGGCCAAGAAACTAACAGACCACAAGCAAAGCCTCAGGGGAGGAAATCCGAGCCCTGCGTAAGGGTGAGACCCTCCCACCAAATCATGGAGCATCTCAACAGGAAAAGGTCCACCCAAGGGAAGCTCAAAGTGAACCCCCGCAACCGTGCCAAAGACATGTCTGGAATCTTCCACAGCAAGCACACGAGTACCTCGATGGTCTCCAGAAACGGTGCCAACAAGGCCTCCCAATCTTCCAAAAACACCATTCATCCAAGGCAGACTCTACACCCTAGAACCTTAGGTCCAGGACGGACTCATGTTCTTGGAGTCCACAGAAGCCAACGGAGAGCATGTTGGAAGAGACCCAAGCCCAAGTGAAGCCATCTGAAAGACTTCGGTGCCCATTTCAGGAAGACAACTTGTATGTGCAAAAGGACGCATTGAAGAGGATTCGAATGTGGAAGAACCTTGAGCACTCCCTCATGGTGGATCAGCTACCCTTTGTGGAACTGCATGGAGATGTGGCAGCACAAGCCTGCCTTCACCCTCTCATGACCATCCCCCAAATGGTTACATGCGATAAGCAAACAGTGCCTCTTGAGGAAGATGGGCATGTTCCAATGGAGCCCCGAGAGGATGCACAATGTGTTAACAAGGGGTCAGTACAGCACGACAGACAGCGGATGCTGCAGGTTGGTGAGGAGATCCAGGAAGGCAAAGAACAGGAGAATGAACAAGGAAGCTCCAAGCGAAGGTCGGGCATTTTAGGATGGTGGGAGGTTCTCTATACCTGGCTGCCCTCCATAGGAACCTAGGTCCAAATTCAATAAAACATCCTTTGGCCCCAGTCAATTATTGTGCACTGTTTTTGTCTTTGTTATCTTATCGAACATGCACATGCACGTTTGGACAGAGAGGCAGAGAGATCCCAATCAGGGGGTGGAGCTGGAGAGGGAGAAGCTTACTTGCCCCTGAGCAGAGAACCTGAGAACAGAGTCAATGCCAAGGCCCTGGAATCATGAGTTGATCTGAAAGCCGCATCTGAACTGATGGACACAACCCGGGACCCAACAATTGACTTCTGAATACCTCCTGGTTCTAGACAGAACCGCTGCTCTGTCATTGTTCAGAAATGCAGGGGATAAGGATTTTGGCTTGGCTGCTGTTGCTTGAGCTATCCGGCCTGCTTCGAGAGCTGGTATAGCTTTTCCTCTTGAAGTCAGTGACTGGGCTATGGACAAACTATTCTCCGATGCCTATTTGCCTAAGAGAATACCTCCATGCCTAGATTTTCCAGGGGGAATGGCACTATGTCTTTAGGTGCTCCGCTTCTGTGGAAGGTGTTGGGAGTTCTCTGTGCCTCTGATTCTGGACCACTTTCTCTGCTCCCAGATGAGGGTCCTTTCCAGCCCCGAGTTCTCTAATCTAGGATCAGCCCTCTTTTCTTTCTCTCACTCTTAATTCACCTACAAGAGGCACCTCTTTCATTTCCTTAGAGATTCCCTAAGCTCACTATCATGTTCCATCATTCTGCCTTCTCTCTTAGAATTTGCATCCTTATTTTCTAGGCTTGTTCTTCTCGGTTCCTAATTGGATCCTCCACTTCTACCATGTTCCCGAACTTTGCATCCAGTCTCCTGCCAATCTTCTCTTCAGGAGTTCTTTAGGTGTTTTTATCTTTATCAGTTTTATCTCTGTGTTTCGAGACTCTCTGATATCTCCTATGTTTTCTGATGTACAGCGAGTATCCAGGCCACAGCTTTCTATCCCGCATCGGGCGTGCTCTATGTAGAGGTTTCACTCTGACTGCCTAGTCGTAATCACTCCTTCTTCCTTTACCTGGGAATCAATTGATTCTTCCATCTTTGCATTGGATCTAAGTCTCTGTCACCTCTCTGTATTCGTTAAACTCATTCTGTTTTCTAACCTGAGGGTAATTTATTTAGGAGGAAGTGATCCGTGAGTGACCCAGGGCTCGCCCTTAAGGTTTGTTGAGTGCATGCGTGTGTGTGTGTGTTTGTGAGAGTGTATGTGGCATGCATGCCACTGCTGTTTGTGTTGTGGCTGACCCTGTCCTGGAGGCCAGTCATTTGCAGTAGCTCTCCTTTCCGGCCGTTTGTTGTTTTTAGGGTCCGGGCTGAATATGCTGAGGTTTACCTTGGTGGGCTCTGGTGTGCCTGTGAAAGGAGAAACTCTACCAACTCAACAGAACGCAGGCCTGCCGAATGTGTGTTCAGAAGAGAACATGTGGTCAAAGCTTTCTTCTCGTCCCGTATGGGAGAGTCTGTTCTCCTTGGACTAAGCATCTTGGACTGAGGAAGGCAATCCTCCAAGTGTTCCACTGTTGGTATTTTGTGTTGGCTGGCTAGGGAGTCTCTGTCCTCACATACCTGTCTTGGCCAAGCTCTGTCTTGATGCTGCTGTTGTGAGAGCCAAAATTTATTATGTCCACATTGAGTCATCTCCACGAACACTGCCTTTCACGGAATCACTCCCACGACTCATCATCTTCCCACTGCGTCTCTTGGTATTGTCTCTCTCTGATCATTGTCTCCAGGCTGTCTGCTCCTGGTCGCTTGTTGGTGTCATATGCAGGAAAAAGATGGTGTTCTTTCAAGTTGATGTCTGCCAAGCCTGCTGATAGGAAAACTTCAGCCCTCAACACTTGTGTTGTCAAGTACTCGTGCCCTTCAGACCCTCTGCGTCTCACAGTCAACGGCACTGGGAAACAGGTTCCTTGTGTGTTCCCAGGGTGCCCTGCTCTCCTGTGCTTTGGTCCTCTTCATGGACTCCAGCCCTCTGATCCACGAACCAACCAAATCTCCCCTGAGCCATGTCTCCAACCTTCTCCCATCATCTCTGCACCTTCCGTTCTATTTCGCTCTGGAGTTTACCTTGTAGGCTTCAGGTCAATTTCCACCCCACTGCAGTTGTTGTGGTCATCTTTTTGTTGCCTTCATGGTTGAAGAAGCATGAGGTTATTAGACACTACTACCATCTCAGTGTCTTCATGTCACCACAATTTGTACTGTGACATAAGCAAGAAGGAATTCTTCCACATGTCTCTTATGGCAGTCTTGCGGAGAGCATTGGACTTTGTCACATCTATCATTCTCAGAAAGACAATAAACAGACGATTTCACTAACTCATGACAGTCAAGAAACATACGAAAAAGAAAGGGTATTGGGACAAACATTATGACTCTAATGAGGAATTCAAATGGTGCTGTTTGTTGGAAGGCCGTTTTGTGAGAACATGGGATTCTTCAAGAGGACAAGAGATGACATTCCTTTAAGGAGATTTCCTGAAACTAATGGAATGTGAGATTTCAAGGCATGTCAAATTGAATTGCTACCCACAAGAGACCGAATTCCATTCTCTCGTATTTTAATAATAATTGTGATGTGAAACACACACACACCACACAGCATTAACACATGCACATGCAAACACACAAAGATAAGACATGCAAAATATGGGAAGGAAGCGAGGAATCGTACCAATAAAGCAACCCCAAGAAAATACCATATAGGTGAAAGGCAAATAGAATCCAAGTCAGAAGCCAACCGAAATGAGAAAGTGAACTATTACCTATCAATAATACATTCAGTACTCAGGACTAAAGACTCCCGTCAATACAAACAGTTTGTAACAGTGGTTGAAATTCCAAATCAAAAAAAAAAAAAAAAATAGAAACATCCATAAGAAAACAGCAAATATTAAACAGGCTCGTCCTTCTGTTGCCCATAGGAGATTTCCTTCGACTATAAAGATACTCATAGCTTGCAAGTGAAGAAACAGGGAAGATGTAGGTTATGCTATTCCCAAGGAGAAGAGAGCCAAAGTGTTTGTGCCTAAGTCAGCGAGAGTCATTTTATGCCTTCGAGAGAAAAAAGCTAAGCGGAAGGTGTTTTGTCTTGATGGAGCATCAAAACATCAGAAACCTGGAAGAATTGCCAACATATCCACCATGAAAAAAGGTGTATCTAAACGTTGGAAGCCTATGAACACACAGGAATGGAGATGGCGACGTTTATCCAATACTGTTGGCAACTATGATATCCAGGTTAAGCACAGGACAGATTATCTGGATGGGAAGGTGCTAAGGAATAACAGACGTCCACATGGGCATTCGAGACCACCTGAACTTTGGGGGGTCCATGAGTAAGATTGCGTCTCTGAGGACAATAAGATATGTTCTTCCCAGCAGCAGACCTAACTTTGTCTATCGCAGGTCATGAGCTCGAGTCCAAATCCAGTCATAATTCATGGAAGAGAAGTCAAAACCTATCCTGTGCACTTATCATCACGAAGGTATGAAAACAGGAAGATATCACTTTCAAATTGGAAATACAGCCAGACACTAAAGTGGAAAACACAACACATTCACGAACTGCAATGAATGCAAGAAAGAAAATCCAAAGGAAAAGAAGAGCCATGAACGAAGGAATTCTAAGAAACTTAGAGGAGGATGCCAAAACATTTTATGGGGAAACAATATAGGGTTAAATGTGTGCATTTCCAAAATTTAAAAACACCGAAAAAGAAAGCCACCTAAAAGGACGACTGAAGGAACAAGATGAAGAAAAACCGAACTCCAAAGTTAACAGAAAAATTGAAATCAGACATGTGATTATCAAAATTAAGGAAATACAAACAAACCAATAGGAAAAAAATCAGGAGATCTCACACTTGAGTTTTGACAACAGGAACAAACCGCAGAAGCCATTACTGGGATAAAACAGGGAGACAAGCACACAGCTGCAAGTATGAAACCACATCACAACTGGTAGCAAGGAAAAAAGAATAACCGAAAAGGCATAGCCACACATTTATGCTAGCAAATCCAAGAACTGAGAGAAAAGGATAAATTCCCAGACACATAGAAACTTCCAAGATTAGGTCAGGAAACCTACAAAATCTCAGCTCTCTAGTTTAGACGGAAGCCTTTGAAGCAGTAATCCAACCCCTGCCAACACACAGAAGGCCAGGTCAAGTCATTTGCTTGGGCCACTCTTCTATGTATTTAGTGAAGGCATTGTCATGTCCTCTCATCAAATCCAGAGATGGAAGAGGTGGGTAAACTCTAATTTACAAGGATAAAGACCCAATTCAAAGAAGGACATTTTAGGAAACCCACCCATGTCATTTCAATAAGGAAAGATAATAAACAATATAATTCTTTCCTTTTCTCCCTGTGACTTCCTTTGGTTTTGAGAGGGCCACATTGTTTTCCTATGAATTGATGTTGTTCTTGTTGCTGTTCTGTTGAGAAAGCCTGCCTATCATCCATCATCCATTTTTGACAGAGTATTCACGGATGCTTTAGTTGCATGGACGTCCTAGTGCTCCTCCTAATATATGCCACAACTCCTGACCACCCATTAATCAGTTCTCTTTTCGGTAGCCCTCAGCTGGATTCTCAGAGTCCTGAGTCACTCCTGGTGGGTCTCCTTCTCTGACTTCTTGCCCTTCATTATTACCTTCCTTTCCTAGGGCCAAGGTATTCCTCCCGAGGCACATATTGTGGGAAGCCATATGACATTTCCCTTTGTTTGCTTGCCTTTTCCATTTCCCAACAGCAGGGCATGGGACATTCATGTCAAGGCAAGGTCCAGGGGTTCATTCACTCGACGGCAGAGGAATACTGTGGTGCCGAAATGGACCCAAACTTTCTGATCCACTAGTCCTTGCAAGGGCATTGCGACTCACTCCAAAGTTCTGCTCGAATGGGCCTTGCAAGCCTTCGGTATAGGCCGTCCCTTTCCTTCTGACTAAAGAGTCTTGGTCCACATGTTTATACCCGTTACCACAACAAGTACAGTTAACTAATAATAACAACGGGTTCGGTCCAGGCCTCTTCATTGAGAGTTAGCTCAGATGCAGAATATCACTCTCCTCAAAGACTTTGCAAAGGTATTTAAGGGAAAGCCAGGTAGACAGAGGCCTCATCCCTTAGCCGCGTGTTTCAGAACACTAGGAGATGAGGCCACAGACAGCACCATATAGCGATGCCCTCACCTTTTACCTCCGAAAGGGACTTTCCGTATCTTAGTCATCACTGACCCATAGGCAAAAGACGCTGACAAAGTACGCTCTCACCCACAGGACGACAAACCCCACGGAGAGCTGCTTATACCCGCGAGGCCTCACCTTTTCTTGAGATATCTAGAAATTGTAGTGTAAAAGGACACCTTGCCGTCTCTGGGGATATGTTGGCCTAAAGGAAGGTATACTGAATGTCATTTTCCTTCCTCTATGTCTCCAGAAAGGGGAAGTTGGACATTAACCCACAAGACATCCTGAGTTCTTGATCAGGTTCAGAGGGCTCTTGTTCTGTCCTTCCCGGGGCTTCCTACTTAAAGCCATAGGACACCAAGGTCATGGGAGAGGGACAGCTGCTTCAGTGAAGCCAATATCTGTGATGTCACAAAGCCTTGAGGTCATAGCAACCACTCCTCATCAACCCAGGCCTGATCACTACACTTGACTGGAGTAGTCATGGGTGGGCCAAGAGGACCCCAAGCCATCCCAAACCGCTGGAGCCGCCTGGGTCTCTCACCAAGGCAGTTTGCGAAGCGAGTCGGTGTCAACTTCTCCATGGCCCAATTCGTAGTATTTGGTCGTGAGTGTCAGCACCAGCCCTCTGGACCTCGGAGAAAGGCAAGGATCCCTCATTCCATCTTAGCCACGACAGGCCAAGAAACTAACAGACCACAAGCAAAGCCTCAGGGGAGGAAATCCGAGCCCTGCGTAAGGGTGAGACCCTCCCACCAAATCATGGAGCATCTCAACAGGAAAAGGTCCACCCAAGGGAAGCTCAAAGTGAACCCCCGCAACCGTGCCAAAGACATGTCTGGAATCTTCCACAGCAAGCACACGAGTACCTCGATGGTCTCCAGAAACGGTGCCAACAAGGCCTCCCAATCTTCCAAAAACACCATTCATCCAAGGCAGACTCTACACCCTAGAACCTTAGGTCCAGGACGGACTCATGTTCTTGGAGTCCACAGAAGCCAACGGAGAGCATGTTGGAAGAGACCCAAGCCCAAGTGAAGCCATCTGAAAGACTTCGGTGCCCATTTCAGGAAGACAACTTGTATGTGCAAAAGGACGCATTGAAGAGGATTCGAATGTGGAAGAACCTTGAGCACTCCCTCATGGTGGATCAGCTACCCTTTGTGGAACTGCATGGAGATGTGGCAGCACAAGCCTGCCTTCACCCTCTCATGACCATCCCCCAAATGGTTACATGCGATAAGCAAACAGTGCCTCTTGAGGAAGATGGGCATGTTCCAATGGAGCCCCGAGAGGATGCACAATGTGTTAACAAGGGGTCAGTACAGCACGACAGACAGCGGATGCTGCAGGTTGGTGAGGAGATCCAGGAAGGCAAAGAACAGGAGAATGAACAAGGAAGCTCCAAGCGAAGGTCGGGCATTTTAGGATGGTGGGAGGTTCTCTATACCTGGCTGCCCTCCATAGGAACCTAGGTCCAAATTCAATAAAACATCCTTTGGCCCCAGTCAATTATTGTGCACTGTTTTTGTCTTTGTTATCTTATCGAACATGCACATGCACGTTTGGACAGAGAGGCAGAGAGATCCCAATCAGGGGGTGGAGCTGGAGAGGGAGAAGCTTACTTGCCCCTGAGCAGAGAACCTGAGAACAGAGTCAATGCCAAGGCCCTGGAATCATGAGTTGATCTGAAAGCCGCATCTGAACTGATGGACACAACCCGGGACCCAACAATTGACTTCTGAATACCTCCTGGTTCTAGACAGAACCGCTGCTCTGTCATTGTTCAGAAATGCAGGGGATAAGGATTTTGGCTTGGCTGCTGTTGCTTGAGCTATCCGGCCTGCTTCGAGAGCTGGTATAGCTTTTCCTCTTGAAGTCAGTGACTGGGCTATGGACAAACTATTCTCCGATGCCTATTTGCCTAAGAGAATACCTCCATGCCTAGATTTTCCAGGGGGAATGGCACTATGTCTTTAGGTGCTCCGCTTCTGTGGAAGGTGTTGGGAGTTCTCTGTGCCTCTGATTCTGGACCACTTTCTCTGCTCCCAGATGAGGGTCCTTTCCAGCCCCGAGTTCTCTAATCTAGGATCAGCCCTCTTTTCTTTCTCTCACTCTTAATTCACCTACAAGAGGCACCTCTTTCATTTCCTTAGAGATTCCCTAAGCTCACTATCATGTTCCATCATTCTGCCTTCTCTCTTAGAATTTGCATCCTTATTTTCTAGGCTTGTTCTTCTCGGTTCCTAATTGGATCCTCCACTTCTACCATGTTCCCGAACTTTGCATCCAGTCTCCTGCCAATCTTCTCTTCAGGAGTTCTTTAGGTGTTTTTATCTTTATCAGTTTTATCTCTGTGTTTCGAGACTCTCTGATATCTCCTATGTTTTCTGATGTACAGCGAGTATCCAGGCCACAGCTTTCTATCCCGCATCGGGCGTGCTCTATGTAGAGGTTTCACTCTGACTGCCTAGTCGTAATCACTCCTTCTTCCTTTACCTGGGAATCAATTGATTCTTCCATCTTTGCATTGGATCTAAGTCTCTGTCACCTCTCTGTATTCGTTAAACTCATTCTGTTTTCTAACCTGAGGGTAATTTATTTAGGAGGAAGTGATCCGTGAGTGACCCAGGGCTCGCCCTTAAGGTTTGTTGAGTGCATGCGTGTGTGTGTGTGTTTGTGAGAGTGTATGTGGCATGCATGCCACTGCTGTTTGTGTTGTGGCTGACCCTGTCCTGGAGGCCAGTCATTTGCAGTAGCTCTCCTTTCCGGCCGTTTGTTGTTTTTAGGGTCCGGGCTGAATATGCTGAGGTTTACCTTGGTGGGCTCTGGTGTGCCTGTGAAAGGAGAAACTCTACCAACTCAACAGAACGCAGGCCTGCAGAATGCTGTGTTCAGAAGAGAACATGTGGTCAAAGCTTTCTTCTCGTCCCGTATGGGAGAGTCTGTTCTCCTTGGACTAAGCATCTTGGACTGAGGAAGGCAATCCTCCAAGTGTTCCACTGTTGGTATTTTGTGTTGGCTGGCTAGGGAGTCTCTGTCCTCACATACCTGTCTTGGCCAAGCTCTGTCTTGATGCTGCTGTTGTGAGAGCCAAAATTTATTATGTCCACATTGAGTCATCTCCACGAACACTGCCTTTCACGGAATCACTCCCACGACTCATCATCTTCCCACTGCGTCTCTTGGTATTGTCTCTCTCTGATCATTGTCTCCAGGCTGTCTGCTCCTGGTCGCTTGTTGGTGTCATATGCAGGAAAAAGATGGTGTTCTTTCAAGTTGATGTCTGCCAAGCCTGCTGATAGGAAAACTTCAGCCCTCAACACTTGTGTTGTCAAGTACTCGTGCCCTTCAGACCCTCTGCGTCTCACAGTCAACGGCACTGGGAAACAGGTTCCTTGTGTGTTCCCAGGGTGCCCTGCTCTCCTGTGCTTTGGTCCTCTTCATGGACTCCAGCCCTCTGATCCACGAACCAACCAAATCTCCCCTGAGCCATGTCTCCAACCTTCTCCCATCATCTCTGCACCTTCCGTTCTATTTCGCTCTGGAGTTTACCTTGTAGGCTTCAGGTCAATTTCCACCCCACTGCAGTTGTTGTGGTCATCTTTTTGTTGCCTTCATGGTTGAAGAAGCATGAGGTTATTAGACACTACTACCATCTCAGTGTCTTCATGTCACCACAATTTGTACTGTGACATAAGCAAGAAGGAATTCTTCCACATGTCTCTTATGGCAGTCTTGCGGAGAGCATTGGACTTTGTCACATCTATCATTCTCAGAAAGACAATAAACAGACGATTTCACTAACTCATGACAGTCAAGAAACATACGAAAAAGAAAGGGTATTGGGACAAACATTATGACTCTAATGAGGAATTCAAATGGTGCTGTTTGTTGGAAGGCCGTTTTGTGAGAACACGGGATTCTTGAAGAGGACAAGAGATGACATTCCTTTAAGGAGATTTCCTGAAACTAATGGAATGTGAGATTTCAAGGCATGTCAAATTGAATTGCTACCCACAAGAGACCGAATTCCATTCTCTCGTATTTTAATAATAATTGTGATGTGAAACACACACACACCACACAGCATTAACACATGCACATGCAAACACACAAAGATAAGACATGCAAAATATGGGAAGGAAGCGAGGAATCGTACCAATGAAGCAACCCCAAGAAAATACCATATAGGTGAAAGGCAAATAGAATCCAAGTCAGAAGCCAACCGAAATGAGAAAGTGAACTATTACCTGTCAATAATACATTCAGTACTCAGGACTAAAGACTCCCGTCAATACAAACAGTTTGTAACAGTGGTTGAAATTCCAAATCAAAAAAAAAAAAAATAGAAACATCCATAAGAAAACAGCAAATATTAAACAGGCTCGTCCTTCTGTTGCCCATAGGAGATTTCCTTCGACTATAAAGATACTCATAGCTTGCAAGTGAAGAAACAGGGAAGATGTCGGTTATGCTATTCCCAAGGAGAAGAGAGCCAAAGTGTTTGTGCCTAAGTCAGCGAGAGTCATTTTATGCCTTCGAGAGAAAAAAGCTAAGCGGAAGGTGTTTTGTCTTGATGGAGCATCAAAACATCAGAAACCTGGAAGAATTGCCAACATATCCACCATGAAAAAAGGTGTATCTAAACGTTGGAAGCCTATGAACACACAGGAATGGAGATGGCGACGTTTATCCAATACTGTTGGCAACTATGATATCCAGGTTAAGCACAGGACAGATTATCTGGATGGGAAGGTGCTAAGGAATAACAGACGTCCACATGGGCATTCGAGACCACCTGAACTTTTGGGGGTCCATGAGTAAGATTGCGTCTCTGAGGACAATAAGATATGTTCTTCCCAGCAGCAGACCTAACTTTGTCTATCGCAGGTCATGAGCTCGAGTCCAAATCCAGTCATAATTCATGGAAGAGAAGTCAAAACCTATCCTGTGCACTTATCATCACGAAGGTATGAAAACAGGAAGATATCACTTTCAAATTGGAAATACAGCCAGACACTAAAGTGGAAAACACAACACATTCACGAACTGCAATGAATGCAAGAAAGAAAATCCAAAGGAAAAGAAGAGCCATGAACGAAGGAATTCTAAGAAACTTAGAGGAGGATGCCAAAACATTTTATGGGGAAACAATATAGGGTTAAATGTGTGCATTTCCAAAATTTAAAAACACCGAAAAAGAAAGCCACCTAAAAGGACGACTGAAGGAACAAGATGAAGAAAAACCGAACTCCAAAGTTAACAGAAAAATTGAAATCAGACATGTGATTATCAAAATTAAGGAAATACAAACAAACCAATAGGAAAAAAATCAGGAGATCTCACACTTGAGTTTTGACAACAGGAACAAACCGCAGAAGCCATTACTGGGATAAAACAGGGAGACAAGCACACAGCTGCAAGTATGAAACCACATCACAACTGGTAGCAAGGAAAAAAGAATAACCGAAAAGGCATAGCCACACATTTATGCTAGCAAATCCAAGAACTGAGAGAAAAGGATAAATTCCCAGACACATAGAAACTTCCAAGATTAGGTCAGGAAACCTACAAAATCTCAGCTCTCTAGTTTAGACGGAAGCCTTTGAAGCAGTAATCCAACCCCTGCCAACACACAGAAGGCCAGGTCAAGTCATTTGCTTGGGCCACTCTTCTATGTATTTAGTGAAGGCATTGTCATGTCCTCTCATCAAATCCAGAGATGGAAGAGGTGGGTAAACTCTAATTTACAAGGATAAAGACCCAATTCAAAGAAGGACATTTTAGGAAACCCACCCATGTCATTTCAATAAGGAAAGATAATAAACAATATAATTCTTTCCTTTTCTCCCTGTGACTTCCTTTGGTTTTGAGAGGGCCACATTGTTTTCCTATGAATTGATGTTGTTCTTGTTGCTGTTCTGTTGAGAAAGCCTGCCTATCATCCATCATCCATTTTTGACAGAGTATTCACGGATGCTTTAGTTGCATGGACGTCCTAGTGCTCCTCCTAATATATGCCACAACTCCTGACCACCCATTAATCAGTTCTCTTTTCGGTAGCCCTCAGCTGGATTCTCAGAGTCCTGAGTCACTCCTGGTGGGTCTCCTTCTCTGACTTCTTGCCCTTCATTATTACCTTCCTTTCCTAGGGCCAAGGTATTCCTCCCGAGGCACATATTGTGGGAAGCCATATGATATTTCCCTTTGTCTGCTTGCCTTTTCCATTTCCCAACAGCAGGGCATGGGACATTCATGTCAAGGCAAGGTCCAGGGGTTCATTCACTTCGATGGCAGAGGAATACTGAGGTGCCGAAATGGACCCAAACATCCTGATCCACTAGTCCTTGCAAGGGCATTGCGGCTTACTCCAAAGGTCTGCTCGAATGGGCCTTGCAAGCCGTCTATATACGCCGTCCCTTTCCTTCTGACTAAAGAGTCTTGGTCCACATGTCTATACCCGTTACCACAACAAGTACAGTTAACTAATAATAACAAGGGGTTCGGTAGACCTCTCTGAGAGTTAGCTCTGATGCAGAAGGTCACTCTCCTCAAAGAATTTCAAAGGTATTTAAGGGAAAGCCAGGTAGACAGAGGCCTCATCCCTTAGCCGCGTGTTTCAGAACACTAGGAGACGAGGACACAGACGGCACCATATAGCGATGCCCTCACCTTTTACCTCGGAAAGGTACTTTCCGTACCTTAGTCATCACTGACCCATAAGCAAAAGACGCTGACAAAGTACGCTCTCACCCACAGGACGAAAAACCCCACGGAGAGCTGCTCATACACGCGACCTCACCTTTTCTTGAGATATCTAGAAATTGTAGTGTAAAAGGACACCTTGCCGTCTCTGGGGATATGTTGGCCTAAAGGAAGGTATACTGAATGTCATTTTCCTTCCTCTATGTCTCCAGAAAGGGGACGTTGGACATTAACCCACAAGACATCCTGAGTTCTTGATCAGGTTCAGAGGGCTCTTGTTTTGTCCTTCCTGGGGCTTCCTACTTAAAGCCATAGGACACCAAGGTCATGGGAGAGGGACAGCTGCTTCAGTGAAGCCAGCATCTGTGATGTCACAAAGCTTTGAGGTCAGAGCAACCACTCCTCATCAACCCAGGCCTGATCACTACACTTGACTGGAGTAGTCATGGGTGGGCCAAGAGGACCCCAGGCCGTCCCAAACTGCTGGAGCCGCCTGGGTCTCTCACCAAGGCAGTTTGCGAAGCGAGTCGGTGTCACCTTCTCCATGGCCCAATTCATAGTATTTGGTCGTGAGTGTCAGCACCAGCCCTCTGGACCTCGGAGAAAGGCAAGATGCCGCATTCCATCTTAGCAACGACAAGCCAAGAAACTAACAGACCGCAAGCAATGCCTCAGGGGAGGAAATCTGAGCCCTGCGTAAGGGTGAGACCCTCCCACCAAATCATGGAGCATCTCAACAGGAAAAGGTCCACCCAAGGGAAGCTCAAAGTGAACCCCCGCAACCGTGCCAAAGACATGTCTGGAGTCTTCCACAGAAAGCACACGAGTACCTCAATGGTCTCCAGAAACGGTGCCAACAAGGCCTCCCAATCTTCCAAAAAGACCATGCATCCAAGGCAGAGTCTACACCCTAGAACCTTAGGTCCAGGACGGACTCATGTTCTTGGAGTCCACAGAAGCCAACGGAGAGCATGTTGGAAGAGACCCATAGCCCAATGAAGCCAACTGAAAGACTTCCGTGCCCATTTCAGGAAGACAACTTGTATGTGCAAAAGGACGCATTGAAGAGGATTCGAATGTGGAAGAATCTTGAGCACTCCCTCATGGTGGATCAGCTACCCTCTGTGGAACTGCATGGAGATGTGGCAGCACAAGCCTGCCTTCACCCTCTCATGACCATCCCCCAAATGGTTACATGCGATAAGCAAACAGTGCCTCTTGAGGAAGATGGGCATGTTCCAATGGAGCCCCGAGAGGATGCACAATGTGTTAACAAGGGGTCAGTACAGCACGACAGACAGTGGATGCTGCAGGTTGGTGAGGAGATCCAGGAAGGCAAAGAACAGGAGAATGAACAAGGAAGCTCCAAGCGAAGGTCGGGCATTTTAGGATGGTGGGAGGTTCTCTATACCTGGCTGCCCTCCATAGGAACCTAGGTCCAAATTCAATAAAACATCCTTTGGTCCCAGTCAATTATTTTGCACTGTTTTTGTCTTTGTTATCTTATCGAACATGCACATGCACGTTTGGACAGAGAGGCAGAGAGATCCCAATCAGGGGGTGGAGCTGGAGAGGGAGAAGCTTACTTGCCCCTGAGCAGAGAACCTGAGAACAGAGTCAATGCCAAGGCCCTGGAATCATGAGTTGATCTGAAGGCCGCGTCTGAACTGATGGACACAACCCGGGACCCAACAATTGACTTCTGAATACCTCCTGGTTCTAGACAGAACCGCTGCTCTGTCATTGTTCAGAAATGCAGGGGATAAGGATTTTGGCTTGGCTGCTGTTGCTTGAGCTATCCGGCCTGCTTCGAGAGCTGTTATAGCTTTTCCTCTTGAAGTCAGTGACTGGGCTATGGACAAACTATTCTCCGATGCCTATTTGCCTAAAGAGAATACCTCCATGCCTAGATTTTCAGGGGTAATGGCACTATGTCTTTAGGTGCTCCGCTTTTGTGGAAGGTGTTGGGAGTCCTCTGTGCCTCTGATTCTGGACCACTTTCTCTGCTCCCAGATGAGGGTCCTTTTCAGCCCCGAGTTCTCCAATCTAGGATAAGCCCTCTTTTCTTTCTCTCACTCTTAATTCACCTACAAGAGGCACCTCTTTCATTAACTTGGTGATTCCCTAAGCTCACTATCATGTTCCATCAAAGAATACATTCAAATGGCCAACAGACACATGAAAAAATGCTCCACATCACTCGGCATCAGGGAAATACAAATCAAAACCAGAATGAGATACCACCTCACACCGTTCAGAATGGCTAAAATGAACAAGTCCGTCAATGACAGATGCTGGCGAGGATGTGGAGAAAGGGCAACCCTCCTACACTGTATGTGGGAATGCAAGCTGGTGCAACCACTCTGGAAAACAGCGTGGACGTGCCTCAAAAAGCTGAAAATAGAACTACCCTATGACCCAGTGCTTGTAGTACTGGGTATATACCCTACAGATACAAACGTGGCATTCTGAAGGGGCACATGCACCCAAATGTTTATAGCAGCAATGTCCACAATAGTTAAACTATGGAAAGAAACTAAATGTCCTTCAACAGATGAATCAATAAATAAGATGTGGTATATATGTTCAATGGAATACTATGCAGCCATCAAAAAAAAATGAAATCCTGCTATTTGTGATGACGTGGATGGAACTAGAGGGTATTATGCTTGGCGAAATAAATCAATCTGAGAAAGACAACTATCATATGATCTCCCTGATATGATGAAGTGGAGATGCAACATAGGCAGTTTCGGGCGTACGAAAAAAAAATAAAAAAAGATGGTATTAGGAGGGAGACAAACCATAAAAGACTGAATCTCACAAAACAGACTGAGGGTTGCTGGGGGGAGGTGTGTTGGGAGAGGATGGTGGGGGTATGGACATTGGAGAGGGCAGGTGCTATGGTGAGTGATGGTGAGTGCTGTGAATCACAGACCTGTACCCCTAGGGATAAAAACACATTATATAAAAAATTTTAAAAAATAATTTAAAAAACCCATTAAAGAAAAAACACAGATTGCAAGCCCAGAGCTAATCTCATATTCAATCAAAACTTTTGAAAGTTTTCCCCTTAAAGATCAGAAGAAAGACAAGTGTGTCCATTTTCACTACTCTCATTTGACACAGTAGTGGATGTCCTAGCCAGAGAAACAAGGAACACAAAGAAATAAGAGACTCCAAAAAAAAAAAAAAAAAAAAAGGAAGAAGTAAAATTTTCTTTTTTTGGATAACATGAACTTACATGTTAAAAAATCCTAAAAAATTCACAAAAAATTTGAATAAACAAATTTAGTAAAATTACCAAATACAAGATCAATATATAAAAGAAAAGAATTTTGTTTTGTTTCTTTTTTTTTTTATGGACTGCTTCCCAGTTTGTCATGTCATCCTTGTTCAGTGATCACGCTAATCTTCTCTGCATCATTCCAATTTTAGTATATGTGCTGCCAAAGTAAGCACAAGACAGGAGCATTTTAACATTCTAATGATGAACTATCTGAAAAAATAAAGAAAACAATCTAATTCACAATAGCATCAAAAATAATAAAATACTTAGGAATAGATTTAACTAAGAAGATGAAAGATCTGTACTCCATAAACTATGACATTGATAAAGAAATTGAAGGTGACAGAAATGGAAAGATAGCTCATATTTATGAATGGTAAGAATTAACATTGTTAAAATGTCCATACTACCGTAAACCATCTGTAAATCCAATTCCTATCAAAAATCCAATGTTAGGGGCGCCTGGGTGGCTCAGTGGGTTAAGCCGCTGCCTTCGGCTCTGGTCATGATCCCAGGGTCCTGGGATCGAGCCCCGCATCAGGCTCTCTGCTCAGCAGGAAGCCTGCTTCCTCTTCTCTCTCTGCCTGCCTCTCTGCCTGCTTGTCATCTCTCTCTGTCAAATAAATAAATTAAAAATCTTAAAAAAAATCCAATATTATTGTTTTACAGAAGTAAGTAAAGAATCCTAAAGTTTATATGAGACCATGAAAGACAACAAATAATCAAAGCAGTTCTGAGAAAGAATGAAGAAGGGAGATTACACTTCTTGATTTGAAACTATACTACAAAGCCCTCATGCTCAAAACAATAAAGTATACTGGCATAAAAACAGACCAATAAACAAGTAGAACAGAATTGAGAGTCCAGAAATAAATCCTTTCATACAGTCACCTAATATTTGACAGGGGCCAACATATGTAATGGGGAAAGATAGTCTGTTCAATAAATGATATTTAAAACTGAATAGTCACATAAACAGTATGAAGGGAACCTTATATCACTCATAAGTCTGAACTTGAAATAGATTAAAGACTTAAAGGTGATGCATGAAACTAAATTTCCTAAAGGAAAACATAGGAAAAATTCTCCTTGACATTGGTCTTGCCAATAGTTTTTTGGATACCAGACTAAAAACACAAGCAAAAAAAGCAAAAATAAATAAATGGTATTACATCAAACTAACGTTTCTGCATTGCCAAAAAAAGGGAGAGAGAATGAAAACACAATCCACAGAATGTAAGAAAATACTTACGAATCTTATATCTGAAAAGAGGTTAATAACCAACAGATACAAATAGAAAAAAATATATGATTAAAAAAATAGCAAAAGGATCTCAATAGACTTTTTTTTTCAAAAAAGTTATATAAATGACCAACAGGAGCATTAAAAAGTGCTCAACGTAAAAATCTCAGGGCAAAGTCCTTATGTTGTTGTTGTTGTTGTTTACCTCTGAAAAACACAGCAAGATATTAGAATATATACTACCAAAAAATTGAAACTAACCAATTTTGGTAAATATTGGGGAAAACGGGGAACTTATGCACTGTAATAGGGATATAAATTTGTATGGAAAACAGTATGGAGATTATTCATATTATTAAAAGTAAAATTACCATATGATTCAGTAATCCCACTTCTAGGTATCTATCTAAAGAAAACGAAGTTCACTGTTCAAAGACATATCTGCACTCTTATGTTTATTATAAAATTATTAACTCTAAGCAAGAGATGGAAATAACTTCAGTATCCATTAATGGATGAATGAGTAAAATAAGTATGGTAAATATATACTACGGAATACTACTTAACCATGAAAAATTAAGAAATACTGCCATTTACAACAGCATGGATGGATCTTGAAGGTATTATTCTAAGTGAAATATTTCAAAGATTTTGTATATTTTTTTAATTTATGTATTATGATATCCCTTACATACAGAATCTGAGGAAAAGGAAAACTAATGGAAACTTAGAGTTGAGTTGACAAGGGGTGAACCTGGGGTGGAGTAAGGTGGTCCAAGGGTGCAAACTTGCAACTATAATATGAAAAAGTTCTGGGGATCTAATGTACAGCATGATGATCATAGTTAATAAGATATACATACTTTTTTTTATTGTGCTTCCCTTTATTAAACTTTGCATATATCACATTCTTACAAGTTGAAAGTTTATAGCAATCTTGTATAAAAGAGGTCTGCTGCCACCATTTTTCTAACAACATTTGTTCATTTTGTGTCTCTTTGTCACATGTTGGTAATTCTTGCAATATATCAAGTTTTTTCATTATTATTGTATTTGTTATGGTGATCTGTGATCAGTAATTATGACCCACTGAAAACTCAGAACTAGTGTACTTAAGATATATACATTGTTTTTCTTTAAAAACATAATGCTTTTGAACAGTGCAGTATAGTTTTTATTTTTTATATGCACTGGGAAACATAATTTTTTATATGCACTGGGAAACCAAAAAATATAATAATTTGACTTAGTTTATTGAGATAATCACTTTATTGAGGCAGTCTGGAACAAAACCCACAAGACCTCTGAAGTTTATCTCTACTATACTATATACATAAAAGTTGCTAAGAGAGTAGATCTTAAAATTCCTTATAATAAATGCATAAAAAACAGTGGCAACTATACGAGATAGTAGATGTATTAACATTTTTATGTAGATTATATTGCAATAAAGATGTATACCAATTTATCAAATTGTACAAAATTTACACAATGTTAAAGGTTTGCAATGTTATAAGAAATCATTTCTTAAATTTACAAATATGTCGATTTTTTTCAATAAACCTGGAAAAAACTTTTTGTAGAATTAATCTATTTTTCAAAAAATGAAGTAAGGCAGTAGAAACTGCAACTAACTCTGAAATAATAGAATATAAAATCCATTTTCATTATATACACTGTGACAAAAAGTATTACTTAGTTTACAATGGAGGAGTACTTATGAAACATGAAGGATGGTCTATAAATAAGGCTGAAAGAGCTCAGTTTTAAGGTTTAAATTTAAAATCTTCTTTTGAAATACTAAACTGACCACCCAGTGTTCCAAACATCAATGTCTTAACTGCATGAATTTATTTCATACAACTCTATAATCTAGTTTCATAAGAAAACAGCATGCAAATTTTGAATAAGACAGACTTGCTTAAGTTTCATGTTCAACAGTAAAGGATACCTCCCTAAAAACAAATAGAAGACAAATCAGCATATTTATTATGATAATTATTATTCATAAAGAGATTCATATTGAATTAGGGAATATATATCCTCAGAGGGGGTAAAGTAAAATGAAATTTATTTTGGTAAATGTGTCTATGAATAGTCAATACAATGCCTCAATATAAATGAATATTACCATTTTGAACAATTTAATTACTATTACTAGAATTATTATAAGTATAAAAATAGCTATCATTTTAGCATGGAATATGAGATTCTCATGCTCCATGCTTCATCACATACACACAACAACGCAGCATAATAAGTATTATCATCACCATTTCATGGGTGAAAAAACTGAGGCTAACACATTTGGATAACTGGTTTATGATTACATGGGTAGCAAAAATGCATCACACTAATTTAGGCTTTATGATTTCAGAATTGTACTCTTACCATTGCACATTCTATTACTCTGTAAATACTTGGCCTGTTTTCATTTGGTTCTTTAATTTTATTCATGTGGTGATGGCTTAAAGCTTCATTTAAAGGAAGCTTAAAAATTTCATTTAACCAAAAGCTCCCAAGAATTAAAAATGTCATTGATCTAATGTAGACATGGATATCATTAGTTAATGGGTAACTATATATTTTCCACTCTAGTGAGATAAAAGAGTATTTTTCTAAGTTTTAGTCTCTCAGTGTTAAAAAGGACTTTGTTAAAATAGAAATATTTAGACAAAGGTGATCAAAAGTTTGGATCAGGTCACCTTAAGGTAAATATTAGGAAACTGAGGAAACAAATGGAGATTTGAACACTGAGCTATGATATAATGAATGGTTTCAAGTATTTAGTAGAGTATAGAAAAGCCCTTTAAAGCCTGGTCTTAGCCTAGCATTGCAGCTTCTGGGATATCTATCTATCATCTATCTATCTAGATATAATGTGAAAACTTTTTTAACTTAAAGATTTTGAGAAATAGAACATAATCAGCACCATAGAAGATCTGTTTATGATAACAACCTAGCCCCTCCTCCCAGTTTGTTAATATTCTCTCTTATTTAATGTAACATTGTGCAAATAGACCACTACTGATCTGCTGTTATGAATGAAATAGCTATAATCATCTGTTTGCATATCCTGGTGAAAATATTCATTTAGTTCCATGTTGTATTTCTAGGAATGGACCAAATTTTTATTTTTATTTTTAAGTTTTCTAAATATTGTCCAACTTACCTCAAATGTTTTTATTATGGGCACTTTCATTCTTTCACATTCTTGCAAGGCAATTTTACTGTTGCCCAATATGGTAAGTGTGTAATAGTATGTCATTTTAGGTTTTAATTTATTATTAATTTAATTTAATTTAATTCCAGATTCATAATAAAGATAAACAGTTTTTATATATGAGTGGCCATTTGGATTACCCTTTCTGTAAAGTGCATGCTCAAATCTTTTGATATCTTAACATTGTGTCATACTGACTTCTTTAATAGTAGATTTTCTGAATGAACTTTAAGCTGTGTAGGTCTTCTCTATTTTATTTTGAACTTGTTTTCATTTCAAAATCTTTATATTTATTTTCATAATCTGCTTTTATTTTTCTTTGTCTATTATCTATCTATCTATCTATCTATCTATCATCTATCTATCTATCTATTTATTTGCAAGCAAGAGAGAGCGAGCAAGTGAGAGTGCAGGGAGGGATAGAAAAAGAAGGGAAAAGAATCTTAAGCAGACTCCAGGCTCAGCACAGAGCCCAACTCTGGGCTCTATTTCACAACCCTGACATCATGACCTGAGCCAAATGAAAGAGATAAAATAAAATTAAGGTGTTAAAAAAAAAAGGAAAAAGAATTGGAGGTTTAATTAAGTGAGCCACCCAGGCACCCCTGTGGTACCTTAAATTAGCTGTCATATTTTTAAAGTTCTAGAGTATCCATTTGGTTCATTTATAAAACCTTTCTCAATATCATTTTTAGTGTCAGTTTTTGGTTCAATTTGCTTCCCCTCTCATTTCTTTGAGCAGAGTAATCAAGCCATTTTACAATCTTTATTGATCATTTTAACATCATACTTAATCCCATTTTGTCTATCAAATCTTGTTAATGGTTTTTCTTTGTGTGCTTTGTTACATTTTGCTATGTTCAAGACATCATATTTGAAACTCTTATTGAGTAGGGATAATTAAGAGCTATAATAATGGTATGGTCCTCCTTGGTAGGATTTTCTCTTATATCTGAGACTCTACAAGACAATCATACTCCAAATTCAGTGATTGACTTTCTCAGTTTACACAGAAGGCAAGGTAGGCTATAGTCTTATTTCTGCTTCTCCTTGTGCTTTGGGGATCTCAAGTTAAATTTGGGTTGTACCAAAGTCCTCAAATTTGATTGCTGCTGGATTTTGAATTTTGTTTCTCTAGTATCAAGAGTCTATGAACAACACAGCTCAGTGTGTTTTAGCAGTTTCAAATGCTCTCATAGCTAAAATGGCTTCAGGGCATATATCTCTAGGCTCTCATTGTATTTCGTATTTTGGCCCAGTAATCCCTCACTTATTTTTATAATCATTCTGATATTTTTAACTTTAAAAGCTATTTTGTCTGGATTTTTAGTTGTCTTAAGTAGGAGTTTTTAGATCACCATTACTAGAAGCAACAACAAATATACATGAAAATATCTGCAGTAGTTTATCACATCTTTATGGCTTTGAACTTCCATAAGCTGAGGCATCCTTCTCTAATCACTTAGGCAAACTCCAATTTACCCTTTAAAACAACCCAAGAATTGCTTCATTTAAGAACATGTTCAGGGATGACTCTTCCCCACTGTTCTTACCAACATTCCCACACACTCTTTGCTACCCAAAGCTTGTTTATGAACTTTCGTTAGGTATATCAGCGTGACCAGAATTTTGCTCTATTGTATTTTTGTCCTTTAGAGCTTTAATTAAATATGAATTCCATAGAAAGTCTGTCCCTTTTCTTTCAAACCTGGGTTAGTTATTTCTTCTCATTCTTTGTCAGAAGTTACTTTATTAGAGAAACTTATAGCTCTATTGTGACTTTGGAGCCTTTACAGTTTTTCGACTGGAAAAATCACCCATCCCTGAGATTTTTACGCAGCTTCCTAGCTGATATTATTCAGAAATCTGTTCAAAACAGACTTTTTCAGGGAGGCCCTTTTGGACCACTCAGTTTAAAAACCTCTTCTCAATCACTGCTCTTTTAAAAATGTGCTTATTTAGTTCAAATATGCATCTCTATTAAAGAAAAATCAGTACGTTTTTTTTTTTAAAGTTGGCTTACCTATTATCTATCTCTCCCATTAAAATGATTCCTCTGGGCTGGGGTTTTGTTGTGCTCATCTTAGGCCAGGCACTCAATAAATTGTCTCTGAATGATTGAATTGTTTGACTCCCTTGCTAGATTCTCAACTTCATGAGGCCAAGGATTGTTCTATTCAGTCCTTCTTTATCCTCAATGTCTGTTAATTTGCAGTCACTTACATGACTAATGGGAAAAATCACAGAAAGAAAGAGTTAAAACTACATAAAAACCCCGTAGGTTCAATAACACAAAGCTTTCTAAAATTATTTAGCCCAGGAATTGAATACTGGCTGCACTTTTGATTTTTTTTAAATGGTATTGAATTTAATTTAAATGGAAATACTGGAATGGTAGAATAATAAAAAAATTATAAAAGCAACTTGCTCCTTAAAGTAAGAATTATATAGGGCATCTCTTCTAGAAGCAAAATTTTCAAATGACAAACATCTGAAAGCATAGAAGGAGAAGTAAGAGTGTGAATTGTACTTCAATGCTCTTTTCTTTATATTCAACAAACAGCTTCATTCACACACCTTTCCAATTTTTTCAACTCTTTTGACAAAGCCTTCAGAGGAGTTACTGCTGATGACAACCATCACAGCCTAACAGGAGAAATTTTATAAAGAAAAATAATAGCATGTTTTTCCCAAATTGTTAAGGATATGGTGAAGCTCTGTCGGATTCAAAGGAGGAATGTGCAATTCCATGCTATATATAATAATAACTTGTTTTAATAGTGGCTTTGCAATTTTTCAGATATATCCATTTACTGAAACCACTATCAAATAAACAAAAACAAACAAATGAACAGGGGTTCGAGACAGAAATTATCTAATCTAAAAATAGCACATGTTCACAGAATACACAACACATATCCCAAGTACTACTATAGGTTTCAAGTAATAGTCAAAACAATAGTAAACATGATTCAGACCCTACCAGTCAAATCATAAATGGGACCTTAACTGTAAATCCTTATCTTTAGATCAAAGCGGGTAATTGGGGGCTGAAGATTCATTATAGAACTAATATGTTATAGAACTCCTCTGAAATGAGTCATTTATTCCATCACTTTTCTTGCACAGCTGCTGACCCATGTTTTGGTTCCTGGAAATAGCTGCTACCCTGTCATACTTCTTAAAAGCACATATATTGATAACTCTACTCATTCCTCCATTCCTCTGTGACTGTCACTGTGTTAAAATGTGGAGTCAGCTGACTCACTTGTGATGGTAATAAAGTAGATGAGTTTGCAAAGTATTTTGTTATTTCTAAAAATGCAAAAACCAAATTACATTGAAATCATAAGGGGTGTTTTAGGGAGAGCTGTAGGATGTGGTTTCTTGTGTAATCCACAGAGATTAGCTCCAACACATATTTAAACTCTCCTCTAGGAGCAACCTTAGTGGTAAAGCAAGAAGATAAACAGATGTATACACACCCTGGCACAAAATTATCACTTATGTTTGGCTTCCTAGTCTCCTCGTGTTACTTATTTATCTTAACTTCTCTCTGAAATCAGGGAACACAGAATCTCAATCAGTAGACATTTTTCTACTGAATTACCCAATAGTCCGATCATACCCCTAATACTTTTTAAAATTATTTCACTCATAATCCCAAATCTGCTTTGCTTCCTCATCTTAGTACACTGTAATTTGATTTCAAAATGAGGACAGTTGTCAGTAATGCCACATTCATTCATCTATTTTACAATTCCATGTGCTTATAACTATGAAGATATGTTAATAACATCCATTCCAATAAGCCACCCTAAATTTATTATCATGAAACAAGACCTCAAGAAAGAGAATTCAAAATCATCCATGTATTTGCAACTTATTGCAATAAAGCCTTTATCAATAGACTTCCCTGTGCACATGGTGGTCAAATTGCTGGTGAAAACCAGCCAGATCTATTACAAGCTTTCTCATGGCTTCTAGGTAACCCAAGTGAGCCTTTATTGATACTGGGAAGGGATAAAGCAGGGAAGGGATAAACAGTGCTATAAGATTTGGCTAGACAAAAGTAATGACTCTCATTACAAAGTGAGTATTTTTTTTTCAAGCTTTAGTTCAGTTTATTTTTCTTGTATAAAACTATGTAGTAGCCACAGCTGGAGCCTGGGTCCTCTGAACAGAGACTCTGGTGTGGGTCTTCACAAGATGGTCCGTGAACTCCTGATAGGGAGACTTGGTGAACACAGTCTCCTTCCAGAGATCAGGGGTGAGATAGCTGTAGGTCTTGGAGATGGCATCGAAAGTAGCCTTGGCAAAGTTCCCTAGGGTGGCAGTGCAGCCCCTGGCCGAGGTGTAGCAGTCGTCAATACCAGCCATCATCAGCAGTTTCTTGGGCACAGGGGCTGAGACAATGCCAGTGCCTCTGGGGGCGGGGATGAGACGCACCAGCACAGAGCCACAGCGGCCAGTCACCTTGCACGGGACAGTGTGGGGCTTGCCGATCTTGTTCCCCCAGTAGCCTCGCCGCACAGGGACAATGGAAAGCTTCGCCAGAATGATGGCTCCGCGGATGGCAGTGGCTACCTCCTTGGAACACTTGACATCCAAACCAACGTGTCCATTGTAATCTCCGATGGCGACAAATGCCTTGAACCTGGTCCGCTGGCCCGCGCGCGTCTGCTTCTGCACAGGCATGATCTTCAAAACCTCGTCCTTGAGGGAGGCTCCCAGGAAGAAGTCGATGATCTCAGAGTCCTTGATGGGCAGGGAGAAGAGATAGATCTCCTCCAGGGACTTGATCTTCATGTCTTTGACCAGGCGGCCCAGCTTGGTGACGGGGATCCACTCCTTGTCCGCGGCCTTGCCCCCGCGAGCTCCGCGGCCTCGGCCCCGGCCCCGACCACGGCCCCGGCCCGCCCCGGCCCCGGATGCCGCTGCCGAAGCCACCGCGGAAACCGCCGCGGCCTCCCATTCCAGGGCCCCCGGGCCCTCCGGGCCCTCTCGCAGCACCGGCGTCATCCGCCATTTGGTGTTCTCTCGGAGAGGAAACAAAGTGAGTATTTTAAAGCAAAAGAGCCTGTTGGGAATATTGTTTTATAAAATAGTGGGTTTTTTTATTAACTTTTTAAAATTCAATTAGGTAACATATAGTGTACCAATAGTTTCAAATGTAGATTTCAGTTATTCATCCATAGCATATAATAGCTAATGCTCAGTACTTACTGTGATAGCTTCTTGAAAGCAGAATTTTAACCCACTGAGCCACCCAGGCGCCCTTGAAAGCAGAATTTTAGATCACATTTTCTGATTACTTCCATGTCGTACAACACTTTCCTGCTAGCAACCTTCAAAACATACTGTTTGTTAGAGGAATTTCTTTAATAATAAATAAATAGGAATTCATTTAAATTTATAAATATATAAAATAAATAGGAATTTATTTAAATTTATTTAAATATTACACACTGTTTCATTGTTCATAAATAAGGTGATGATATTATAGCCATTAGTTGGTAGCACTGATATATCACTATCTTTTTACTTCTCAGTGCATTCTCTTTACACAAATAGATATATATTTTAAAAAATGTGAATCTGTGGCAAACTTGTAAAAAACCCTATACAGTAAAGTTTATCATTTTAAGTAATCTCAATTATCTTCCTCAATTGTGATAGTATATCCTTCTATCTAGGCCAGATATTGTATGAGGGATTTGAAGAGACATACTTTTCTAAATTTCACTTTTCTCATCTGCAAAATGCTTATCATGATCCTACAAAAAATACACTTATAATTTTTTGATGAAAATTTATTTATTTATTTTAAGATTTTATTTCTTTATCAGAGAGAGTGGGCGAGAGAGCAAGCACAGGCAGACAGAATGGCAGGCAGAGGTAGAGGGAGAAGCAGGCTCCGGCCGAGCAAGGAGCCAGATGCGGGACTCGATCCCAGGATGCTGGGATCATGACCTGAGCCAAAGGCAGCTGCTTAACCAACTGAGCCACCCAGACATCCCTTTTGATGAAAATTTAATCTGTATAAACAATATATTTGCTGTAATGCGTGGTTCATGGAAAACATCTTTTTTAATTATAAGCAGTATTAGAAATTAAGTAAATGTGTCTATAATATTTAAAGTTTTAACACATAATTCCACTGCTTTGCCTTATTTTCTCAAATCCCTTTACCACTTTCACTGAGAGTCAAATGTACTTTTTCTACTAGTAGCCAGCTCTTTGTCTTTTGTCAGAAAGATGCCCTTGTGAATTATTTATAATAGAGATATTAGCAATAATAATAATAATAATAATAATAAATAGCAATGAAAATGTTAAAAAAAAGTTTTCTTAACTAATTAGGGTTCTTAGACATCAATTAGAGGAACCACCTCGGGCAAGCAAATTAATCTGCAAGACATTCCCAGAATTAACAAGTCAGTCAGATACAGGGTTATCTGTAGACTGAAAAGAACTAGGTTTGGAAAATAGGTAAGGACAGTGAAAAAAGTGATCAAATTTTTGGGCAAAATAAACTCTTAGGTGTCCTTTCAATGGAGTCCTGTTCATTATGTAGCAGAAACTCTGGAGATTATCTCAATCCATTGGAGTCACCCCGTTTATTAGCTTGCTATTGACAAAGTTATTTACAAACTGTAGAGCAAGAGGTTATAATGGAGAAAACTGATGGTAATGCACAGGATTCTTGTTAACAATAATGCAAGTTAGTGATTTTTCATTAGAAAACATAAATTCTATAACCCAAATTATGGGCCCAGAGCACTTCTGCTGCACAACTCTGCTTATATCCCAAATAACCATGTGAACTAGTTTTAATATCTGCTTCTCTTATTAATTTTTGAATAAAAATTCTTGACACAAGTATTTTATAATTGTGTGATAATCATGAATTTAATTTTTGGAGAACAAAACACACTTTAGCATAACTAGGTTTGTTCACAGAACCAGCCTTGGTAACACACTTCTATATGTTAGAAATGATGTAATAAATGTAGAATATTGGGCACTTGTTTGGTATTCTTTGCCATGTTTTGCACTATCTAAAAAGAGATCAGTGAACTTGGACTGGAGTTAGTAGACATGGAAGAAAATAAAATATTACAGAGAAGAATACTCTGTGGTCCACAACCTAAACGGCCTGGGATTCCCATCATTTGGATCCCTGTAGCTTTACAGAAGTCAATTAAATTTTTGTATCTCTGATTAAAGTTGTTTCCCCAGTACTTTTTCAAACATCTCTTGTAAAGTATTGTTTCCCAGAAAAAAAGGGATTTTGCACATGTATCTGCCTTTGTCTCTGGTCATGATCTCAGTCAGTATCCTGGGATCGAGCCCCATATCGGGCTTCCTGCTCATTAGGGAGTATACTTCTCAGTCTCTCTCTGCAGCTACATCCCCCTGCCCCACTCATGCTCTCTCTCTCTCAAATAAATAAATACAATCTTTAATTTTTTAATTAAAAATAAGATAAATAAATTAAAATAAAAAGTCTGGGCTTACTGCCCCATTTAGCTCCTTTTGTTTTTTTGAGTTGTATTTAAAGCAGCATGAGAGAACATGAGGCTCTCAAACTTAAAAAAAAAAGGAAAAAATTGAGTTTTGTTAGGATTTAAGATCTTGTCTGCTAGACAAAAACGTTGGCTTTGTTAACATGTGAAAATTATCAAAAGGGAATAAGATAGAATTCTAATAATTTTTGTAGAAATTAAAAATTTTCTCCAACCCAATTACATACAGACCCATTAAGTAAATTCATTCCAATGTCCCAAACCAACCTTTTCTAATAGTGATGCATCTGTGTAAACAGGGTCAACCCAAGGAATAAATAAATATTATTTTTTTTTTCCTGTCTCTTCCACAGTCTCATCTGGGTATATTGGTAGCAAGCCAATTATCTATCTTATAAGACATGATATCATAAGGAAGGGTATTCTGTCCATTTGGAACAACTGAAAATCATTGTAATTTTATCTTGGTGCAGTAACTTGAGATGGCACAGTGTGGTTTATGAATATATTTTATTTTTTTTTTACTGGGAAGAAGAGATTATAGAGATATTGGTTATCCAAGAGAGACTGACAGGTGTTGATAGTTGCCAGGTCAATATCCATCTACTTTTTCCTTTAGTATCAGAAAGCACTGAGGGATTGACAACAAGGAAACTTAAAACAACATCAAATATTTTATTGTCTCTTTTCTAGTTACATTGTAACCATATGACAAAGTATCAGTCGTACAAGATATCATTCTCTTTTACCTCTATCTTTCTGCCAGAAATGTGGGCTTAATAGTGAGAACTCCAACAGCAATTTTTGCAACTGTGAATAAAAAGCCATGAAAACCTCTAAGATAGTTCACTTGACTTTCTTAAGACTCTGAACCAACACCAGAAAACACTCTCTGTAGTCTTCTTGTTAAGTGAAAAATATGGTTAAACCACTTTTGACAGTCTACTACCTACAGCAAACTGTAAATCTTAATTGAAATATGTCCTCTCAGCTGTGCTTAAGCAACTGAGTCCTGAGCTTTTCAGGTTTTCAGTCTGAAAGAGTACACCTCGGGTGCTCTGAAAGGGAAGAGAAACGACACCCTGTTCTCCATATAAATTAAAGAAGAGAAATCTGTGCATTTAAGTGGGCCATATAAAATTTATCAAGCAGTTATCTCCTAACTCCTTCCTATCCAAATTACCTGATATGCTCTCCCTACTCCTTTATTCCACGTTACTGCCTTTTCACAACATGTCTTCTGTTATTTCCTTCTTGCAAGCTAGTTTTGATTTCTGCATCTAAAAAAATCAACAATCATTGTGTATTTCAATTCCCATTTTCCTCAAATGCATTGATTCTTCTTATCTATTACTCTTTTCTCATACTCAGTGTCTTTGTCTTTATGGGGTTTGTACTTTGCTTTTCCCCATCCTTTACTGCCATTATATAATCAATCTAATAACTTCTTAGAGAAAGTTAAAAATTCCCGCATAGCCACACGTGAACACAAAGTCACTGATTTTTAGCAAACCTATAAGATAGTCAGACATCCATTCAATTTCTTTTTTTTTAAGATTTTATTTATTTATTTGACAGAGAGAGATGACAAGCAGGCAGAGAGGCAGGCAGAGAGAGAGGAGGAAGCAGTCTCCCTGCTGAGCAGAGAGCCTGATTTGGGGCTCGGTCCCAGGACCCTGGGATCATGACCTGAGCCGAAGGCAGTGGCTTAACCCACTGAGCCACCCAGGCGTCCCTCCATTCAATTTCTTAACTGAGTCCCAAATGCATCCTGACTTCTAACCTAAACCTAAGCTCTACTTCTTACACGTTGTTATATGACCAAATTCTTTCAGTTCAGTATTTTGTAACATTTAAATATTAATCAGTTGATGCTTTGTTTGTGTATTTCTATGAAAATAATTTGAATACTGTAGATTTATTGTTATATTTATAGGTTTATAATCAAAGTTTCATCAGTTGAAGTTTTTGGAAATTTCAGATATAATGATTAACCTAAAATGATACTGCCTCAAATCCCTCTGATATCAAGGCCCAACACCTGATTATAGCCAAACCTGTGGTGGATAGTTCCATGGGAAATTGCAGTTACTTAACACTGATAGCATCTCATGTTCTCTCTCTCATTTTAGAATGTCTCCAACACAACCTGAAAGTGTAGGAGAGTTAATGTCCTCTGAGGACAGCTCTCAGTGAAGTGGAAATAAGAACCATAGGTAAAATTGTCAGTTTTCAGGTCTTCATGAGGACAACTTAAAGAAGTTTCTCAGGACCTTTCAGTAAAAGCAAGCCTTCATTTTCTATCCACAACAATTATATCAACAATGTACCTCTTTGACAAAGTTGCTTCTTCACTGTATCACTTTCCCATTCTTTTCTACCTTGGATAATCTCCCAGATAAACTAACAGTACTCAAATCCTTTGTCCTACTCTTTGCTCTCAGGATAAATGGAGCCAAAAGACTTAGATTAATATCAAGTTCTGAATGGGATCTTAGAGCTATTTCTGTCCAGATTTTCATAAACATAGGGACCTTTGAATTATCAGGCTATAAATAAGTTCTAAATGGAGGGGGCAAAAGCAAAAAGTAGAAATTTTTATGTTTGATTTTTAATCATGATTAATTGACTTTATTGATTATTAAAAATACTAACATTATAAAAGTGTGGATCTTTGTAAAACAATGTCATATTGTAAGAAAGAAGTTGCATAATCCTTTTGAGAATATTAAACCAAGTGTTCAGGTGCCATCTAATTTCTTGTTTAATCCAGAACTTTGGTGTGCATCATCTTGAGGAATAGGATTTTGAAGTCCAGACAGACTAAGAGAAAACTGATCCAAATGTGTGTGTTTATATTTCTGCTTTTGTTTTAAAAATCAAAGTGTGATTGCTGGTTTAAAATGGTAAAACTAATAATGTTCATGGACTCGATTATAAATTTTCTAATTGTATGGGAAGAATCCAATAAACATAGAATTAATTGATTTGCAAATCCTCAAAGAGCTACAGGATCAGGTAGTGGTATGTTCTGATTCAACAGCATCATAATGCAGCATTTTATATGTGTGGCTAATGGATATTTTCATGAATGTTTGCTAGCTAGTCAGCCAATACAGAGAAATATTAGGTAGCGTAATTACTCACAGTTGTGTTTAATAAAATGAGAGAAAATTATCAAATGACACTAATAATAATAATCCTATAGCAGGCTAAATATTCAATGATAATTACAAGTATTAATCTAGCTTTCTTCCCTGATTATGACTCTGCTCTCCTTTATCATAATGGGAGTAGCAGATTGTCTGCAGTGAATTGTGAAAACGCAGCAGTGACTTTGGCAGTGAAGGCCTCCCATCAATTTTGATAGGTTAAAATGATTCTGGTTGGTCTTGAGCAAATGTGTCAATTTTTTTTTTTCTGTGTGTGTCATAAAAGAAAGAAGCAATAGTAAATTCTTGCTGTTATTCCATGGAGCCAATAAAATCATACTGCCAACAAGAGGCTGTTGACACCATAGGTGTAGTTAACTGTCTTGAAATACTACGCCTGGAAATAAAATCCTAATATTTCACATAACCTCTTTTTTTAAAAGAAACAAAACAAAACAAAACAAAACAAAACAAAACAACTATACTGCTTACATTTAGGGCCCTGCTGTTGTGTAACTATTTTTGAACATGTCTTCTGTAAGTGTATATATATATATATATATATATATATATATATATATATACATATTTTTCTGTGCAATAAATTCATTTAGAGATAAATTTGGATTGCAAATTATTTTGGGGGAGGCGTGGTATTTGTGGCTAGTCTTACAAGTAAAAAGGACTAAAAGAAAGAAGAAAAACATTTTTTATTACAGCATATTTACATCTGTCCAAAGTACTTATCTACTATAATACTGACTAATGTATAATACTGTACACAAAGAAAGAAGCTAAATGAGTTATAATTCAGTCAGTGTATAGCTGGCCATTTTAAAACTTACCACTGAATCTTTCTGGTATGCAATGTGATATCTGGCAATCTGGTCCAGTTCATTACATCAGGTCATTTGTATGTTCTTATTACCATTTTGATAGCATAGCACATTTTATAACCCAGACATTTTACAATGGAACTATGATGCATGTATTTTCAAAAGTATAGACATACATGAAGCTATGAGGTCAAAAAAGATGAATGTCCGTAGTACCATATAGACTCAACAAATAAAAGTGTCCAAGGGTCTGAGTGTGACTTATGAATATTGTATAAGATTAGGCCAACATGTGGTTTTGATATAAATAATCTGTTCTTAAATTAGAATTACAATCGTTGAGTACAGTGTTGAAAATGGCAGATAGATTTTAGCTATCTTTGCTCACTAGGGAAAATGGAAAAATGTTTAGTTTGGTCAGATTTTCACTTAACTTCTGAAAAATCTTACGTTTGAGAGAACCCTTCTGAAATAAGAATCCTTAAAGACATAACCCTTTTGGCACAAGTTTTCAAGAAACTTGTTTGATGTTGTAGACAATTCTATGGCACACGTACTGTTCTAGATGTTTCATGCCAATAATATGTAAGCCATACCAAGGCTACATATACATATAGAGATGTTCCTCAGCTTACAAGGGGGCTATGTACAGAGAAACACATAAAAAATTGAAAATGCATTTAATACCCCAAAACTATCAAATATCATAGCTTACCTTAAGCTTATTTAAACATACTCAGAACACTTACATTTGCCTGCATTTGGGCAAAATCATCTTAAGCAAAGCCTATTTTATAACAAAGTATCAAATATCACATGCAATTTATTAAATATTACACTAAAAAAAGAAGAATATATATATTCTATATATAGAATGCTTGTAAGAATATCAGGTGTTCACCCCTGTAATCTTCTAGCTGACTGGAAGCTGTGGCTCACTGCCGCTGCCCAGCATCACAAGATGGCACCATATAGAACAAGAGTTTCAGGTGGTAGGTGTTGTAAGTTTTACCCAAACTGACATTGGTTTTTGTCATCATATATGTCAAGTAGTTTTCTCGGGTTTATTTTTAGAATATCCTTGTATAATGAATATTTACACTGATATCTAGTATAAAAATCTTGCAATTTAACATTAGAAACATTAAGATATTGAAAATCAATCTATTTCTTTAATTCATTGAAGACATTTTTGGCTTGTTTCCAGTACTTTCTTACTGGTTAAAAAATGAATTTGAAGTAGTCTGGATTTCATTATTATATGGCACTTTCCCTTTGATGAATACAAAGACGATATTCTATATTAGCTATCTGAGAAGAATTTATTTTTTTAATTTTATTTATTTGTAAGAGAGAGAGTGAGAGAGAGCACAAGCAGGGGGAGCAGCAGGATGAGGGAGAAGCAAACTCCCGGCTAAGCAGGGAATCTGTTGCAGAACTGAGTCCCAGGACCCTAAGATCATGACCCGAGCTAAAGGCTCAGGCGTTTAACTGACTGAGCCACCCAGGTGTCCCAATCTGAGAAGAGTTCTGTATGCTATTCCTATTAATATGCAGTTTAAAGTCTAGGTAATTAACTTAATATTTTAGTGGCTATTGCATAGATAGCACTATGTTCCAGGCAGAGAGTAAGAAAGAAATATTAAATCAACCATATTCTATGCATTCTAAATGAAAATAATTAATCGATCATAAAAATCCTTCTATTTATGGAATATCAACTTATAAGCTTTCCTCCATATGAACAATGCCAAATACCAGAATAAAGGGTCATCTAATACAAATAAAGGATAGAATTAAAGAATTCTGGTAAGCCATTTAATTTTGAAAAATGGTGTTCTATTGTTGCTGAGTTGTGGTTTTCCGTTACATAATATCTGATAAGTGTAGAAGTAACATGAGTGTTACGTGAGATGAGAAATGGTATATAATTAAGATATTTTTAAAAGTACAGATAAATACAAATTTGTAAACATAGCATTATGGAGGAGTAAAAATAAATGATAGCTACACACTCTAAAGTGAATAAAACTTGGAAAGCTAATAGAGAAGTAAAACAAGGACAGTGCAAAAAGTATGGTACATTTTTATGAAGTTCAAACAAATTCTGTGAAATCATAGATGGACTTAAAGATACTATTATGTATCAAATATTGTAAAAATTAAGCAAGGAAATAGCAAACATAAAACAACCAAAGCATACAAACTTGGGTAGATACAAGAGGTGTGATCATGTTCTACTTCATAAAGAGATGAGTTAATAGATAAATACAAGTAACTAGACTTTTTAGAAGTTCATAAAACGTTGCCTGTTATTTCTTAGTAATATAAAATATATGGTTTTCTAACAAAAACGTTTATCTTAAAATATTTAAAAATAAATTTTAGGCTACTCCTAAGGTTATATTTACTTTTCCACTGTAGGAAAAGCTGGTTGTTGTAGTTGTATTTGTTTGTTTGTTTTAGTCTCCTCCTAGTTTTTATTATTATAATGTGGAATGAGGAATGTTAGATTGAAAAGTGAATTATTTTATAGACAAAAATCATTACTTGATTCACCTCCTGGTACAGCAGATGGAACTCCTGAAAATATGCCCTTTTGCCTTATGGAAGAGTAACAGTTATGCTTACTTCTGAAACATACTTGGTGGTGGCCCTAAATAGTGACACCATAGTAAACATTTTGAATATTTGCAATTAATTTTTATAGTCATAGGGCTCCAAAAGGCACTGCAGGTATCTTAGCAGGTATTTCAATAAGGCTAAAAGTTGCCTGACTGTTTAAAAATATTAGCAAGGCACAAAACATGGCAGAAGTATTGTCCTCAGATATTATTTTTTTCCATATGCTCCTGATTCCAGACATGACAAGTTATTTTTCAAATATTTATTATAAAAGTTTTTATTTATTTATTTGACAGAGATCACAATAAGGCAGAGTCAGGCAGAGAGAGAGAGGAGGAAGCAGGCTCCCTGCTGAGCTGAGAGCCCGATGTGGGCCTCGATCCAAGGATCCTGGAATCATGACCTGAGCCGAAGGCAGATGCTTTAACCTACTGAGCCACCCAGGCTCCCCCATGACAAGTTATTTTGATAGATGTATATACAGTGTATTTTCCAGTTATAAGAAAAATGGTTCTGCTATTTTTAACCTTTTTAAAAATTAAATAATTTTTTTCATTGAAATTTTATTTTTTAATGTTTTACTTTTCTTTTCTTTTTTTTAAAGATTTTATTTATTTATTTGAGAGACAGAGATCACAAGTAGGCAGAGAGGCAGGCAGTGAGAGAGAGAGAGAGAGGGGGAAGCAGGCTCCCTGCGGAGCAGAGAGCCCGATGCAGGGCTCAATCCAAGGACCCTGAGATCATGACCCGAGCTGAAGGCAGCAGCCCAACCCACTGCGCCACCCAGGCGCCCCAATGTTTTACTTTTCAATATACTACTTAGAATATAAAACCTATTCCATTTTGTAAGATGTTTACCATTTAAAAAATGGTAATTTTCTCATTGTGTCTTCCCCTCACATTGCTTTATTTTGAATAAAAAATTTCACAATAAACATAACTGATGCTTTCCTTCTGATGGTCCCTCTGTTGGTCATATTGTATATGAGCCATGACAATTAGTTTTACAAAATTTATTGATGTTTGTTGATATGTTTTATCATAACTAATTTTCCCTCCCTTATCTAGATTCCCCAGCTTTCAGACAGGTGGACACTTCAATAAACCATACCCAAGGGATGTATCAAGTACTTCTTAGACATTCTCTCAGATCCTTGAGGTCTCATTTTGCCTAGGGATTTGCAATAGGTTCTGCCAGAGGCACCACTGTGACAACTGATGTCCATGGTCTATCTCCTGCTAAGCTCAAGAGGTCACTGGTTTCCAAGTTTATCTATACAATTAATGCATTCCAGCAAGTTCTTTTTTTTAATATTAACAAACTTATTTTAAAGTTTATATGGAGAGGCAAAGACTCACAATAGTCAACATAGTGTTGAAGGAGAACAAAGACTGAGGACTGACTTCAAAGTTTACTAAAGCGATTGGGCACCTGGGTGGCTCAGTTGGTTAAGCCTCTGCCTTCCGGCTCAGGTCATGATCCCAGGGGCCAGGGATCGAGTCCGGCATTGGGTTCTCTGCTCAGCAGGGAGCCTGCTTCTCCTCATCTCTCTCTCTGGCTGTCTCTCTGCCCATTTGTGATCTCTCTCTCTGTCAAATAAATAAATAAAATCTTAAAAAAAAGTTTACCATAACGATAATTGTAAGCATGATATTGTAATACCACAGAGAGACTAGATTAAAGCAACAGAATATATATTATCAATTATATTTTATATTTAATAGAAAAGCAAAAGCAATACAAGAGAGCAAAATACAATCTTTTAAACAAATGGTTCTGTAGCAATGGTGAAGCTAAATCTAAAAATATAAAATAAAATAAATCCAGGCAGATATCCTACACTCTTCACAAAAATGAACTCAGATTGGATTATAAACCTAAACATGAAACATGTAGAAGGTAATATAGAAGAAAATTTAAATGACCTTGGTTTTCGCAATAACTTTAGCTACAAAAGCACAAGCACTGAATTTAAAAATGTCTACTCTGTGAAACACAATGCCAAGAGAATGAAAAGGCAAAGCACAGACTATGAGAAAAAATTTGCAAAATACACATCTGGCAAAGGACTGTTAATCAAAAATACACAAAGACCCCTAAAAACTCAACAATGGGGGAAAAACCGGATTAAAAATGAGCCAAAGGCCTTAGCAGATACCTCACCAAAGAAAATATTACAGATGGCAAATAAGCATATAAAAAGATGCTTCACATCATATGTCATCAGGAAAATGCAAATTAAAACAAAAAAGAGACACCAGTACATACCCAGAATCCAGAGCACTGACAACAGAACACGAAATGTTGGTGAGGATGTGGAGCAACAGGAATGTTCTTCCATGTGTATTGAGAATAAAGAATGGAAAACAACTTGGCAGTTTCTTACAAAACTAAACATATTCTTGCCAGATGATTCAGCAGTAGCAGCTCTTGGTATTTATCCAAAGAAGATGAAATCTATACCCACAAAGATGTCTATAGTAGTTTTATTCATAACTGACAAAAGCTTGGAAGCAACCAAGATATCCTTCCATAAGTGAAAGGTCAAAGAAAGTGTAGTACATGCAAACAATGGAATATTATTTAATGCTAGAGAAATGAATTACCAAGCTATGAAAAGATATGGATATAAATATTTAATAAATATTTGATTTTAGGCTTCTACAAGTCTATCAATGTTATTAGTATATTTTAACAGTGAATGCTCAGCATTCATGAATTTACCTAATAAAACATTTTGGGTTCAATATTTTAAATACTTCAACCTCTATGATTATATTCCTAATAATTTTGAATTGGGGTAAATAAACCTTAATTTTTTGTAACTTGTTTCTTATTGCAAGAGAGCTCAATGAAATTTTAGAAAATAAAAATTTACAAAAAAAAAGTTTAGTTTATTATTGCCAAATAATTTAAAACTTTATCTTATATTCAAATACATATATTTTTCTAAATTGATTTATATGCTACTAAAACCAAAAACTTTTAGTTATACTAGATTTCATATCCTGCAATCAATGCCAGAAATCCATCTGGCAATGATTTGTCTTAAATAGAGTTAAGATGGGTGTTATTACAATGCAAGATGGAAACAAAGATAGTATAACAATAGGTGATACATAACTTTTCCGTTTTGATCAAGTTACTAATCTACAAAAGGCTTTTATCAGTGACAGACTTGGGACTTTAACAAAACTTTTAAACTAGCATGTGCGACTCATTCCTAGAAAACAACACAATCAATAACACTTTATTTAGATTAAATCATGACTATTTCTCCATTTGAATAAAAAAGGTAGCAACCCCAATAAGTTTATTGAACATGAAAAGTTGAAATGCTATAATGCTCCTAAGGAATTAAATGATCCAGTCAAGAATTACAAAAAAAGGATATAAATTACCAAAGTGTTTGTATAATTGTAATGTACAACTGCCCATTATCGTTCCATAGTGTAGGCTTGTACAAGAACTCTATAAAAGAACTCCACTTCTAAACTGTGGAAAATATGTTCCCTTTTCCCCTATATACAACTATTAAGCCATTCATTTAGCTTTTAAAATATCCACTTAATACAGGCTTTTTACACATTTGAACAGGCAGCAGGGCTCTATTCTTATCGCTTACATCTGAAGGATAGACTTCTAGCGTAAGAGGTAAAGCCCATAAAGGAGCCCAATAATAACAACAAAATACAGTTTAGTGAGCCCTTACAATCTGCCAGCTACCTTTCTGAGAATACTTCAATTAATAAAACATATAAAATACCTGACCACAAAGAGCTCACATTCTTTTGAAATATAATAGTGAAATAAACCAATAATAGAGGGGCACCTGGGTGGCTCAGTCCATTGAGTGACTGCCTTTGGCTTGGGTCATGATCTCAGGGTCCTGGGATGTAACTCCCCAGCAGGCTTTCTAGGCAGTGGGGTGTTTTCTTCTTCCTCTGCGCACCCTCCCAATTCTCTCTCTCTCTGTCTCAAATAAGAAAATAAACCAGTAATAGAATAATGATTGATGGTTGATGGTGATAAGTGATACAAAGAAATACAAGAAAGGTAAAAGCCATTGGGGAATGCTGGGATGAAAGTTAATTTTATTTTGTTTTGGGTGGTTATATCTCATTTATGAGATGTTATTTGCACAAAGACCCAGGAAGTGAAGGAGAGTGTTATACAAATATTAAAGGAAAAGATTGCTCTAGGCAGAGCAAGTAAGTATATAGACTTTGTGTGAACAGCTTGTCTGTTACTTTTGAGGAAAAGCAAGGAGGCCAATGAGGAGTTCATAGTGGTGGAGAGAGGAAGAACGTATTGATGTATGACCTTCTAGTACATTGAAACGCCTTCAGTTTTTATTTAATATGAAAGGGGAAGATACCAAAAGTCTTTCAACAGCAGAATAAAATCATATGACTTGATTTTTAGGTTAAATTGCTGTACCAAAATAAATTTGCATGGAGAAAGGAGTGCAGTATGTGTGGAAGTGGGGTTATCAATCAAGTCAATAATTCAGGAACATATGATGGTGTTTTTAGCATGCTGGGTGGTAATAGAAGTGGTGAGGTATGGTTTTCATTGTGTATATATTTTGATGGTGAATATTCTGGTGAACAGGATGGGGTATGTGCAGGACAGACATCAACATTTATTTTACCTGCACAAACAGAAGGGTGGAGTCTTCATTCCCTGATATGGAGAGAACTCTGAGTTCAAATGTTCTTTCTCATTAAATGGCATAGTGATGATGAGGATTTAGTCAGACAGTGAAAGAGAGCAGTAAGCATAGTGTTAAGCGGTAAGACATTATAATACATTGGAACATCAAAAAACGTTGTGTTGGATCATCTGTTTATGTGAGTAAATAAATAAATAAAGCTTCCTGGGGTTCTGATAGAGGTAAAGAAGACTGTATATGATCCAAAGGGGCACGTGCACCAAATGTTTATAGCATTAATATCCACAATAGCCAAACTATGGAAAGAACCTAGATGTCCATCAACAAATGAAATATATATATATATATATATATATATATATATATATATATATACACACACACACACACACAATGGAATACTATTCAGCCATCAAAAGAAATGAAATCTTGCCATTTGCGTTGACATGGATGGAACTGGAGGGTATTATGCTTAGCAAAATAAGTCAACCAGAGAAAGTCACTATCATATGATCTCCCTGATATGAGGAAATGGAGGTGCAATGTGGGGGGTTTGGGGAACAGGAAAAGAGTAAATGAAACAAGATGGGATCGGGAGGGAGACAAACCATAAGAGACTCTTAATCTCACAAAACAAACTGAGAGTTGCCGGGGGGGGGGTGGGGAGGTTAGGGAGAGGGTGGTGGGGTTATGAACATTGGGGAGGGTATGTGCTGTGGTGAGTGCTGTGAAGTGTGTAAACCTGGCGATTCACAGACCTGTACCCCTGGGGCTAATAATACATTATATGTTAATTAAGAAGAAGAAAGAAGAAGAAGAAGAAGAAGAAGAAGAAGAAGAAGAAGAAGAAGAAGAAGAAGAAGAAGAAATAGGAGACTACTATAAATCAAATGCTATGGTTTTCAGCATAGAGTGTGTAATCAGGCATATTTTATTAAAGTAACCAAGTAAAATGAGGTCGAAAAGTGGAATAACAGAAAACATAAAAATCAGAGATTTTAAAAAGAGATATGGGACAGTGTAGAGAATATAGTCAATGATATTATAATAGTGTTATATGGTGACAGATGGTGGCTATATTTGTAGTGATCATAGAATAATGTATGGAGATCTTGAAAACCTGAAACCAATGTAACACTGACTATCAACTACACTCAAATAAAAAAATAGTAAAAGGAAACATTTTAATTTAAAAAGATAAAAAGAGGGACAAGAATTTGAAAAGTGAATTTCAAAAAGAGTAAAGATGAGGCTAAGACATACTCTGAACCTTGAGGAAAACACCATTTTGAAAATTCTTCCCATTTTGAGAAAACTCAAATGAATCAATACCATAAAAGAACCCATTTTAACCGAGAGATGTAATGAATGCTCAAGAAATAATTTTATGACAGGATAATTCTTCCCTATGAAACAGCATACAGAAACCCGGGGAAACACCTGGAAGCCAAATAAACTATACTGAAAATAAGAATTAGGAAAAAGATAAATGATGAAAGATAAGAAAATTAGACCTGCGACAGAGACCTAGTGAAGAGAATTTTTAGCTTGTGGTTTAATGTTTTTGAGGATAATCTAGAGTTCATAACTGCCTTGAGGCAGGCTGGTTGTAGGCAGTTTAGGCAGACCCCTAAGAGAGGCCTACTTTGGGCAGGTGGTGTTGGAGGAGGCCATTGGGCTGGACAAAGACAAATCCAACCATTTGACTAAAGTGTCTGTGAAGATGTTGAAGTCAGATGCAGCAGAGAAAGACCTGTCAAACCTAATCTCAGAAATGGAGATGATGAAGATGATTGGACAGCACAAGGACACCATCAACCTGCTGGGTCCTGCACACAGGATGGTCCTTCGTACACTATCATGGAATATGCCTCCAAAGACAACATACAGGAGTACCTGCAGGCCCAGAGGCCTCCTGACCTGGAGTACTGTTACAATATCAGCCACAATGCAGCAGAGCAACTCTCCTCCAAGCACCCGGTATACTTTGCCTACCAGGTAGCCTGAGGCATGGAGTACCTTGCCTCCAAGAAGTGCATACACCAAGACCTGGCCACCAGGGAAGTGCTGGTGACAAAGGACAACATGATGAAGATCTCAGACTTCAGCCTTGCCAGAGATATCACCACATCAGTTACTATAAAATGAGAACCAACAGTGGACTGCCTGTGAAGTGGATGGTCCCTAAGGCCATGTTTGACCAGATCTACATCCACCAGAGTGACTTCTGGTCTTTTGGGGGTGATCCTGTGCAAAATTTTCACTCTGGAAGCCTCCCATATCCTGGAGTGCCTGTGGAGGTGGTTTTCAAGCTGCTGAAGGAGTCATTTGATGGATAAGCCAATAAGTGCACCAGAGAGTTATACACAATAATGAGGGGTGGCTGGCATGTGGTACCTTCAAGCTGCTGGTAGAAGACCTGGATCATACTGTGGCCTTGACCTCCAACCAGGAGTACCCGGACCTGTCCTTGGCCCTGGAACAATACTGTCTATGCTTTCCCAACACCCAAAGCTTCACCTGCTCCTCAGAGAAGAATTCCACCTTCTCTCATGTGCCGTTGCCCAGGGAGGCCTATCTGCCCTGACACCCAGCCCAGCTTGCCAATGGTGGACTCAAATGACTAGTATCCCTATTACTCCTGTCCAGATTCCGTCATAAGCTGTAACCCTTACCCCCCACCCTCCCTGCAAGACTCACTGCCTTCTCCTTTGTCCCTTTCCTACTGGCAGGAGCCAGCTGCCTACCTGAGGCCTTCACCCCTTGAAGTTCACCTCTCTTCCCCTTCCTCTTCCTCCTCCTTACAACCTGCTCATGAAAGAAAGGAACAGAGAGGCAGGTACTTGCTCGTGGCTACTTCCTTCCCTCCCATATGTTGGACCAAGACCCCTCCCTGTCATCTGGTACTGCCTAGACGTCGAGAGAGTTGGAGATGAGGCAGGCCAGTGAAAGCTGTCGGAGCTTTCCTGGTTTGGTTTTGTCTGCTTAGCATAACATGTAAGACTGAGTTCTGGTGGCAGGGACCTAGTCCTTGGGGCTATAGCACTAGTGAGGGGAGGTCAACTGCTCTGGGCCTTGGCTAAGAGCAAGCCCTGCTCCAGAGATATGGTGCCAAGGGCTTATCAATTTTGATACTAATTTGCTTTGCTGACCAAATACCTGGTATCAAAAGATGGGAAGGCAAAGACTGGAAGCAGTGTTGTGACCATGGGGTCCAGCCCCAAACTATGAAGAAAACACAAAGTGTATAAATCTGAGTAAGTATATATTTACACACCTTTTTAAATAGGTTGTTATCAAAGATTTAATCAATGGGTAATATGCTCCTCGTGGCTGGGAAGCATCAGTTGCCATATATTAAAAACAAAGAAAAGAGGTGTCTGGGTGGCTTCCTCCAAGAAGTGTCCCTTCTTTTCAGGTCATGATCCCAGGGTCCTGGGATGGAGCCCCACATCAGGCTCTCTGCACAGTGGGAAACCTGCTTCTCCTTTTCCCTCTGCCCTGCTTATAGTTCCTCTTCCTGTCTCTCTGTCTGTCAAATAAATAAAATATTTAAAAAAAAAACAAGAAAGAAACAAAATGTTTTAAAAGGCCTTTTTTTTTTTTTAATTTTCTAGGGGTGCCTGGATGACTTAGTTGTTTAAGCAGATGTTTGCCTTTGGCTGAGGTCATGATTCCAGTGTACAGGGATCCAGCCCTGCATGGGACTACTTGCACCCCAAGGAGCTTGCTTCTTCCTCTCCCTTTGCACATGATTCCCCCTGTTTGTGTGCTTCTTCTCTCTCTCTCTCTCTCTCTTGCTGTCAATAAATAAAATAAAATCTTTTACTAAATAAATAAAAAAATAAATAAATTTCTAAACCTACTTTCAGTTTAGGTCCCTTAACAAAAATTGCTACTGCTTCATTAAAAAAAAAAAAAGGATAATTTAGAAAGATGCTTCCAGAGTTAAAAAGCTGTTTTGTTTCTTTGTCAGGATTCAATATAGAAGTGCTTTAAAAAGTAAAAGAAAAAATATGCTATATTAACTCTAATCACACTATAACTTTGGTGGTTATATCAAGATAATGAAAAGTGATTTTAAAGCAAATTTCATTATCAGACATAAAGATCAAGTGAAAATTACAGAAGAGTAAAAGGATGAATTCATCAGGGAGTATAATAATTCTTTTTTTTTTAAAGATTTTATTTATTTATTTGACAGAGAGAGATCACAAGTAGGCAGAGAGGCAGGCAGAGACAGAGAGAGGAGGAAGCAGGCTCCCTGCTGAGCAGAGAGCCCGATGCGGGACTCGATCCCAGGACCCTGAGATCATGACCTGAGCCTAAGGCAGCGGCCTAACCCACTGAGCCACCCAGGCGCCCCGGGAGTATAATAATTCTTGAATTTTAATACGTAACAACAGATTTGGGGATATATAGGGAAAAACTAAGAACAAAAATCATAACTTCTACCTTGGACGACAAATGGAAAATAATTTCAACACACTTATTTTAAGATTACATAGACAAATGGTCATCATATTGGTAAGATATGTAAGACTTGAACAAAATGATCAACTAACTAGATATGCTTGATATTACATTACAGTAACTGAACTAACTGAGGTCAGTCTTTGGTGAATCACAGAAACAGGTGGAGTTATCAAACAAAGGAATCTTTGTTTACAACATACAAGGAGTTCACAGGGAATAAGTTCCAAAGCCTTGACTGTTTGAACAGGAGAGAGATTTTTATTTAGTATTTAAGATGAATACTCAGAAGGGAGAGTTTTATTATCCCGTGTATGGTTGGTCATAAGGTTGTGGATGCATGCACATCCACATATGTATTTGTGCAATATGTATTGCATGTTCACCTGAATGAAGCTTGTATTCCACCGAGGGCAGAAACTTCAACGTTAGAATAAAGCAGAGGTAACTGTTGGACAAGGGAAAGGAACTCTGCAGGCTTCAAGAGCAGATAGAAACTAGATGGGGTCTTGGGCTCATTTTCTGGGACAAGGAATGAAAGGCCTTGATTGCTTTTGAAATAGCACTAGGAGTTTTACCACTGATTTATTGTCTCAATAGCTTAGGCTATTTCCTGGTCTGGTGGTGACTGTTAGTTTTCCCATTGCCTTGTTCCCTCAAAATCCTTAGGAGTGAGGTTTTTGCATTTCTTTGTAAGAACCTCCCAGGAATTTTTGGAAGAAGTGTGCTGGGGCAAGTACACAGGTGGGGTATAGATCATTGAAAATAGCTGGGGACAAAAAATGACTTTTCTTATGTCAGGAAAACTATATCTCTTCTTTAATTTTCTAGGAACCTCTAACTCTTTCTGCTGATGTTACCAGCAGGCATCTGAGATATTACTGATTGTTCTCTTGAACCTAAGGAAAAGGAAATGTAGAAAGCAAAAGAAAAAACTTTAAAATCTATCCTGCAACTCATCAATTCACTGCAGCCACCTCTCTGTCTTTCCCTTTCTCTTTTTCTCTCTTTCTCTTTCTCTCTCACTTTCTCTCTCACATACGCACAACACACGCAAATTGACTTAAAGCAATTTTTAATTTTCCCTATTCCATTTTAATATACTTGAGGCATGATCATTTTCTTAGTAAATACAAGGAAAAAAAATCTAGGATTCCATCATTCTGTGTGATTAAAGTATTGAGGAATTTACTTCCAATAGCACTTATAAAAACATATTTTATTTAAGGAATATTATATAATCAGGTGCCTGCATTTTTCTTATTCTCTAACTAGTGTTATTTGGCAATTAATATTTTGTCAATCAATATTCCCCTATACCTGAATGTGTGGGCAGTGAGAGATGAGTTAGAGGCAAGGATGGTGAACACTCCCAACAACTGCAGACTACATATATCTTAAGCCATGATTTTCTTTGCAAAGGTCAACATTGATAATGTTCTAGTCATACCTCCGTGTACCAGGAAAGAAGTAGCATATTTCTTGAAAGACACAGCTATCAAAGCTCCATTGAGAATCCGTAAAGATGGAGAAGGGATTTGCAAATTAAATATCTGATAATGGACATCTACTCTGATTATTTAAAAATGAATAAAAATAAAAAACCTTACTAATAACCAAACAGAGTATCCAATTTTACATGTGAAGGAAATAATGGAAGAGACATGTCACCAAAAGTATATGGATGGCTTATAAGCACATGGCCAATTTCTCAACATTTAAAAATTAAAGAAATAAAAATTAAAATCATAATGAGACATGCTTACATATCTATTAGAATGGCTAAAATTATAAAGGCTAATTGTACTTGGTCTGAGCTAGATTGAGAAGAAACAAAGAATCTAAACTGTTGTTGGCATATATCATGATACAACCACTTTGGAAAATAGTTTCAAAATTTTTTTAAATGAAAAATATGTTGCAGTTACACAAATAGCCATTTTATTCTAGGCATTTCACCAAGAGAAACAATCCCTATGTTCATACAAGGACTTGTATGTGAATTTCATAGCAGCTTTATTTTTAAGAATTGAAAACAGTGGAAATGTTCATCAATGTCAATCAATATAGCAAAGACAATTGGAGATTCTCAAAGTAATGATGCCGAGAAAAGAAAATCCAGGCCATGAATAGTATATACTGTGTGATTCCATGACTACAAAAAATCTAGAAAATACAAATTTATATATAGTCACAGTCATCAAATATATTGGTGTGATTTTAGTGCCTTCTTCTGTGCTCCCATAGCTTCCTACACTTGGATCTCCGAGCATTTCTTACACCATGTGAAAATATGAACTCTTTCTCTTTATTCTGTCTTACTAGAATAAGAATCCTTGAAATTTTATGGACATTTGAACTCTCAGTTATTAGCAAAAATTCTATCACACAGTAAGTTTCCAAATATAAAAGCCAGAGTTTTACAATGACTTCGAAGCTTTTACATGATCTAGCCACTCATTTAACCTCTGTGACCTCTTTCCCTGCTACTCTTCAGTCACTCACAGTGGCCTCCTTGCTATTCCTCAGATATGCCAGGCATGATCCAACCTTATGGCCTTCAAGATAGCCAATTCCTTTGTCTGGAGTGACCTTATTGCTGATAGTTCTGCGCAAATTCATCACCTTCCCATACATTTGTTCAATTGTCACCTTCATTGTAACTACCCTGATCTTTCTATTAAAAGATTTAACTCCCCATCCCCTGCCTAGCAACCTTGATTTTTCTCACCCTGATCGAATTTTTCTTTTTCCCCATTGTACTCTTCCTTTTTGAATGCACTATGCCATTTTTATTAAGGTTTATAGCTTTGAATTGTCTCACCCATTAAAATAAAAGTTCTACAAAGCCAAGTATTTCATTTACCAGTGTAGTCTGAAGTAATATCTGCCATATAATAGTTCAGTAGACAACTGGTAAATTTCAAAATAAATCAATGTTGAGAGTATACTGAATTTCATAAGTCATTTCAATATTTTTTTCCAAAAAATAAACTACATAAAACATACTTTAAATTTACTTTCAAAATATTTTATAGCATATAATGGACAATATACATAAGCCTAAAGAAACAATCCTATAATTAACCATTTCATACCTACTTAAAAACTGCATAATACCACACTCTTAGATCCTCTTTGAATGCTCTAAAATAACCCTTCAAAGGAAATACATTTTTAAAACTCACAGATTTTTTGGCAAATAATTTAATAAAATAAAAGTTTCATTCATCTATGTAGATCAAAATAAATATGTTTAATAAGCATGAAATTATAACTCTGAAGTGTGCTAAAATGAAACCACCTGCTAAGGGTGAGAGAACAAAAATAAACATCCTTTTTCCAAATAAGAGGAATTTATTACCTTTGAATCAAAGCATGTGGATTTGTTTTAACTGGCAATAAAGCAATATGGAGACACAAACCATAGAAAGTCATATTTTAGATTTCTAAAAGACTTCTAAGTGAAGAGTATACATTTTTTAATTGCTACATAATGCTACATAATGACAAGATGACAGGTTGTGACAAATAGCATTTTAAAAGCTCTACTCATAATGGAACGGAAGATGTCATTTCCCTATAATTTTATATATGTCTTTAATTTACTATATCTGGATCAACATATTACCAAACAGATGTTCATCAAAGACTAAATCATTTTTAATGGAACATAATAATTTGAACCTACATCTATTAATCATTTTTTTCGATCTAACATTTATAGTCTCGCTAAACATTTTATCAGTTGTTGACAAAATTCAAAATAAATAGGATAAAAAGTCGTGTTTGGAAAAGTAGATTTTTTTTCAAATTTGCATTTAAATGAAAATATTTGCTGATATTTTTAAAACTTTAAAAGTAATTTTATATATATATCTGACCTATCAGATGATATAAAATTTTTGGAGAAAATATGACATATTTTTTGATCTTGGTTGAAGGTATTAATAAAGAGCAACTGTTTGTATTATTTGTATTGTGATATCTTAGTTAATAAACATGGATAACTGGTATAAAATATGTTTTTTTAAAAATTTTATTTATTTACTTGACAGAGATCATAGGAAGGCAGAGAGGCAGCCAGAGAGAGAGGAATGGAAGCATGCTCCCAGCTGAGAAGAGAGCCCACTGTAGGACTCAATCCCAGGAACCTGGAATCATGACCTGAGCCGAAGGAAGAGATTTTAACCCACTGAGCCACCCAGGTGCCCTAAAATATGTTTTTTTTTTTTAATATAGAAGTATAGTTCTTGCCAAAATATGGAACTAGCTGGAACTGAATGCCTCCTTCAAAGTCAGCTCTGGAGAAATTATGCCAGTGTAATATGGAACTATTTCAGATATTAACCAAAAAGAAAGAAATGATGATAAATTCCTTAAAAGACTCAAAGTTGCCCTTGACTGGTATGTTTCAAGCTCTATTCCTGGTTTGAAGACAGGTTTTAACAGGCCTGTCACTGTAGAAATCCACTAGATGTTTAGAGGCTATCAGAACTTTACAAAAACCTTGAAGGGGTAAAGACTTGAAAATTCTTTAGAGAGATTAGCTCCCTAAGGCATTATTCCTCCACACATTTTCCTCCAATCAATTAAGACTGATGGATGAGGGGCACCTGAGTGGCTCTCTCATCACGTGGGTGGTGGGTTAAGCCTCTGCCTTCATCTCAAGTCATGGTCTCTGGGTCCTGGGATCCAGCCCCACATCGGGCTCTGCTCAAAAGGAAGCCTGCTTCCCTCCCTGCTTGCCTGCCTCTCTGCTTACTTGTGATCTCTCTCTCTCTCTCTCTTTCTCTCTCTCTGTGTCCAATAAATAAATAAAATCTTTAAAAAAAAGCTGATGGATGATAAATTATGAAAACTGCTCCCTCCAAATGATGCTTCTTCATAAGGATTTAAGAATTTAAAATTGTAAGAATTTAAAATTGAAACTTGATCATAGGATTTATCTTATAGAATAAAATCAAGTGAAGGCAGTTATTATTAGTTCTGAAGTATTGGTGATTCTGAATTCTTGGCCTCATTAGTAAATTTATTTTTAAATTCTCCCATGGAGTGGTGATTGGCCTTCAGTCTTTCATTGATATACATCATTGGGTCAAATGAGATGTGTGTGCCCAGAACTATATATAATCTTTTTTGTATTTCACTGGAGATGGCATTTCTGAGTTTTGTTCAATTGAATTTGGACAGATGTTTTAATAGTCACTTCTAGAGTTGGCCCTGGAGAATATCTTCCTTTTTTTCTCTTCCCGATTCTCTGAAAAACCCTGACTAATTCACATTATCACAGTAATATCACATTTCAAGTTTTTCCAAACACTAAAGCTGCAAAATAGAAGGAAGCTACTCAGAATGGAATACTATTATGAATGATTGAGAAAGAAAACATTATTATAATTAAGCTACCAGGTTTCAATGTATTTTATTGTTGCTTAGAAAATCCTAGCATACCCAGACTTTACAGAGATTTGATGATCCTAAGAAGAGCTGAACTCATGGACCAAAATAACTATGCACATAAAAAGTACAATTACTTACCTAAAAAATATGATGTGGTTAACTTTATATGCCAATCCAAGTGTTATTGGAACAGGAATTAAAAAAATAGCTTAGGGGCGCCTAGGTGGCACAGTGGATTAAGCCACTGCCTTCAGCTCAGGTCATAATCTCAGGGTCCTGGGATCAAGTCCTGCATCAGGCTCTCTGCTCAGCAGGGAGTCTGCTTCCCTCTCTCTCTCTCTGCCTGCCCTCTGTCTACTTGTGATCTCTCTCTGTCAAATAAATAAATAAATAAAATCTTAAAAAAAAAAAAAGAATGACTGTACTTTTAAAAAATAGCTTAAAAGGAGCGCCTGGGTGGCTCAGTGGGTTAAGCCGCTGCCTTCCGTTCAGGTCATGATCTCAGGGTCCTGGGATCAAGCCCCACATCGGGCTTTCTGCTCAGCAGGTAGCCTGCTTCTCTTCCTCTCTCTCTGCCCACCTCTCTGCCTACTTGTGATCTCTCACTGTCAAATAAATAAATAAAATATTTTTAAAAATAGCTTAAAAGTATATGATAAAATAATGATATACATATACAAGGAAAAGAAAGATACTATACTGTGAATATAAATTAAGTGAAAATTGTTGAAATAAAGAATACAATAAATGGAGACTAAGATGAATATAGCTGTAAAATGAATAAATGAGTTGGGAAAAACAAACAAATTAATGACTTCTGCCCAAATACAGCAGAAGAGAAAAAAAAAATAAAGAAAATATTTAAATAAGTACTGAGATAAATTTTGGAGAATTAAAGAAAGATAAAAGATACCAGACTTAAAATGATGCCAAACATGAGATATCAGAAACAAAACAAAACAAAAACTACACACACTAAAAACCACTCGTATACATTATGGTGAGTTTTAAGAATATCAAAAACAGAGAAGAGCATAAATGATGCCCAAGAGAAGAACAGATCACCTAAAATGTACAAGAATAATACTGACAGCACAATTCTCAATAGTAATAGCATATAAAGAGACAGCTGGGAGTTTTTATAGATGGAAAAGATATTTGAAACTAGGTATTATACATCAATCCAAATTATTGATTAAATTTGAGAGCACAGTAAAAATACAATGAAGCATGTTAGGTCTTAGAACATTTATCACACAGAGACACACATTTTGGAAAACTTCCTTGGAAGACAGCTCAATTGAGATCGAGAAAACAGAATTATGTACTCAAAGGCACATTTTGAAGGAAGGATTGAATATAGTCTGCACTGCAAATATTCTTTAATCGTATGTTCTGAATTTCCTAAATTTAAGAAGTATTTGTTCAAATATTTATCTTTAAATAAATCCTAGGAGACTTTTTCTTGGATTCTGGAAAATCAGTCCATTTGGATACAAATCTTTTTGTCACTGATGGAAATTTTGATAGCCCTTAACTGTGGAATGCCTAATGTATTGTTACAGCAATTGTGATTTGCCAATACATGGGTGATGTGTGTGTGTTGTGTGTGTTTATTTTTATTTTTGATGGTTTAACTCTTCTATGAGATTTTTAAGTAGACATGATTTTAATAAATTATGATTTGTTGAAATTTATCTGAGGTCATATATAATAAAATGAAATTTGTGTGAACTAAAGAAGTGCATCTCCATTTTTTTTGTTTTAAGAGTAGACTGGTCTTTAAAAATTGTCCAAAGAAGTACATTATATTCATTATTAAATTTGATAATATACAATAAAGTATTTATGGTCATACTGGACCATATCAAATTCTACTATTAATTCATATTAATAATTACCATAAGAGGAAAAAGGGATATTTTTCAAAATAATAAAAAATTAGCGTATTTTTCAGAATATGATATAGTGTTATTCACTGAACTGAGGGAACAAATGTCAAAGTCTAACACAGTTTACAGAATGTTTTAACATAAATTGAAATTTAAATCTGACCAAATTTCACAGTTTTAAGTAAAATGATAGCACTTTATATCCTTGAAAAGTGGTAAGTGACCCAAAACATGGCTTAGAAAAACAAATTTAACACTACACTAGTCTGAGATGGTTAAGTTATGGTACAACTTGCCATTGTGTATCATCAAATGGTATATTTTTTTCTTTTGGGCTTGTCATTATATTTTATTTTAGCCATTCTGGTAAGTGTGTAGTGATATCTCAGTGTCATTTTAATTGCATTTCCTTGATGTCTAATTATGTCAAAATATATTACTTTGATGTTTAATGCTCTGAACTTTCTCAGTTCAAGACCATGAAGCCACTTAGGAAAAATACAGTTGCAGAGGCACTCATAGACCAACTCTTATTTCGAAATAAGAAGAAACATTACTACCCATTCCAACAAAAAATAGATTTGTTATGCAGCAGGGATTTTATAAATTACCTGACACAACTTATATAGTAAGATGAAATGGGACAGGCGGCTTCTTGCAGCTATATACAACATCATTTTAATTTCAATTTTCAGTATAATTTTTCCAAGGTATACACAGAATATATATTTAATGTAAATTGTGAACATTTTAAACTCTGTATATGGAAATTAGTCAATTTTAAGTTTATAACAATCAAAATTAACGGAAGTTTATGTTAAATTAGTTAGCTTTCTCTGCATTGCAAGACAGAATAATCAAGAATTGGTAAGAAAAAAGTAATCTCTGTAAAATTACCGGGGGTGCATTATAAAGTGTTCGGTAACCGATCAAACTCACAATTTGGATTGAATGGCAAGTGATTTTTAAAATCTGGAACTCATTGTCAATTTTTTTTTCTTCATTGTGTCTTAATAAATTACTGTGTTCATTTGCATGGAAGTGAAGAAAAATGCATGACATTTCATCTCAACACTAACACCTTTAACTGGCAACTCTGAATGTACTTTACAGCAGTGTAACAAAGTAAAGATCAATGATGTTTCATGAAATATCTGTTATAATTCTCAAGGAGATAGGGAGTTTGTGCAAAAATGCAAATCACTTTGCGACTAAACACATTGTTTATTTCAGCTAATTTTAAGAAAATATGCTGAGAATCTCTCAAAAAAGGAAGCAATGATTTAGGTTTGCCTTCAAAATCCTTATCTAATCCTGAACCAACAGCACATAGTTCAAAGAGCAACTAATTTGAGTAGCTCCAATTTACACATTTCCTAACAATGCTTAATTTAGTGGAATTTCTGTCCAATTATGGTAATTTGATGTAATGAAAGACAAAAGTTCAAAAAGATCATCCTTAATTTATATAGATGCCAAACTCTGCATTTTCTGAATGACGCCCAGGAACGTATTTTCAAAAACAAACAAACAATGCCAGAACCACTATTAGGTCATCTCTGGGCAGAAAGTGACTCAGAGCTTACATTACTCTCTCCCTGAAAGTATACTGTAGGCACTGAAACTACTACCCTGAGTCTGTGCTATCAAATTCCTTAAGTTAGAAAGTTTTAAAACCCATCTGTGTGGGAGTATTTCATTTACAGATAGAGATTTGGTTGTTTATACATTTTCATACTTGATTTTTAGGGTGTAATAACTATGTTTTAAAATTCATGGTGGTTTTGAATACTGTTGGATAATTGAGCTAAAATGGTATATCCATTCCTCCTAGGAAACAGAAATTATAGAAAGGTAGTGCTTTTCAAATCTGACATCTTTGAGTCATTGCAGTTTCATATAAATGCAATAGGAAAAGTGTCATTCATGTTTATGATATTTTCTATAAATAAATTAGAATGTACTGGAGGCCTGATATAAAGTGGGATGCCTAAACTTCAGTAAGATCTTGTTTTCAATTCAAAATAAATTTTATTTTTTATTTTTTTATAATGTCCCTCAATTTCAGATAAGCACCCCCATAAGGTCCACTCCGTTTTTTTTAAGATTTTATTTATTTTATTTGACAGATAGAGATCACAAGTAGGCAGAGAGGCAGGCAGAGAGAGAGGGAAGAGGAAGCAGGCTCCCTGCTAGGCAGAGAGCCCGATGCGGGGCTCGATCCCAGGACCCTGGGATCATGACCTGAGCCAAAGGCAGAGGCTTTAACCCACTGAGCCACCCAGGCGCCCCCAAAATAAATTTTAAATTGAATTATGCACCTCTAAGTTCAGAGACAATAAACATCAACCAACACAATTAATAAGTTCTATTTCTTGAAATTTCGGGAACATTGATAGTCTCATCTCCTGGAAGAACAAGAGCTAAAATTTTTGGTCATGGATTCTTGCTAAAATATCACTTTCCCAAAGAAAATTAATGTTAGGAATTTTTATTGATTGTTATTGATCATGAAGAATATAACAACCACGATAAAAAGAGTAGGAAAAACATGATATCTCATCTGTAAGGGCATGTGGAAAGTAGGAAATGCTAATAAAAATAACTACCATTATTTCCTAAGTTAACATAATATAACAGAACAAAAATATTTCAAAACAATGTTTTCTTTTTTTTTAAGATTTTATTTATTTATTTGACAGAGAGAGATCACAAGTAGGCAGAGAGGCAGGCAGAAAGAGAGGAGGAAGCAGGCACCCTGCTGAGCAGAGAGCCCAATGTGGGACTCGATCCCAGGACTCTGAGATTATGACCTGAGCCAAAGGCAGCGGTTTAACCCACTGAGCCACCCAGGCGCCCCCATAACAATATTTTCTAGGCTCATTCTGATAACTCTTTTCTACATTCAAATTTAAAGGTTGAGGCATGTGATATATATTACACAAAAAACATCCCAAGGAATTCGTTAAAAAAAAACTTTAATAAAGAACAAATCCAAAGGAATTTCTTTTCTAATTTAATTAACAAATTATGAATTGACTTACCTATTTCATCACAGTGTATCAGGCACCAATAATATTTTTTAATCGTCACACCTGATGCAATAGTTATCATCTTTCAGACATACTGATCACGAACAAGCAAATAAACAAGAGGACCGTAGCTTAAGATCTACCTGCATAAATATAGGCTACTTCAGACAATCTCTTCACCACAACATAGAAATGAATAGAAATCATACATGCTCTGTATGGACATACAGATGAGATAGAAGGGGATGGATGTTAATATATGCAGAATCTTTATTAATTACATTGTAAACCATAATATGGAAAAACAGAATACAATTTTAGAAATACCCAGGTCACCATCATTGTTTTATTTTTATATGTGTAGATAAGGAGTTTAATAAACAATCCATGACTATTCAACTCTTTATATTTTGAAAATTTTAGTAAAAGTAACAAACCTACCACCTAGAAAATTATACTTATCTGCAACATACAGCTTTGCCAGCATGGTAGAGGAAAAGCAAAACAAAATAAGTAAGAAAAGTTTAACATTTCACAAGAGATTTGCTTTTATTTTTTATTTATTATTTTTTATTTTTCATTAATTATTTACTTCTATTTTCTACTTTATTTTAATGAAAATGTCATGACCATAACATAAGAGCAGAATTAAACCAACATGAGAAATTATTTTTTCATAAGTTAAAATAAACTAGCTTGGTGATTAATTCAAAATTATATTACAAATTTCAGTGTTCTTGAAGTAAGTATCACTGCATAAACAAATGAGTCAGGAGTCATAAACTAATGATGATTCTAAATGTTATTTAGAGAGACATTCTGTACTTAATATATTTCAAATATTCTACACAAGGCAAAGTGGATCCAAGTAATCTGTAGGCAAAATAAGATTTTAGAGAAGTATATATTTCCAACAGTATTTATAAAATATTACCTTTATGTAAGGCATCATCCTGGACTTTGTGGAAAACACACAAAGGAGTAAGAAGTGGCCCTTCAAGAAACATATACAATATCAAGGTTTAACATGAAGCAGCATGTCTTCTCTAAGTAAAAAAAAAAAAACATTGTACCAACTGACTTTACTGAAACTTTATATTTATTGCTCTCATTTTAGGTCATAGTGTCCTTCTGCATGCAGGCTGCTATAACGGACATGATATAGACTTAATAGCTTATAAAGAACAGGAATTTATTTCTCACAGTTCTAGAACGGAGAAGTTCAAGATTAAGGAATGGGCAGATCCAGGGAGAGCCCACTTCCTCATAGATGGCTATCTTCTCACTGTAAACGTACATGATGAATGAAGCAAGAGAACTCTCTGGGGTCTCCTTTAAAAGGACTGTAATCCCACTTATGACCTAATCACCTCCCAAAGGCCCCTAAGTTTTAATACTATCACTTCCAGAGTTAGATTCCATAATATGATTTTGGGAGACATAAACATTCACACCATAGTATATATAAACAAGAAAAGACACAAAAACAACAAACAAAAAAATTATTTTAACTACCTATTATTTTCAACTACATAAACTTTTAATTTGTTTCTATATAATATTAAATAACTCATTTGAGTGATTCACTTATATCCAATGCATCTGAGTGCAATTAAATTTGCTTACCCAGCATATCCAGAAGCATATTTCTTCAGACTATCCCATTCCCCACCTTACAGGATTTACCACAATTAGAAGACATGGGATAGAGGATAGATAGATAGATGTATACATAAACACACTTGTACATACACATATGCATATTTTTTCCTGTTAATGATACTCATGCAAATAAAATTTAAGCTCAAGGAAACCTGTCTTGTGTGTTACTTAATATCCAGTTTTTAGTCAACATCCAAAAACAAATAATCCAATAAAACCATGGATAGAAGACATGAACAAGTGTTTCCCCAAAGCACACATTCAAATGTTCAGTAGATACATGAAAAGATGTCCATCATCATGTATCATCAGGAAATTGCAAAGCAAAACTAGAAAGAGATACCACCTCACACCTGTCAGAATGGCTAAAATCAACACTACAAGAAACAAAAGGTGTTGGAGAGGATGTGAAAAAGTAACACTTGTGGGGGCTGCCTGGGTGGCTCAGTGGGTTAAGCCTCTGCCTTCAGCTCAGGTCATGATCTCAGGGTCCTGGGATCAAGTCCCACATCGGGCTCTCTGCCAGGCATGGAGCCTGCTCCCTCCTCTCTCTCTCTCTACTTGTGATCTCTCTCTGTCAAATGAATAAAATCTTAAAAAAAAAAGTAATAATTGTGAACTGTTGGTGGTGATGCAAACTGATACAGCCATATTTGAAAACAGTATGGAATTTCCATAAAATTTAAAAATAAAAATAAAAATAGAAGTCCTTTGTGATCCAACAATCCTGTTGGTGTGTATTTACCCAATGAATATAAGAAAACTTATTCAAAGGGATTCTAGCACCCCTATGTTTATAGCAGCATTATTTATAAAGCTAAGATATGGAAAGCGCACAAGTATCCATCAATTGATGAATAAATAAAGAATAAGTGGTATGTATATACAATGGAATATTATTCTGCCATAAAAAGACTGAAATCTTGCCATTTGCAATAACATGGTTGGAACTAGACAGTATAATGCTAAAAGTGAAATAAGTCAGTCAGAGAAAGACAAATACCTTTACTCATATATGGAATAAAAGAAACAAAACAAACAAGCAAAGGGGAAATAATAAGACAGAAAGAGAAACAAAGCAAGAAACAGACATTTCATTACAGAGAACAAACTGATGGTTACTTGACAGGATCTGAAAGGAGTGATGGATTAAATAAGTGATGGGGGTTAATTAGAGCACTTGTCATGATGAGCACTGAGTGCTATATGTTATATTGTACACATGAAACTAATACAACCATATATGTTAACTAACTGGATTTCAAATGAAAATTTTTTAAAATCCCAGTTTTTAGCTCACATTCTGGCTTACAAAAGGGATTTAGTCAGGAATTTGGAGATTAGTTAATGAACAAATAAGGGGTGAACAGGCAGTTGTTAGATAAAATTACTATCCTTTCTGGCATTATCTTATACCTTTTATCTAGAAGTATTTTTAGCACTTTAGACTCTTCCTATTTTATTTTGAGTCATTAAACAAAAATTTCCTCAAAGGACCTTAGACTCCATCCAATTTGAGCAACAGTGTGAGAGAGGAAATGGTGTCAGGAGGAAAAAAAAAAAAAGATGAATCTACTTTTGTTTACTAGTGAATGCATAGTTCTTCCACAGAAGAAGCTCTAAATGGAAAGGGCTCCAGCTTTATATGTGTTCAGTCATATGTTCAGAAGTAGGTAACACTATCAAAAAATATAAAGCATCTGAGATTATTTTCCCTTATTTGAAAGCTGGTGTATGAGTCTGCCGTAGTTTCTTGGGTGTTGATAGAAGACGCAGACTCATGGTTCAGAAATAATATAGTTTATTATTCACAGCAATAGAGGTAGCCAGAATATTAACAGTATTTGTGTGTGTGTGTGTATTTGTGTGTGTGTGTGTGTGTGTGTGTGTGTGTGTGTAGGGGTGGGAGTTATATATCAGTTCTGAGCCTCAGTTCCCACAAGAAGAATCAAAACAGAGGCAGATAATATTTGCAAACACAACAGGTTAAGTTAAAAAAAAAGATACTATTTCTGTCTTCCAAGTCTATTCAATACAACCATCTTCAAAGGATGGCCTAGAACAAATAATAAATGCAGAAATGTAAGCAACCAATTGAAAAGTGTCTCCCAAGAAACACACTTTGAGAGTCTTCATTTGACAAAAATACTATAGGATATTACATGGATCAGGTGCATTGAATACTGGAAGGTTAAAATTACAAGGGACCAAATATTTTTAAGCAGTTCTGGCATCCAGTAGAGTTCAAATAGGTTTTATAAGATTGAGGAAAGAAGCCATCAAAACCTGGGCCCAGGGGCCCCTGGGTAGCTCAGTGGGTTAAGCCTCTGCCTTCGGCTCAGGCCATGATCTCAGGATCCTGGGATCAAGCTCTGCGTCAGGCTCTCTGTTCAGCAGGGAGCCTGCTTCCCCCCCCCCCCCTGCCTCTTTGCCTACTTGTGGTCTCTGCCTGTCAAATAAATAAATAAAATCTTAAAACAAAACAAAACAAAAATCCTGGGCCCAATTTTCCCAAAAGTATGATTCTGATTCTAGTCTCTATGATGTTATCCCTTGAAGACAATGCCTCTAATTGAGTTGAATTAGTTTACTAAAGAGCATACCCCCATTTGTTGTAGGAGATGAACAATATGCAAGAGGCAAAATGCCACATGGAAGCCACCTGGTCTTCAGTGGAATATAGAATCAGTTCCTTTGGGATGAATTTGTTCCACATTTGACTTCCCACTTAAGGGAAAATAAGAGTGCCTTCTAATAGATTTTAAATAGGAAATGACAACGGAAGCTTATACAAGATTATAAAATGGGAAATTTCATTTAGATAAGCAATCATTTCAAAGTCATCTTCTTAATATTACAGACTCTTCACATAATTATAATTTTATTTTGGTATTATATGGTAATTTCAAATATAGTAAATATAAAGAATTTACCTCTGTAATTATAGCGAGTCTGGTCATAGTTTAATGGCAACAAATCTTCAATTTAGAAGTATGGTCTACCAATTATTAATACATTTGGAAATGGTGTGTCATCTTCACTCCACTTGTCTCACTAAAACAGTGAGCCAAAAAAAGTAGGTCCAAGCTGTTTACTATGGTCAAAATGGGTTGCTTTTGCACTTGGTAAAGAAGCAGTCATATTTTGGAAGAAGAAACTGAGGCTATTAATATTTTCAACTTATTTTCAGAAAAGGAAAGAAAGGATAATCTAAGCTAAAGCCAAAAACTTACACAAGGTGGCAGGAGAATGATCTTTTCCCAGATAAAGGGTTTTTCATCTTAGCCATGTTAGGAGGAAGAAGAGATGAGACATTGTGGACTTGACTAACGTTTGTACACTGTTCAAAAAGTTTTCAAAATAATGTGTATTATTTTTCTTCTTTTAGTTGAGACAAAAACAAACAAACAAACAAAAAACACTAATGAGCTTACTCTTAAAAGGAGGTAAACAAGAAACTAGCAAAGATTGAGTGTTAGGTATTGTCCCCCTCCTTTTCTTTTTAATTATGTTATGTTAGTTACCATACAATACATCATTAGTTTTTGACGTAGTGTTCCATGATTCATTGTTTGTGTAAAACACCCAATGCCCCATGCAATATGTGCACTCCTTAATACCCATCACCAGTCTCACCCATCCCCACATCCTTCTCATCTTTAAAACCCTCAGTTTGTTTCTTGGAGTCCATAGTTTTTCATGTTTCATTTCCCCTTCCAATCCCCCCACTTCATTTTTCCTTTCCTTCTCCTAATGTCCTCCATGCTATTCCTTAGGTTCCACAAATAAGTGAAACCATATGATGATTGACTTTCACTGCTTGACTTATTTCACTTAACATAATCTCCTACATTCCCATCCATGTTGATGCAAAAGTTGGGTATTCATCCTTTCTGATGGCTGAGTGATATTCCATTGTATCCATAGATCACATCTTCTTTATCCGTTTGTCTGTTGAAGGGGATCTTGGCTCTTTCAACAGAATGGCTATAGTGGACATTGCTGCTATGAACACTGGGGTGCATATGGCCCTTCTTTCCAGTAAAATAGAGCTAGCCTATGACCCAGCGATTGCACTACTGAGTATTGACCTCAAAGATACAGATGCAGTGAAAAGAATTAGGTATTGTTAAAGCACAAATGCAGGGGATAGAAGTTATGGTACAGAAGAGGGAAGGGCAACCATATGGCAGAGTAGAATAAAGTAGCTCAGGAAGAAATTAGTCATATCCAGATATTGTAAGGCATGTGGTGTTGGCAGGGAGAGCATGAGAAATCATGAGAGAAGAGAGAGAAAATGGACCAGGCAGGAGAGGTTTATAACATTTTAACATCTAAGGTAAGCATATGCAAAGCAGAATAGGGAAAGAAATAAAAGTTTTTATAAGACTCAATACATAAGGAATAACGTGGAGGACACTGGGAGATGGAGAGAAGTGTGCTGGGGGAAATCGGAGGGAGAGACAAACCATGAGAGACTGTGGACTCTGAGAAACAAACTGAGGGTTTTGAAGAGGAGGGTGGCAGGTGGTTGGGTGAGCCCAGTGGTGGGTATTAAGGAGGGAATTTATTACATGAAGCACTGGGTGTGGTGCATAAACAATGAATTTTGGATCCCTGAAAATAAACTAAAAGAAAAAAAAGACTGACTACAGACATGGACCTCAGTGTAACACAGATATGGAACTCACTGTAATACCAGCCACTTCCCACCGACACACACAGACTATGATAATAATAAATAATAATGCAATTAAGAAAATTTCCTGCCAAATAATTTTTCCTCTTTTTTATTTTTATGATTATTATTTTTATTTTATTTTTAAAGTTTTTATTTAAATTCCAGTTAGTTAAAATAAGGTTAATATTAGTTTCAGGTGTACAATATAGTGATCAACACTGCCATACAATGGCTTAAATAAAAAAATGAAAAAAATTTTTTTAAAGATTTTATTTTTAAATAAAACCTCTACACCCAAGGTGGATTTCAAACGTACAACTCCAAGATCAAGATTTATATATTTTACTGACTGTTCCAGCCAGGCACCCCAACAAATAAAAATTTTATAAAATTGTTGAGTTTGTGGGAGTCTCATTTGCTTAGTCAGTTAAGTGTCTGCCTTTGGTTCAGATCAGGATCTCAAGAGTCCTGGGATAGAGCCCCATATTGCTCATGCTCTCTCTCTCTCTCTCTCTGGCTTTTGCTCTTAAATAAATGAATAAAATATTTTTAAAAAAATTGTTGAATTTGTTTAACTAGTTTTAAACTAGTAGACAGAGATGAAGATAAAGTATGATGTCATGGCACGGAATAATACAACTTACACTTTTTAAAAAAAAATGTGCAATGCAAGTTACCTCACTTCTTTTATCACCACACTGGGACTTTCCCTACTGAGTTGTTGTAATGTAAGGACCTATTTTATATTTTTATATTTTAGCAAGAGGCTTTCATTGAGGTTAACCCTTAAACTGTCCTTGCTCCCCTTCCCCCAGGGGATTCACTTAAAAACAAGTCCTGGAAATCAGCTCCAGGTAACAAAGCCCATATACAAGGGTGGGTCAGGCCAGGTGGAGACATCCATGAGCGGAGGGGGGGGGCGGTGTTTGCATATTGTCTCCCTAGATACTAATGAGTATGCCCCACTCCTCTGCTCTTTGGGAACCTTTTTGGCACTAATCCTAATCAAGGTGTAATAGGCTGGGTCAAATGTCTATACTAGGGTAAATTGAACCTCAATTGGTCACCTAGCCTCACTGTGGAGTTTCCTGTGTGTGTTAAAATCTCATTGGTCACCTGTGCGTGGCCAGGCCTGACTGCATGGCCTTTGCCCTTAAAAGCTAGACTGTGAAACAGCAAAGGGTTGCCTTCTCTCATAAGAGGTGTGGCCCCAAACGTTCGGTTAGATTCTTGATGCTTCGCATGAAATAAAGCTTTGCTTGACCTTTGCTTTACATCAGTCTCGCTCCTTTAATCATAGACCCATTATTGGGGCATAACAGTATTAATCTTAAAGTTATAAGTCCACAATGCATCCATCATCCATTCCACCCCTTAACATTCCCCTTTGGATAGACCCATGATCTAGAACAAGCCTTATTTTATAGTGCCTTGTAGGTGATTTTTGCTGCTGCCTAAATTGCCTACTTTCCTCTCACCATTACCACGGAAATTGGGTCCACTGAAACAAAGGGGTAGTGTAAGAAATTAACACTTCCATAAATCTCTTTAAATAATAAAGTATAAGATAGTGATACCTTTTTTTCTGCCACATAACCAATTCTTGCAAGAATAAGGTCATATAAAAGAATTTACAACACATGCTAGCATTATCCTACTGGACCCAGATCATTTGTATGTTTCTCTGTCTCTGAGAAATGTAGTTATTTACATGACTGAAACCTGAAAATTGTTTGATATGACCACTAATATCACCTTCTTTTTTTAAAGCCTGTTTAAGGCTTCTGTAATACATAGGTTTTTTAAAAACTTATTAAGCATCTTGTATATATCAAACACTTTAAAAATCTCTGCTTTAAAAAAAAAAAACTCTACCTCAATGGAACTTTGAGTCTGAAAAATATACAGGCAATATACAAGGCAACAGATAGAATAATTACATATTTGATTATATACTCTGAGGATGTCACATTAAATTGATATGAAAACGATCAGAAGGATCTGGATTTCTTGTCAAAATTTTTTGCCTTACAAAGAAATTGATATTTAGGGAAAGTTGTTACTGAAAGAGGTCCTGTGTCAACCAAAAATGTTAAACCATGATCTCGCTAAATTTTCCAGTTGTGATCATTGCTTTGTTTAGCTGTCTTCTATTAAGACTGAATTTAGTAATTCAGTCTCAGATTTCAGTAAGTCTTTTTTTAAAAGATTTTATTTATTTATTAGAGAGAGAGAGGGAGGGGCAGAGGGAGAGGAAGAACCAGACTCCTTGCTGAGCAGGCAGCTGATGCAGGACTGGATCCTAGTACCCTGGCATCATGACCTAAGCTGAAGGAAGACACTTAACCAACTGAGCCACCCAGGCACTCTAGACTGTAAACTTCTTAAAGGTAAAAAAGTTTATTCTTCTAGTAGTTCCACAGACATTTCTAACATCCATAAGAAAGCATGTACTGATGTAAAATGCCAGCAAATCAAATTATTTAAAAAAGAAAGAAAGAAAGAAAAGATATATCTGGATAAAGAGAAAAACAGAAAATCTAATAATACATTGAATTATTAGAGCAAAGAGTGGAGGAAGAGAAAATAAATATGAAATAGAGATTTCCACTAAAAGAAAAAAATTGAATAAGGCAGGAGATTTAGAAAATTATTATGACAGACTTGAGAAAAAAATAAAATAGGAATTTTTAGAAAATAGCAATAAATGAAAAGGTAAATTGTTCCTACCTTTATAATATTAGCTGTTTGTTGTTGTTGTTGTTGCTAATTTACCTATTTAAGCTAATAAACAAAGAAAGGTTTCATTTAGGAATAAGGTTTCTATGTATATATATATATATTTTTTTTCCATTTAGGGATAAGGTATATATATATATATATATTTTAATTTTAATTGTTAGAAAATGTGTCACAGAAAGTGTTTAAACTTTAAGATACAGATGCAACATGTAATGAACTGCATTGTTTGAACGTCTAATTTGTAAATGCTGTTAGAGGAAACTTGGTGGAAATGTTCCTATGTGCTTGTGTTTCTGGAACTAAGTATATTTATTAATAAGGAATAGTTTAAAATTATGAAATGACCAGGAGTGGACAATTTTCCTAATCCTATCAGCTCTTTGCAGCTCTTTTATTAGCCCCCTTCAGGAATATCAGCTTTTTTATCTAATTAAATTTTATATTAATGTGCTTTTGACTTTTGGCCTTTCTCTTCCTTCTGTTCTTTTTTTTCCCCTAAATTACATGTTTCTGTTTAACAGCTACTATCAATTCTTTGATATGAATTCTCAACATCAATTTACTAACTCCAGAGATGAAGGAGCATCAATATTTAGAAGCGAAGAATACAAAGCCTTGGGCATCTGGATGGCTCAGTCACTTAAGCATCTGCCTTCGACTCAGGTGGTGATCCCAGGGTCGTGGGATGGAACCCCAGGTTGAACTTTCTGCTCAGCTGGGAGCCTACTTCTCCCTCTCCTTTTGCCTGCAGCTCCCTTTGTTTGCGTTCTCCCTCTCTTTGTCAACGAAATAAAATATAATAAAATAATGTAAATAATACATTTATTTATTTATTAAAATGCAATTATTACACAATACATAATGTATTGCATAATTATAATAATGGTTAAATAATTTATTAAATATTTATATTAAATATATCAATTTAATTAAATAAATATTTTTAGAATTTAAAATATTTCAAATTTAGATTATTAAATATTAAATCATTAATTTAATAAATAAATATCTAAACATAATTAAATAAAATAATGTATTTATTAAAATGAATAAAATAATGTTGTCATTATCTCAGCATGTATTTTTAAATAGTCTAAAAAAAAAATCTAATAAAGTCTAAATACATTGAGTTCAGATATTTATACAAGTTAACCCAGACACTCAACCCACAGTTTCAAAACTTTTGTTTTTATCTACTACTCAAAATACGATTTTAATGTATTTATTTGTAACTTTGACATAGCAAGGAAACTTGGAGGAAAAGGAGACATTTGCTTTTAATATTTGAAAATTATTTTGTTGATTTAAAAAAATAAAAACCTTAACACGTGAGCATTTCTTCTTAAATAACACTGTGAAGTTTCTGAGTCGCATTCTATTAAAAGTGCTGATAAAATGGCCTCAGTTACTCATTTAAATTATCAGCTGAATGGGTAACAAATGAAGTAGAGAGCTTTTTAATTATTTATGAATGTATTGCTTGTGGATGGAGTGCCACATAGAGTTACCTCTCTTTTTGGCTTTGTTTTGTGAGCAGCAGTGGAATCTATGAATGAGATTAAACATAAGGACATTCACAGAAATTCTTAATGAACTTCTGGGGAAGGGCAATAAGTGCAAGGAAAAACTGCAGCAAGACTAATTACAAATTTCAAGTGGTCATCGCTTAATTATAGAAGCTTTTAAGTTCAAGTAATATATCTTTTTCATGAGCCTATCATATTGTATTAATTACCACAAACTGCACTCTTGAACACTTATCTTTTCACATATTTCTTATTCTTAGTACTTAAAATTACCCTTATGATTGATAAGTAAATGGATTTTACTGACAATGCATTTATTTACATAAATAAATAATGCTGTTTATATATATAAAAACAATTGAATGTGTTCAATGAATTTTTTTTCAAATTAACATCTTAATTCTACCACATTAGTTACAAATAGATATAGACTTTATAGATTCATCAAATATTTTATTCTCAAATTTATATGTCCTTTGTGAAGTAAATGAAACTGTATATATTAAATATAATCCTATCACATGTAACAGTTACTAGTGCATCCCAGGACATACATAGGTCAGGTCCTCCTCAAGGCATCACGGATAACTGGATTTAACTTTCTATCCTAGGAGTCTTCTGTATATTTCTGTGGCTTTTATACTACAATCAGGAGGAAGAATTCTTTTGCTAAAAGCTTCCAAATGACTATGCGAGTAGATTATTTGTAGACTAGTGATATAATATTATAGTTTAATATGTGAAGCATGATAAAATAAAATGCCATTGCCATATTTAATTTGTTCAGTAAAGCATTCATTTAGTTATCAAGCATTCATTTTCTTTTTTTAAAGATTTTATTTATTTATTTGACAGACAGAGATCACAAGTAGACAGAGAGGCAGGCAGAGAGAAAGGAAGGGAAGCAGGGTCCCTGCTGAGCAGAGAGCCTGATGTGGGGCTCTATCCCAGGACTCTGGGATCATGACCTGAGCAGAAGGCAGAGGCTTTAACACACTGAGCCACCCAAGAGCCCCAAGCATTCATTTTCTTTATACAGAAGAGATAGAACAATATTATATAGTAGAAAATACAGTAAATAATCTAGAAACCTTGATCATTTTGTTTTGGCAATTTTAGAACATAAAATTAGCTAAAGCTCAAGTGCAAGTTATATTTGTATCATAGGAGGAAAAGTTAATTAAAAGTTTGTTTATTACCATAGTTTAACACTTCAACGAAATGATAACGAGTCCAAAATCAATGAATATATGAAGTATACAATAAAAACAATAATCTTGAGTGTATGTGACTCACTGTAGGTATTGATAGGCTAGAAATCAAAGGGAAAGTATCTATAGGGTTTGTTCAGTTCCATGCTCATCAGATTAATAGGCTTTCTCATATTGCTTCCTTCACCACATTAATTTGTCTAATGAAGTTTTCAAGAGTTAAAGACAGTGATAGGTTCATGGCTGGAGAGAAGGTACAGAATCTAAGGTAGTTCAGCAGTGCTTATTATTTAAGAGAAAGACAGCATGGGAGGTGAGGGGTATATCATGCATCCTGTTTTCACTCCCTTTGTGGAGCACCTACCCTGGAGGTCATGTAATAATAACCAATGACCAAAAAACAATAAAAAAACCCAAACATCCATGTGGAAGTGCCATCCCTGCCTGGAGATGAGTAGACTGCTCAAACAGATCCTGGGCAGGCATCTCAGCCCAGGCCTGTGTTGGGGAAGCTGGTTCCTGGCTTTGGGCGCAATCTGGAAGCCAGCAAACTGACGGGAGAGTGCAGCCAGGGTTAACAGGACTGATGATCTTTTTGCAGCCAGGCCGCGGGTGGACACCCGCTCAAGGAGCCAGGCTAGGAGGCTGCCCAGCGCCAGCGCTGGTCAAGCTTGCAGCCCCCGGGGCTTCCCCCGCGCCCCAGCCAGGGCGGGGCCTCAGGAGGGAGGGGGCGGGGGCGGGGCAGAGAAGGGGCTTTACTAATTGCCAAAGCGAAAAGGGAGCTCGCGGAGGACTCAGGAGGGAGGGGGGCGGGGGCGGGTGGAGGGCGGCGGGGAGAAGGCGCTTTGCTAATTGCCTAAGCTGGAAGTGAGCTCACAGAGGATGTGGCTGAGAGTCTGGGAGGAGGTGGATGGGCTGGCGGAGGAGGGGCGGGCAGCGCCGCGGTGCTGTGCTGTGGCTCAGTCGGGACTGCAGGACCCACCGGACTCGCCGCCCGTACGCTCCCATGTGAGGCTCCGCTGTCCCGCTCCTGCTGCCTGCTGCCCCTCCCCGCCCCAAGGCTTCTCCGGACCACCCTCTGCACAGGGGTAAAGTGACACCGCGCCGCGCCCTCACCTGGAGCAGAAAGCGCGGACCCGACCTGGGGGCGAAGAGGGTGGTTGTGGAGGCCCAGCCTCCCACGAACCCCAGGGCACCGGGACCACCCCAGACGCTGCGCCAAACCCGGGTCCTCATGGGGTCGGGCTGGGGACAGCGCCTTGCGAGGTGCCCCCCGCCAGCAGGCACGCTAGCCCCCATCTTTCCGCAGCCCCATGCGCCCGTGCTGAGGACCCCCTTCCCTCCCCCGCCGTGGCCCCGCTGCTTTTGTTCTGGACTTGGGATCCCAGGTGGAAACTAGTCCCTCAGACCTCCCTGGCAGCAAGGAGGGCAGGGAGGGATTCTTGGTTTCCTGCCCTGGGTCCTCCTCTCTCCCCATTCACAAGCCTTCTGGCTTCCCTTTACTCTCCTCATTGTCAGTTTTCTGAAATGGTTTTCTTCTGCATGTTGACCCGAAGAGCTATTTCATGAATGAATATACACGAAACTGAGTTGGAGCCCACCTGTAGAGGCCTTTCATTAGAATGGTCTCTGGTTCTAGCCTCAGTTCAGAATACTGCATGTACCTGAGGACCAAGTCCAGATGTTTCTTTCATCTCTGACTTGAATTTGAAATCCTCCTCAGACTTCAGCTTCCAGGATTTCTCCAGTCCTTGCTCTCCCACTGTCTTGGTGGGGATCCGCCATGAGTGTTGAACACAGGAATGAATGAATGATATATACCCCAGACTGCTGGGGCTTTGTCTTCTTTTGCTGAGGTTGGAAAGGCTTGGGAGAGACCCCCTGTATGCAGATAGAGAGCTGCATGCAATTGCTTAGATAAACGTGTTCCCCACTTAATTGCTTGGGCATTGAACATTTCGCCCTTAACCACTGGCTTGAGCAGTTAGGAGGAGACAATCTGGAGGTGAATCAGAAGATGGCTGAATCCACATGGTGGTGGTCTGGGTTTGGGAGATTTTCCTGGAGATTCAAAGGAAAAATATAAATTCTTCCAGTGTGGAGTGGTAAACATTTTATCGATGGGAGATGGAAAATAAATGGTCTGGTTAAACATTCCCGCCCCCTCAAAACCCATTATTTGAAAACACAAAAAGGGAAGTGAAGGGAGAAATCCTCCCACTCCCATTCCCACTCACCTCCATAGCCATCTCCTCTTCCAAGAACCTAACAGACAAGGTGCCAAGAAGTGTTAGGTACCAGCAGTGGTCTCAGATCTCATTCAAGAATCATGGTGAAAGGCTTTCAAATAGATTGTGGGGGAACAGGGATCCAATTAGGGGGGACAAGTTTAAGGTTTGCCTGGTCCCCTAAAAATTAATGGCACTAGAGAAGATGAGCTTTGGGAACTATAGCATAATGGATACAATGTGTAAAAAGCTTCAGTGAGTCATGGTGGGAAGAGGCCAAGAGGGCAGCAAACACAGTCTTAGATGATGTTATTAATAGCACTACAGGCTCTAGATTTCCTGTGGTGGTGTTCTTGGCAAGACCAGCCTGGCCAAAGTGGATACTCTCAACCTGGAACAGAGGGTCTTGGAGATGCCAGCACGTGAGGTATGATGAGAGGGTAAAATGATAGGAGGTGTCCTTTGGAAGGACTGACTCCTTGACTTTAAAAGGGAGAACCCAAATCTGTAGGTGAAATCTTTCTGGCTACAAAGAGGGCCAAGGCCTCCTAAGGTCAAGGTCTCCTCGTCACTTGCAAAGATGTCGAAGAACATATTCAGACATTTCAAAGATGTCCTCATATCATTGGTTCCCACTCTGGAATTCTATCAATAAGGTGAGAGTTCCTCTAGTTGAAAAAGAGATCTAAAAAGACTTCCCTTTCTCATGTAATTTCTGTAACCTCCAGGACACACCCACCTCCCCCTTCCAGCTCTGTAATGAAGCCACAGCTGGTGCCAATTTGTGGAACTCCTTAAAGGCTATTCTCCCTTATATACCCCGGGACCAAGTTCCCATGCTCCCTCACCCGATTTCCTGCACTCACCTCCCACCTGGTGTGTTCACACCTGCAAGTGCCTTTTACCAACCCCTTTGCCAAAAGGCAGCCAGAGTGACCTTTCAAAGACCTATCAGTTCCTGGCATTTGTCTCCATAGAAATCTGCACTGATCTTCTAACAAATTCTCAGTCCTCCAAAGGCACCCATAATCCTCCCATCAGTCTATTCATACCCCTCCAACTGACTGATGCCTGTTCTGCCCCATCTCTCTGCCCTTCAACCACACTGCCTCCTTCTTCCTGTGGAGACCTCTCATGGCACCTGCCTCCAAGCACAGGTGATTCCCATTGATGGGAAGACCCTCTTCTCTCCCCCATCTCCCCACTCCAGTTACTCCCACTTATTCGTGAGCTCACAAGCCCCATGGTACACACTCTCCATGCAGCCTGCTCTCTCTTTTCTAGCACTGGCCTCCGTTTCTAGCTGTGCTTGTGTCATGGATGTCCCTCCCCAGCCAGCCTCCAAGCTCTCCTTCCCTTTAGCTCCAACACCTGACACAGTGCCTGGCACGTAGTAAGCCCTCCTAGCTTCTAAGAGCCTCACTGAGGGACTGAAAGCATTTTAAAAATGTCACCACGTAGGCTCGAAACTGTAGGCAGAAAAAGCTTTGCCTGGATTGACATTTTAGAGACGTATTCGTCAAGTTGGATATGTTCACTGACTTTACCTTGTAAAATTAAAAAAAAAAAGGGACCTCTGTATCGCTTCGCATCTAAGGAAGGCGCATGTATACTATTAGACCACGTTATGAGCTTAATGGAAGGAGACAAGATGTTTTCGCTAAGAAAATGTATAAGACTGTTGAGGTCAAGTGGGAGGAAACAGTCCGTTTGTTGGAGCATTGCTATCTTACTCTATCACAGCCACTCATAAAAATCTGACACGGGGTGAGTCAGAATTGTCTGTCGGAGATGAGTTAGATCTGGCTCATGTTCCTACAGACATGAAAGCCAGAAGCGAAGAAGGAGGCTTTGAAAGCGTGGGTTGAGGAGGCCGTGTGGTTCACTGCGATGAGCTAAGTGCCCAGGGCCACCAGCAGACATGCTGGCCTGTGTCCGTCCTTTGTTCTGGGGTCCCTCTTGCACCATGTGGTGAGGCTGGTGGCTGGGAGCAGCTCAGGACAGGACCTGGTGGCATCTTACCTCTCCCACCCTCCTGTGGGCTCCAGTGGGCTCCAGTAGGTCCCAAGGGACAGCCTGCCTTCCTTGCAAAGCCCAGTAGCACTGGGAGCAGAAACTGGGGCCAAAGAGTGAGCACCCTGTTTGACAAGCTGGACCAGCCACCTCTTCTTCAGATGCAGGGGGAGCCCTGGCATGCTGACTCCTCCCTTCTCCCTTTCCCCTTTCCTCTTTCCTCCCTCTTTTCTTCCCCTCTCTCCTTCCCTGGTGGTGCCCTTTCCCAATGCCCACTTCATCCCTTTTCCTTTCTACATACCTGTCTTCTAGAGTTTCTTCTCTTTCCTCCCCATTACTTCCCTTCATCTGAATCTCCTCTTTGGTCCCTTTGTCCCTGCTCTCTGCTCCTCCTCCCCTTCCCTGGCCCCTGTTCAGCTCCATAATGAATGCAGGCAGAGCTGGACTAACATGCTCACTTGCTAGCTCAGCCACCCTCCAGAGAAGTCACTCTTCGGTGGCCACCTTCCTGACCCCCTGGTTGCTTCTCCACTTGTTCAGATATTGCTCTGAAGTCTGAGGAGGACAGAGCGGGGCTGCCACAGAAGCAGGCCAGAGGAGAAACCAAACCATGTGTCCACACTGTCCCCCAGCACTGCTGCTCTGAGAGCTTTCGGAGTCCTCAAAGGGTTAGGATTTAGGGGCTTCTTCAGAACCGGGAGTGAAAACAAGCATAGGTCAAAAGAAAAGCGACGGCCCCCACACAAAAATAATAATCACAAATGAAAACTATGTTAACTCTGAGTCCCAAAGTCGAAAAATTGCCTTGCATCTGTCACTAGAGAACACCCAAGGCCTCACTCTCTGGGTTCTGGGTGCCCTGGGAATGGCAGGAGGCTCTGAAAAGCGCGTGGGGGTGCAGAACTATGGGGGCTAGCCTGCCCGCTGGCAGGGGGGGGGTACCTCCTGTGGCGCTGTCCCGGCCTGACCCCCTGCGGACAGGGTGTGGCGCAGCGTCTGGGGTGGTCCTGGTGCCCTGGGGTTGGCGGGAGGCTGCGCCCAGCTCCTGGACTGCGTTTTCTGCTTCAGGTGAGGGCGTGTCGTGGTGTCACTTTACCTGTGAGCAGAGGGTCCTCCAGAGAAGCCATGGGTCGGGGAGGGGCAGCAGGCGGCGGGAATGGGAACAGGACACCGCGGCCTCAGGGGCTAGGCTGGAGCATGGGAGTGCAGGGGCAGCGAGTATGGTGGGTCCTGCAGTCCCAAATGGGCTGCAGCACAGCACACTGGCGCTGCGCGCCCCTCCTTCCCGCCTGGGCAATTAGCAAAGCCCCTCTCCCGGCCGCCCCCGCCCCCCTCCCTCCTGAGTCCTCTGAGAGCTCACTTCCAGCTTTGGAAATTAGCAAAGACCCTTCTCTGCGCTGGCCCCGCCCCCTCACTTCTGAGGCCGGAGCCCATGCTGGGGTGCGGGGCTAAGCCCTGGCATGCTGCTGCATTGCCAGCGCCTGCCCTGGGCAGCCTCCTAGCCTGGCTCCCTGAGCGGGTGTCCACGCGCAGCCTGGCTGCGAAAAGATCATCAGTCCTAAACGCCAGCTGCACTCTTGGGTCAGTTTGCTGGCTTCCAGATTGCGCCCAAAGCCAGGAACCAGCTTCCCCAGCACAGGCCTGGGCTGAGATGCCTGCCTGGGATCTGTCTGAGCAGTCTCCTCCACTCCAGGCAGGGATGGCACTTCGACCTGGATGTTTGGGTTTCTTGTTTGTTTTTTTGGTCATTGGTTATTACATGACCTCCAGGGTAGGTGCTCCACAAAGGGAGTGAAAACAGGACGCCATATATAGCATACAGCCATTCTAGAAAAATAGCTTGGGGTTCTCTCAGAAACGCGGCATTGGTCCTTGCACTATGGTTTAATAGAAAAGGGATTATGCACCAAGTTACTTAAATGAGCATAGGTTGAAATCGTTTACTGAGAGTAAATATTTTAAATAGTTATATTTTAACTAAATCTATCATCAATCATAAATCTATTACACGAAGGTTACAGGCAATTTAAAAGCAAGAGCACTCTCTTCAGGGTTTTAAATAACCCCTGTCTCTCTTGGCACATGAGAATGCAAAGATAGGAAATGGTTTGTAAAAGATCATATAATAGCTTTTACTAATTCTTTTTATTTGACAGACAGAGATCACAAGTAGGCAGAGAGGCAGGCAGAGAGAAAGATGGGGAAGCAGGCTCCCCGTCAAGCAGAGAGCCTGATGAAGGGCTGGATCCCAGGACCCTGAGATCATGACCTGAGCCCAAGGCAGAGGCTTAACACACGGAGCCACCCAGGCGCCCCCAGATGAAATACATTTCTGACTTAGAAACTTCAGATAGAATTATTTTGTCCATGATGACAACTGAAGAAAATGTGTCATCCCTAAACCTAACCTTAAACCCTACCTAAGATGACCTTAAAGCCCAAACTAGAACCCTGAATCCCAAACCTGGAATGGAACCCAAAGCCTGTACCTGAGCCCTGGATCCAAGCCCTGAACCACAAACCCAAACCCTAAACCAGACCTCCAAGTCATGAAACCTGAACCCAAATCTCAGCATGAAGTCAAACCCCAAATTTGACCTTGAACTTTATCCCATAAGCCCTGAGTCTTAAAGCCTAAATCATAAACTTAAAGCCCTAAACTATAACTCTGTTCCCTTGTCCTTCACTCTAAACCCTCACCCTAACACTAAACCCAAAGCCTGATCTAGAACTCTGACTAAAACCTGAACCTGTACCCAAATTCAAATGCTTCACCACACTTTGCTTAGGCACTTGCCATTGATGGATATTTGCAGTTTCTACCTTTTGATTCTTGTGAACATTGTTTGGGTTGGGGGCTAGGGTTAGGGTCTTGGATTAGGGTAGGGTCCAGGCTTGAGACCAAGTTGAGGTCAGAGTGTGGGTCTGCATCAGGGCCATGTTCAGTGACACTGTTTGGGTCAAGGACTGTTGTAATTCCACATTGTTTCCAATTCATTGTTCCTTAGCTATTTGGGGGGAAGTTGGGGGGTATTGGGCTCCATGCAGCTTGAATTTCCGGAATGAAATGGCATCAGCTGGACCCCAGGAGGGAGCAGGACCTTCCACTGAAGGGTGAGCTCCCACAGTCCTGCACTGCCTTGCACCGCCTGCAGAGGGCGCCAGACCCCAGCTCCGCCCTGAGCCAAGGCTGCACAGCCACAGCTGGGACCAGAGCCCCGCCTCTTCAGGACCCACTGTGGAGACTTCTGGAGAATGTGGGGCGCCTCCCACCCTGACAGGACAAGCTGAGGAGGGTGTGGCTCTGCATCCACACTGACCGGACCCGTTGTGGAGGACGCGCCCACACTGGCAGCAGTCCAACCTCCTAAGGACCAGATGCTGGAGGAGCTGAGGAGAAGCCGCCTGAGTGCACTGTCAAGGGGTTCGTGGTCTCAGGACCCCACAGAGGAAGGGCGCCCTGTGTAGACACTGGGGCTTCCGTCGTTTTGTGTGAGGAGACGTGGCCTCCTGCTGTGCTGTGCGCGGGGCTGTGGGGTCCCCCCTTTCTGGGCTCGGGTGCTCCTAGGTCCTCATCTGTGTTTGTGTGCTCGCGGATTAGGTTCCTTGGGCTCCTCAGATGGTCTGCAGTCAGGGAGCGTCCCCCTGCTTCGGTGCTTGTGCTCTCCCCACCTCAGCCCTGCGGGGTCCTTCCCGTGTCCACACCCACTCCAGGCTTGCACCGAGTCCGGAAATTCGGGAGCCAGAGTGAGGACTCTGTAGACGGTTTTGGGGAGAGTAGGTATTTTCCCAGTGTGGGTTCTTCCCTGAGCACAGTGCCTCCCCATCTCTGTGTGTACCCCTCCCTGTCTGTCGTCATTGTTGCAGGGCTGTCAGAGGACAGGTCTGTCACCTTCTTGGTTCAGGGGCCTCCCAGGTATCTTGCTGTCTTGGATGCAGGTGTAAATGAGATCGTTCTCCGCAGTCTCTTTCTGATGGTTCCTTCGGAGCACCTAGGAGTGCCACTAATTTGTGCATATTGATTTTGTTCCTTGCAAATTCTTGAATTTATTAGTTCAATTGGCCTTAAACTCAATCTGCCAGTTATTTGACCAGCAGCATGGGTTTAAATTGGGAAGAGCAGAGAATGGCAGTCTGGGCTGAGCAAGCTAAGGTCCCATCACAGGCAAGTGCGAGAAACAAAGGAGAGGAACATTATTTCATGGAGGAGGAAGAAGATGGGAAGGGTGCTTGAAGAAAAGTCCCTTGGAGAAAGGCAGGGTGATGGAGAATTCTCACCAGCTGAGCTGCAAAGCTCCTACAAAAAGTCAGGAGATGAACCTCCAGCTTCCCCTGTGGGGCCTAAAATTGGTGAGTCTCTCCTGTGGGGGATTGCAATGTGGGGTCTGTAATGGGCACTGAGCACCAGGCGCCCCCTTCCAGCCTCCCCTTCTGGCATCCCCAGTCCACTTTACTGGGGCTTCCCTTCCTGCTTTTGCACAGTTCTAACCAGCTTGTGGTGGAACGTTGTGGAAAAACTGAAATTCCAAATCCACTGCTTCTACTGCACCTGAGATACAGGGGCCCATGATTTAATTCTCCCACGAGTCTCTTGCTAACATGTGTCCTCTCCATGTTGGGTGACCTGGATTTGGGAGGGCTTGGCCTCCATCCCAAAGTCTGATGTTCTCTCTGCTTCCGTGTCATCGTGCTAACATGGATGTTTGGAAGATTCATTTCCTCTGTGGTGATTTCAAAGTGCAGTCAGCTTGTTATAGCAGCACAAATACGTGCTGTCTCCACACTCAGATTCCCCAGCCGTCATTTCTTTACCACGTTTGCCACTTCACACGGGATGCTTCAGTGTGTTTGATCCCACACCAGGACAATGTCCTGCAGAACCACCACATAACCTGAAATGAGGAGATCATTACAGATCCCATCCAAGGGTTAGTGTTAGGAACCAGGGACATGGCAGGACTGACCTGAAGACCCCATGGAGAGCTGTCTGGGTGGCTGAGTTGACAGTGGAGGTGAGGGTGAGTGTCTGGCTCTGGCTTTGTGTCCAGGAGTCAGCTCTGTGTGGGTGTGTCCTCAGCTAGGCATGCAGATTTCTGCTCCTCTGAATCCTTTCCGGAGTTCCAAATGGCACAGTTTCCTTCTGGGCAGCAGGCTGAGTCCTCTGGGATTGCCCATGTGTCCCCAAATTGTAGGGCACCTACTGCAAGGCCTTTGGGGTCAGTATCTTGAAAACCAAACCAAAGGTTATGGTTAGGGACCACCACATGGCAGGCCCGATCTGCCAGCACTCTGTCCATCTTTCTGGGGGAGGAAGCAGTCGAGGGATTTGTTCAGGTTGAGTGTCAAGCTCCAGGTTTGCATCCAGGCGCCTGCTGAATATGGGGGTGTCCAGAGGTAGGAATGCAGATTTCAGTTCCTCTGAATCCTTTCTGGAGTTCCAAATGGCATGGTTCCTTTCAGGGTGGCAGGTTGAGTCCTATGGTGTTCCTCACTGTCCCCATTCTCTGAGGCTTTGGAGCCAGGCCGTCGGGGACAGACAAACACAGGCTGGAGAGCTTTAATGTCAGAAATGTATTTTCTCACAGATCTGGAGGCCAGAAGTTCCAGATCAAGGTGCCAGCAAGGTTGGTCTCCAGTGAGCCTTTTCTTGTTGGTCTATAGATCACTACCTTTTCAACTGTGCCCTCAGATGACCTCTTCTCTGTGGACCCCCAGAGGGGAGGTAGGGGGAGTGCTTTCATGTGTTTCACCCTTATGAGGACACCAGTCCTAGCAGATTAGGACTCCTGTGACCTCACCAAGCCTTCAGTACCTCCTTCTAGGTAGGCCCTATCTCCAGATGCAGTCACACCGGAGATTAGGAATTCTTCATATGACTTTTGTGGGGACACAATTCAGTCCATAACAATTAGTACAGGAGAAAAACCATGGAGAGAATTCTAGAGGAGTCACACGTTGATGTTATAAGGTAAGTGGGTATAAAAGAGCACCTCTGAAGTCCAATAGGTCATTAGAGCTAGAGGCCGACAGGAAAGTCCTGTACGTGCCACAGTTTTGAGTTTGATGCAAGTGCAACTCTGAAGGGAAGATATTTGGGAGGCCTTGGCCGACCACTACTTCCAGCCAGGGGTGATTCTGGAGGGAGTATCTCTCGGAGTGCTGCCTAGAATCAAGACTTTGGGGTTGGAAAAGTGCCACTTCCAAAGCTGGAGAAGGATGGTGCTGTAAGTTATTTGAAGAGTACTGTTCTGGGAGATAGGAGATCTGGGGTGTCTTCTTTGTTCTGCTGCTGACCAGATGTGAAAATGCAGATTAACTCCCTAACCATCTCAGTTCTACCACCATGTGCTGCTGTCATGTGTCCCAAGCCCCAGAGTTAGTTTGATCCATAAGCAGAAGCCAGTCTTTTAGTTCCCAATCTCTTAATCGGGCTGATCGTCACAATATATAGCGGACACGTGACAGCCACCGGGGAGAAGTAAGGGTTGTCTTCCCCTCAGGGAGAGTGGAAAAGCTCTAGGAGAGGGCATACCCGTAGACCAAAGGCAGCCAGTGCTGGAGAGTGGAGCCACGGGGAAGAGTGTGCTGATGACAGCCTTGTGGAGGGAGGGCAGAAAGAGCCACCACCATGACACTTGAGTTACAGATCGAGCTTGGGGATAGAGAAGGGATCAGGGCACGGTAGAGCAGCAGCTGGCAAAGTGATTCTGTTGAGCTTAAGCTCACAGTGCCTTAGCGAATTAGAATGGGAAATGCCTTGCTATTGTCTGTGACTCTGTGATTGTGTGAGTATGAGTGACAGAGTGGGGACAAAGAGAGAGGGAGAGATAATACATTAAATTTTAAAGAAGGACAATAAGGGACGCCTGGGTAGCTTACTCAGTTAAGCATCTACCTTTGGTTCAGGTCATGATCCCAGGGTCCTGGGATTGGATCCCATACCAGGCTCTAGTGGGGGGCCTGCCTTCCCTCTGCCTGCAGCTCCCCTTGCTTGTGATCTCTCTCTTCCTCTGTAACAAATAATAGTAAAAAATAAACAAGGGCGATACGTTATGTTTACTTTTGTTTCTGATGCCAGACATGGGTTCAGAGGATTGAAGAGGGAGATCCAAGGAGCTAGCCTCTCAAGAGGAGTGAATACCTAGTCACTGGTAAGACCCCTGGTCCTGCAATACAATATGGCTCCTGTGATCTGGGTCCTGTTAAATGCCCCTCGCCATCCTTCACCCGATAGTTTGATTCTTCATTGCGTTCAGTGTGGGGAACTGGGAGAAGCTATGACACTTGGCCCTTTGTGGAGGAATGTTAGTAGTATAAATAGCAATAGTTATCAGTTCTGGAGCACTTTCATGACTCTGCTGCAGGCACTCTGCTGTGACCTGGGTTTATAGCAGTGAGATAAACATAGAAATAGATGTGGGCTCTGTTCCCAAGAATCTGAAACCCACTATTCTCCTTGTCCCCTTCCCATTCTGTCTTCTTCAGCCCTTGTGCAGGAAGCTTGCTTGCTTCTCCCCTTCCCTCTCCTGCTCCCCCTGCTTGTGCTCTCATTCCCTCTCTCTGACATGTAAATAAATCAAATGTTTTAAAAAATTATAAAAAAGGCAAAACAAATAACCATTTTTGGAGAGTGATTTTCTGAATGCAGTTATGGGCAGTGCTGGGTACTGAAGAAGACGCTCTGCTGACCAGAGGAGTGGGGAAATTACAGAACAAATTCCACAGGTCATTGAATATATCACATTCATCACCCCACCCATAGCACTTATTAATCTCTAGCCCAGCCAATATGTTGGTTATAAAAATGAGCTTTCTCCAAACTGACAGGAAGTTCTCGTTTTAGCAATGTAAATCATTCTGATCTTTATCACTAATGTGATCTAATCCTGTCTAGTAAAGAAACTTGAGAGTTCTATATCTCTGTAAGCATTTAAGAAAAACAATGGACTCTACTCTAATTACTTTTTAACTAACTTGACTTGCCAAAGGAAGGAGAAAGTAAATATCAGAAATCTTACCACTAAGCACAAGTTGCAAGTTATACCTGCCAAAATGTGGTTCAAAATATAAGTAACCAGTCTCCTTAGAAGCCTTTTACCTTCTTATATCTGTTATGTTGGGTAAATGAGTAGTTACTAGAATACAGCTGGCTCAGTGATCACAATTCTGCTTACCCTCAGAAATATAAATAGATTACATGTTTAGCCCGGTAACTGGACACTGATATAGAATTATTCACTGGCTGATTCCTAGATCAGAAACCACAAAAAATTTTTCTTTTTTATGGAAGTATGGCTGTTACAATAGTCTCACCTGTACCTCATAGTGATTGACTTAACTACTCTATACGTTACAACTCTAGATGTAACATTTTAATAAAACAACAATATCTTTGATGGTATCATGGAAATGTAAGTGCCTTGTGCACTTTTCTTAATGTGTATAATTACCTAAACATCATAGTAAGTAAATCAAGGCCATTGTCAAGCTTCCGTCAAGGAGAGTCCTTAACTAGAGGGATTTCCCATTGCTCTCAGGATGATAACCTCTGAGTTACAGGTTCCGTTAGTTGGCCACACACATTTGGAGCCTTGTGGACTTTCTGACAGCTGAGCAGCATATCTGTTTCAAGCATTGTGATCCCTGTTCTTACTGCAAGAGTGACAGTTGTCACTTTTCCTTTGACCCCTGTCTTTAGGAAAGTGTCTGACTCAGAAAGTCGAGTCAGTACCCCCAAAAAATATTTTCAGGAGAACCACCTCAAAGATGATCACCTGAGATACTGTCAAGAAAAAAAAAACTGAAATTCTAAGCAACATCCATAAAAAGTATTTTCATGTTGATAAGGAAAGATTTTCCCCTAAATACCAGAGAGGCTCCATGAAAGTGAGATTTTTACCTATTTTGTTCACCGTGTCACCAGTCCCTAGAAGAGCGCCTAAGACATCACTCAAGATTAGGTTGCTTTGAATGAATCAAATGAATGAATGAACTGTAGCCTTTGATAGTGAGGTAGTTTATGGTCCTTAGGCAAGAGATGTGATTTGTGTTGGGATTTCAAGAATGGGAGGTGCCGAAGAGAAAATTGAGAAGCTAAATGTGAAAATATGCAATTTACTGACTGGAGTAGTTCTGAATATATTTCAAACATAATTAAACTATGGCTGTGGGTCTATATGCGTTTTCATAATTTTCCCTTGAAAATGTGAGGCATACAGATGTCATCTCCAGTGAATTCTCCTTGTCCGTATACAGAATCACCAAAAAAAAAAAAAAAAGGCATTCTGACAGTCCTCAGCCCATCCACTCCAGGATTGTGACTCTTTCTTCTCCATGTTCTTTCTGACATCATGGACTTTCAGGTTGACCTCTCTCATCTTGGGTCCCACTCTCATTAGCTGTAGAAGTCATGCGATGTTTGTGATGTGAGGGTGGCAATACTCTCTGACTTTTGGTTACAATATGTCTTTGAAAGCCAGTGTTTATTCTGCTTTTACAGCATTTCTCCATTTGAATTGGCCACCTTTTAAGTGGTCATTAGCCACATGTGGCTACTAGCCATGGGACTTGGACAGCAGAGGTGTGGAAAGTCCGCACATTCTTCCACTCAAAGGATATTGTGAGTTATGCTACATCTTTTTTTTTGAAGTGCCTTTTTTAGATATTTAAATTCAATTAGCCATTAGATAGTACATCATTGGTTTCCTAGAATTTAGTAACTCATCAGTTGTGGATAACCCTTGGTGCTCATCACATCACGTGTCCTCCTTAATGCCTATCACCCAGTTTCTCCATGTCTCCCACTCCCCTCCCCCCCAGCAACTCTCAGTCTGTTTCCTATAGTTAAAGGTGCCTCATGGCTTGTCTCCCTTTCTGATGACTCCCATTCAGATTTCCCTCCCTTCCCTCTGATCCTCTGTACTACATCTTAATCTCAACAGTCAAGCAGTGGTAGTAATTCAGTCATGGAGTCATGCATATTCTAAATCTGATGAGGTGGATTCCCATACTGCCTTTGTCTCTTCTAGAGCGCTTACATTTGTTATATTATTGCTGCTGCGTTCATGTTTCTCGTTCACTGAATGTCTGATAAAAGAATTAGTAAAATGTGTGACTGCAGAAAATACAATGGTCATGGATGATGAAGATTTTCTCCTTGACCAGACTCGAGTCAAGTTCCTTTGAGTCCTCTTTCTGTCTACCTTGACCTTAGGCTCCGCCCACTTAGCCCAGTTTTAGCAAGAAATCTGCTTGGTCATTTTTCAGCAATCTTCTATCCTACTCTTGATATCTGATCAAATTCCTTATCTCTCACCCCTGGTATCTTACCACTTTTTTTTTTTTTAAGATTTATTTATTTTGACAGAGAGAGAGCCTGAGCAGGGGGAATAGCAGAGGGAGAGAGAGAACCAGACTCCCCACTGAGCAGCAAGCCCAATGCCAGGCTTGATCCTGGGATCAGATCATGACCAAGCCAAAGCCAGAGATTTAACCAACTAAGCCACCCAGGTGCTTCAGTATCTATAACCCTTAATATCTGATCCAATCCCTTATTCCCAGGGCACCTGGTTGGTGCAGCTGGTTGAACGTTTGACTCTTGGTTTCTACTCTGGTCATGATCTCACGGTCCTGAGATTAAGCCTCACCTCAGGCTCTATGCTCAGTGAAGAGTCTGATTAAAATTCTCTTTCCCTCTCCCTCTACCCCTACCCCTGCTCCCTCTCTTTAAAATGTATTAATAAGTCTTTTAAAAAATTCCTTATCCCCTGATCTCAATAGTTTATGACCCTAGCCTTCCTTCAACAATATTACTGTCCAGATGGTTTAGCCAGAATCCCTTCATCCTTACCCTTGATGTTCCATCTTAATTTTACATTCAGTGATCCCCACCATGCTCTTTAGCTGTAAATCTCCATTTGTCTGAGCTGAGCCAGATTTCTCTCCCATACTATACAATAAAATCTCATCATAGTAACATCCCTTGATTAAAATCTTCCTTACTCTCTTTAATGGGTGTCACAATATTTTTTTTTTCTTTAACAGTCAGGAGGGTGCTAATGGAGTACCATGACAAAAGGCCTAACTTCCTGTAATGGACATTTCCTTGGTTTACCTGACAAATACTCTTTCTCTCTTCTAAGGAAAATTTCCGGTTCTCAGTATAACTGCCAACTGGCCCAGGGGTGGACAAGTGAGGCAGATGAGACCAAAATGAAAATTCTGTTGAGACACTGGACCTTGAGGATTCAAGCCAAGGACATAAAAGTGTTGGTACTCCATTATTCTGATGGTCCGTTAACTCTTGCTTTTTTGGTTCCTGTGTCTATCACTGCCCCTGCCTTTTTGAAGATAATGACCATTCATCTGAGTACACGGTTCACAGAATCCCTTTGCAGTGGCCCATGCGGGCCAAGGTAGTAGAGCATAATAGATCTCTGTAAGTTTTTAAAAAATGTCTTTGTCCCTGTTGCCCATGGCCATTAAAGACCAAAGGTCGGGGGTAGGGGGATATTGGAAAAGGTGAAGTTATAGTTACTCACTGATTTTTTGATTGGTAGAGAGAAAGCAACACCTACATACAGGGCCAGTGGGTGAGTGGAGGAAACATCTTTGGCTCTAGGAGGAATGGGGGAAGGAGAAATATTAATAATCTTTGTCTTTGGAACTGCCCCTGAAGACTTCCCCACACAGGAAAATGACCTAGCGTGACTCTCCTAAACTTCGGCAAGCCCCTTAAATTTAACTGACTTCTAGATCTGATACTCCCTGCTGGATAACTCTGATCATTATTGGATTGTTACTTATTTTATTTTAAAATTATTTTTAAAGAAAATTTTAATCTAAATACAATTAATTAACATATAATACTAGTTTCAGACATACAGGTTAGTGATTCATCAGTCTTTTGTAACACCCAGTGCTCACTGTATCACATGCCTTCCTTAATGTCCATCACCCAGTTACCCCATCCACCCATCCCTCTCCCCTCCAAGAACCCTCAGTTTGTTTACTGTGATTAAGAGTCTCTTCTGAGGGGTACCTGGCTGGCTCAGTGGGTTAAAGCCTCTGCCTTCAACTCAGGTTATGATCTCAGGGTCCTGGGATCGAGCCCCACATCAGGCTCTCTGCTCCCTGGGGAGTCTGCATCCTCCTCTCTCGCTCTTCCTGCCTCTCTGCCTACTTGTGATCTCTGTTTGTCAAATAAGTAAATAAAAATCTTTTTTTTTAAAGTCTCTTCTGGTTTGTCTCCCTCTTTGACTTCATCTTGTTTTATTTTTTTCCTTTACTCCCCTATGATTCTGGTTTGTTTCTTGAACTCCACATATGAGTGAGATCATATGATAATTGTCTTTCTCTGACTGACTTATTTCGCTTGGCATAATACCCTCTACTTTCACCCCTGTCATTGCAAATAATTGCCATTTATTTTAACTCGACAGAGAAGGCCACTAGAAACAGCAGGTGATGGCCCCAGCTCCTGTTCCTCCATGCAGAACATCTGTCAACACCTGTAGACATCTTTTCCTCCCCCCATTCCTATGAATGTTGCTCAGTTGTTACATGGCATGGACAAATGCTGTTGGCTGGTGGCATGGACACACTGGACAAGCTTGGCCTTCGGTAAAACAAAGACTGGCTTCAATTACTCCAACTGAAACAGGAATGCTTGGATGAACAAGCCTGCCAGGAAGTCCCACTGGAGGTACTCAACCTGTGCCCCTTCCCTCCTTGGACCAAGAACCTGAACTTGAGAGATGAATGGCTTATCCAAGGTTATGGCAAGGTTACACAGACCTGAAACTAGACACAGGTGTACATGCCTATTGATCAAGGCTGGCTGAGAAATCGAACTGCCTCAAATCTTGATTCTTTTTGCCACTTCTTATTCTCTGACCCTGTTTTTCATAGATTAGGATGTAGGAATAATAAAAATATCAGCTAATGGGGTATCCTGACTTTTTGATCTTTTAGTTCTTGTCAGACATTTACCATAATGCTTAGCACATGGATATGTGTGTGCACACACGTGCACATGCATGACACTCAAAAAATTGTTCCCTGATATTAACTTTATCAGTGCACTTTGCATCCACCACCAATTGGCTGTTTTGTCACAAACTGATTAAAGCAGAACTGTCAAGTGAGGAACTTCAAAGCCAAAGCATTAAGTGCTTTGAAAAACCAGCACCTGGGAGGATTTGTCTCAGCATCTGTGATTAGAAGGCAGCAAAAAGAGACTTTGGGGACACAGTTCACCCCTTCATGAAGCAGCCATTCAGAACTTTCTCCGAAGGGCTAATGCCTAATCTTCCAAAGACCAGCAAGAACAAGCTTATGGTCTGTTAAAATCAGATTTTTAAAAGATTTTTATTTATTTATTTGAGAGGGAGAGAGAGAGAGTGAGAGAGAGAGCATGAGAGGGGAGAAGGTCAGAGGGAGAAGCGGACTCCCCATGAAGCTGGGAGCCTGATGCAGTCCTTGATCCTGGGACTCCAGAATCAAAATCAGTTTGATTGACTCAATACAGTCAGGGAGGACAGTCCTCAGGAGTCACAGAATGCTGGTTGCCATGAGGGAGGAGTCTTTTACAAAGTCTGGGCTCTCACAGAAGGAGTCTGAAGCACCTGTATGGAAAGCAGAGGTCAGTTCTGGATTAGAAGCTCTTTCTGAGGGGAAATGAGTAGAAGCAGGGATTAACCAGGACTTGGGCTCTGCTTTATTCAGTTCAAGTTGCTGCAACAAATGATGACAGACTGGGTGGCTGAAATAGCAAAACATGTACTATTCCTTGCAGTTCTAGAGACTGAGAAGTCCAAAAGCAAGATCCTGGGAGATCTGATATCTAGCAAGAGACTGCTTCATTATCTACAAATGCCCATATTTCTGTTGTAGACTTGCATGGATGACAGCTGGCAGAACAATCTCTCAGGTCGTTTCTCAGAAGTGCTTTTATCTCATTCACAAGTGTTCCAATCTCATGACCTCACCACCTCTCAAAGCCCATACCTCCTGATGGCACTCCTTGAGGGTCAGGGCTTCAACATCTGAATTGGGACAAGACACAAACATTCAGTCCATTAGCAAGTGTTGTCATGAGGACAGCATAGCTTATCAACTGGGTATCCCCAGGAATCCATGGGACTAGCAAAGCAGAATCTGGGGGTGTCACTGGTAGGAAAGCAGGAGGTCCCCAAGAGACAGTCCTCATAGCATTTTACAGAGACAGCAGGACCCTTGAGAAACAATAGTTTCCGTGACGCATACACCAGCCTTTATCTATGCCTGTCCTCCCTGCTGGATTCACAGCAAGCCTACTTCTTTCTTTTCCAGTACAAATGGATTTCCACTCTCTGAATCCTGATGAATTTTTGCTCTTTTGCAGTTAGTAGGTTGTCCCTCAGGATTCTGCATGTCTGGATTTGCAATCGTGGAAACTGCCAAAGGTCTAGGGACCTGCATGGCAGAACCCGGCCTCTACCACTATTGCCCAAGGTAGGGACTTTGGTCCCTTGAGCGTCCTGTGCTGCTGTCAAAGGTCTGTGTACATTGGCTTATTGTTTTTTTTTTTTAATGTAATTGCTTATACGTGTGTTTCATCATGCTCAAGTGGCCTTTCTGTGAAAAAGTGGCCAAGCTACACAAAGAAGTCACTGAAGAAAGTTCTAAGAACTCCTGGTTAGTATGAGGCTAGAGAGAGAGAGAAAGAGAGGAAAGAAATCTGCCTCTCTGCATTTTGCAAGTCCCTGGGCAAAATCTGTTGGCTGTGCACTCCTCACACGAAGATTCCAGGCAGGGAGACCCTCCTGAGCCTCATCTCCCTGAGTTCCTCTTCCAGGAGCAATCCCTAGTTTGAGACCAGGGTTATCGAAAATAGAGCAGCAAAGCAGTGTCCAGAAGGAAGGACTGCCACAGACCATGGAGCACCAGGGGGACAGGCTGGCACCTCCTCACGGTTGGGGTACAAATGGGCTCAGCTCAGCAGGTATAGGGGTGCCCTTGGCCCCTCTGGTGGGCTTTACAGTGCCCCAATCTCAGGAAGAAAAAAGGGTGGCTCATGTGACTTATTTTTGACTGGGAATGAGCTGACAGCAATGGAAATAAACAAGTAGGGAATGATGTTGGAAAGTTGGAGGGTTTGTCCTTTATATCTCAGCTTTCTCTCCTATCTTCCCTTGCTCTGTAGTGTGTTATCAAAGAAGTTTTTGGCATGATATTCCTGTTCACTGATTAACTCTTGAGCTGTGTCTTTTCTGCTGTTCAGCTCATCTGGTGAATTCTTTTACTGTAAAAAGTATCTTGCCCTTGCAAGGGCAATGGCAAGACCTGAGAAATCCCAGAGATTTCAGCTTGCCACCCAGAAGGAAACCAGGCTATTTGGAATGCTGGAAAGGATTCAGAGTAGGGGAAATCGTCTTGGACATCTGAGACCACCCCCACATTCAGCGGTCCACTGGACACAAACCCAGACCTTGATACTGATCCTGAACAATGCTCTCAACTCAGACCCCTGTGATCCTCGCCACAGTGCTTTCAGATCAGTGCAGCCATGCCCATAGGCACAAACTCTTAAGCCTAGATTCTGTCCTGAGAGGTCTGTCCCCGACGGCCTGGCTCTAAAGCCTCAGAGATTGGGGACAGTGAGGAACACCATAGGACTCACCCTGCCACCCTGAAAGGAACCATGCCATTTGGAACTCCAGAAAGGATTCAGAGGAACTGAAATCTGCATTCCTACCTGGGACACCCCATATTCAGCAGGCCACTGGATGCAAACCTGGAGCTTGACACTCAACCTGAACAAATCCCTCGACTGCTTCCTCCCCCAGAAAGATGGACAGAGTGCTGGCAGATCGGGCCTGCCATGTGGTGGGCCCTAACCATAACCTTTGGTTTGGTTCGGTTCTCAGGATTGTGACCCCAAGGGCCTTGCAGTAGGTGCCCTACAATTTGGGGACACATGGGCAATCCCAGAGGACTCAGCCTGCTGCCCAGAAGGAAACTGTGCCATTTGGAACTCCGGAAAGGATTCAGAGGAGCAGAAATCTGCATGCCTAGCTGAGGACACACCCACACAGAGCTGACTCCTGGACACAAAGCCAGAGCCAGACACTCACCCTCACCTCCACTGTCAACTCAGCCACCCAGACAGCTCTCCATGGGGTCTTCAGGTCAGTCCTGCCATGTCCCTGGTTCCTAACACTAACCCTTGGATGGGTTCTGTAATGATCTCCTCATTTCAGGTTATGTGGTGGTTCTGCAGGACATTGTCCTGGTGTGGGATCAAACACACTGAAGCATCCCGTGTGAAGTGGCAAACGTGGTAAAGAAATGACGGCTGGGGAATCTGAGTGTGGAGACAGCACGTATTTGTGCTGCTATAACAAGCTGACTGCACTTTGAAATCACCACAGAGGAAATGAATCTTCCAAACATCCATGTTAGCACGACGACACGGAAGCAGAGAGAACATCAGACTTTGGGATGGAGGCCAAGCCCTCCCAGATCCAGGTCACCCAACATGGAGAGGACACATGTTAGCAAGAGACTCGTGGGAGAATTAAATCATGGGCCCCTGTATCTCAGGTGCAGTAGAAGCAGTGGATTTGGAATTTCAGTTTTTCCACAACGTTCCACCACAAGCTGGTTAGAACTGTGCAAAAGCAGGAAGGGAAGCCCCAGTAAAGTGGACTGGGGATGCCAGAAGGGGAGGCTGGAAGGGGGCGCCTGGTGCTCAGTGCCCATTACAGACTCCACATTGCAATCCCCCACAGGAGAGACTCACCAATTTTAGGCCCCACAGGGGAAGCTGGAGGTTCATCTCCTGACTTTTTGTAGGAGCTTTGCAGCTCAGCTGGTGAGAATTCTCCATCACCCTGCCTTTCTCCAAGGGACTTTCCTTCAAGCAACCTTCCCAACTTCTTCCTCCTCCATGAAATAATGTTAATCTCCTTTGTTTCTCACACTTGCCTGTGATGGGACCTTAGCTTGCTCAGCCCAGAATGCCATTCTCTGCTCTTCCCAATTAAATACATTCTGCTGGTCAAATAACTGGGAGATTGAGTTTAAGGCCAATCGAACAAATAAATACAAGAACTTGCAAGGAACAAAATCAATATGCACAAATTAGTGGCACTCCTACGTGCTCGGAAGGAACCATCAAATAGAGACTGCAGAGAACGATCTCATTTACAACTGCATCCAAGACAGCAAGATACCCGGGAGGCCCCTGAACCAAGAAGGTGACAGACCTGTCATCTGACAGCCCTGCAACAATGACGACAGACAGGGAGGGGTACACACAGAGATGGGGAGGCACTGTGCTCAGGGAAGAACCCACACTGGGAAAATACCTACTCTCCCCAAAACCGTCTACAGAGTCCTCACTCTGGCTCCCGAATTTCCGGACTCGGTGCAAGCCTGGAGTGGGTGTGGACACGGGAAGGACCCCGCAGGGCTGAGGTGGGGAGAGCACAAGCACCGAAGCAGGGGGACGCTCCCTGACTGCAGACCATCTGAGGAGCCCAAGGAACCTAATCCGCGAGCACACAAACACAGATGAGGACCTAGGAGCACCCGAGCCCAGAAAGGGGGGACCCCACAGCCCCGCGCACAGCACAGCAGGAGGCCACGTCTCCTCACACAAAACGACGGAAGCCCCAGTGTCTACACAGGGCGCCCTTCCTCTGTGGGGTCCTGAGACCACGAACCCCTTGACAGTGCACTCAGGCGGCTTCTCCTCAGCTCCTCCAGCATCTGGTCCTTAGGAGGTTGGACTGCTGCCAGTGTGGGCGCATCCTCCACAACGGGTCCGGTCAGTGTGGATGCAGAGCCACACCCTCCTCAGCTTGTCCTGTCAGGGTGGGAGGCGCCCCACATTCTCCAGAAGTCTCCACAGTGGGTCCTGAAGAGGCGGGGCTCTGGTCCCAGCTGTGGCTGTGCAGCCTTGGCTCAGGGCGGAGCTGGGGTCTGGCGCCCTCTGCAGGCGGTGCAAGGCAGTGCAGGACTGTGGGAGCTCACCCTTCAGTGGAAGGTCCTGCTCCCTCCTGGGGTCCAGCTGATGCCATTTCATTCCGGAAATTCAAGCTGCATGGAGCCCAATACCCCCCAACTTCCCCCCAAATAGCTAAGGAACAATGAATTGGAAACAATGTGGAATTACAACAGTCCTTGACCCAAACAGTGTCACTGAACATGGCCCTGATGCAGACCCACACTCTGACCTCAACTTGGTCTCAAGCCTGGACCCTACCCTAATCCAAGACCCTAACCCTAGCCCCCAACCCAAACAATGTTCACAAGAATCAAAAGGTAGAAACTGCAAATATCCATCAATGGCAAGTGCCTAAGCAAAGTGTGGTGAAGCATTTGAATTTGGGTACAGGTTCAGGTTTTAGTCAGAGTTCTAGATCAGGCTTTGGGTTTAGTGTTAGGGTGAGGGTTTAGAGTGAAGGACAAGGGAACAGAGTTATAGTTTAGGGCTTTAAGTTTATGATTTAGGCTTTAAGACTCAGGGCTTATGGGATAAAGTTCAAGGTCAAATTTGGGGTTTGACTTCATGCTGAGATTTGGGTTCAGGTTTCATGACTTGGAGGTCTGGTTTAGGGTTTGGGTTCGTGGTTCAGGGCTTGGATCCAGGGCTCAGGTACAGGCTTTGGGTTCCATTCCAGGTTTGGGATTCAGGGTTCTAGTTTGGGCTTTAAGGTCAGCTTAGGTTTCAGCGTTGGTAGGGTTTAAGGTTAGGTTTAGGGATGACACATTTTCTTCAGTTGTCATCATGGACAAAATAATTCTATCTGAAGTTTCTAAGTCAGAAATGTATTTCATCTGGGGGCGCCTGGGTGGCTCCGTGTGTTAAGCCTCTGCCTTGGGCTCAGGTCATGATCTCAGGGTCCTGGGATCGAGCCCTTCATCAGGCTCTCTGCTTGACCGGGAGCCTGCTTCCCCATCTTTCTCTCTGCCTGCCTCTCTGCCTACTTGTGATCTCTGTCTGTCAAATAAATAGAATTAGTAAAAGCTATTATATGATCTTTTACAAACCATTTCCTATCTTTGCATTCTCATGTGCCAAGAGAGACAGGGGTTATTTAAAACCCTGAAGAGAGTGCTCTTGCTTTTAAATTGCCTGTAACCTTCGTGTAATAGATTTATGATTGATGATAGATTTAGTTAAAATATAACTATTTAAAATATTTACTCTCAGTAAACGATTTCAACCTATGCTCATTTAAGTAACTTGGTGCATAATCCCTTTTCTATTAAACCATAGTGCAAGGACCAATGCAGCGTTTCCAGGAGAACCCCAAGCTATTTTTCTAGAATGGCTGTATGCTTTTATATGGCGTCCTGTTTTCACTCCCTTTGTGGAGCACCTACCCTGGAGGTCATGTAATAACCAATGACCAAAAAAAACAAACAGAAAACCCAAACATCCAGGTCGAAGTGCCATCCCTGCCTGGAGTCAAGGAGACTGCTCAGACAGATCCAGGGCATGCATCTCAGCCCAGGCCTGTGCTGGGGAAGCTGGTTCCTGGCTTTGGGCGCAATCTGGAAGCCAGCAAACTGACCCAAGAGTGCAGCCGGCGTTTAAGACTGATGATCTATTCGCAGCCAGGCTGCACGTGGACAGCCGCTCAGGGAGCCAGGCTAGGAGGCTGCCCAGCCCAGGTGCTGGCAATGCAGTAGCATGCCAGTGCTCAGGCCTCAGGAGTGAGGGGGCGGGGCCGGCGCAGAGAAGGGTCTTTGCTAATTTCCAAAGCTGGAAGTGAGCTCTCAGAGGACTCAGGAGGGAGGGGGGCGGGGGCGGGTCGGGGGCGGCCTGGAGAAGGGGCTTTGCTAATTGCCCAGGCGGGAAGGAGGGGCGCGCAGCACCAGGGTGCTGTGCTGCAGCCCATTCGGGACTGCAGGACCCACCATACTCGCTGCCCCTGCGCTCCCACGCTCCAGCCTAGCCCCAGACGCTGCGGTGTCCCATTCCCGTTCAGGCCGCCTGCTGCCCCTCCCCGCCCCATGGCTTCTCTGGAGGACCCTCTGTTCACAGGTAAAGTGACACCGCGACGCGCCCTCACCTGAAGCAGAAAACACGAGCCAAGAGCAGGGTGTGGGGTGGTGGGGCCCAGCCTCCCGCCAACCCCAGTGCACCAGGACCACACTGGATGCCGCGCCACACCGTGTCCGCAGGGGGTCGGGCCAGGACAGTGCCACAGGGGGTACCGCCTCACCCCCGCCAGCGGGCAGGCTAGCCCCCATAGTTCGGCACTCCCACGCGCCTGTCAGAGCCTCCTGCCATTCCCAGGGCACCCAGAACCCAGAGAGTGAGGCCTTGGGTGCTTTCTAGTGACAGATTCAAGGCAATTTTTCGACTTTGGGACTCAGAGTTAACATAGTTTTCATTTGTGATTATTATTTTTGTGTGGGGGCCGTAGCTTTTCTTTTGACCTATGCTTGTTTTCACTCCCGGTTCTGAAGAAGCCCCTAAATCCTAACCCTTTGAGGACTCCGAAAGCTCTCAGAGCAGCAGTGCTGGGGGACAGTGTGGACACATGGTTTGGTTTCTCCTCTGGCCTGCTTCTGTGGCAGCCCCGCTCTGTCCTCCTCAGACTTCAGAGCAATATCTGAACAAGTGGAGAAGCGACCAGGGGGTCAGGAAGGTGGCCACTGAAGAGTGACTTCTCTGGAGGGTGGCTGAGCAAGCAAGTGAGCATGTTAGTCCAGCTCTGCCTGCATTCAGTATGGAGCTGAACAGGGGCCAGGGAAGGGGAGGAGGAGCAGAGAGCAGGGACAAAGGGACCAAAGAGGAGATTCAGATGAAGGGAAGTAATGGGGAGGAAAGAGAAGAAACTCAGGAAGACAGGTATGTAGAAAGGAAAAGGGATGAAGAGGGCATTGGGAAAGGGCACCACCAGGGAAGGAGAGAGGGGAAAGAAAGAGGGAGGAAGAGAGGAAAGGGGAAAGGGAGAAGGGAGGAGTCAGCATGCCAGGGCTCCCCCTGCATCTGAAGAAGAGGTGGCTGGTCCAGCTTGTCAAACAGGGTGCTCACTCTTTGGTCCCAGTTTCTGCTCCCAGTGCTACTGGGCTTTTCAAAGAAGGCAGGCTGTCCCTTGGGACCTACTGGAGCCCACTGGAGCCCACAGGAGGGTGGGAGAGGTAAGATGCCACCAGGTACTGTCTGAGCTGCTCCCAGCCACCAGCCTCACCACATGGTGCAAGAGGGACCCCAGAACAAAGGAAGGACACAGGCCAGCATGTCTGCTGGTGGCCCTGGGCACTTAGCTCATCGCAGTGAACCACACGGCCTCCTCAACCCACGCTTTCAAAGCCTCCTTCTTCGTTTCTGGCATTCATGTCTGTAGGAACATGAGCCAGATCTAACTCATCTCCGACAGACAATTCTGACTCACCCCGTGTCAGATTTTTAAGAGTGGCTGTGATAGAGTAAGATAGCAATGCTCCAACAAACGGACTGTTTCCTCCCACTTGACCTCAACAGTCTTATACATTTTCTTAGCGAAAACATCTTGTCTCCTTCCATTAAGCTCATAACGTGGTCTAGGAGTATACATGCGCCTTTGGTAGATGCGAAGCGATACAGAGGTCCTTTTTTTTTTTTTTTTAATTTTACAAGGCAAAGTCAGTGAACACATCCAACTTGATGAATACGTCTCTAAAATGTCAATCCAGGCAAAGCTTTTTCTGCCTACAGTTTGGAGCCTACGTAGTGACATTTTAAAAATGCTTTCAGTCCCTCAGTGAGGCTCTTTGAAGCTAGGAGGGCTTACTACGTGCCAGGCACTGTGTCAGGTGTTGGAGCTAAAGGGAAGGAGAGCTTGGAGGCTGGCTGGGGAGGGACATCCATGACACAAGCACAGCTAGAAACGGAGGCCAGTGCTAGAAAAGAGAGAGCAGGCTGCATGGAGAGTGTGTACCATGGGGCTTGTGAGCTCACGAATAAATGGGAGTAACTGGAGTGGGGAGATGGGGGAGAGAAGAGGGTCTTCCCATCAATGGGAATCACCTGTGCTTGGAGGCAGGTGGCATGAGAGGTCTCCACAGGAAGAAGGAGGCAGTGTGGTTGAAGGGCAGAGAGATGGGGCAGAACAGGCATCAGTCAGTTGGAGGGGTATGAAGAGACTAATGGGAGGATTATGGGTGCCTTTGGAGGACTGAGAATTTGTTAGAAGATCAGTGCAGATTTCTATGGAGACAAATGCCAGGAACTGATAGGTCTTTGAAAGGTCACTCTGGCTGCCTTTTGGCAAAGGGGTTGGTAAAAGGCACTTGCAGGTGTGAACACACCAGGTGGGAGGTGAGTGCAGGAAATCGGGTGAGGGAGCATGGGAACTTGGTCCCGGGGTATATAAGGGAGAATAGCCTTTAAGGAGTTCCACAAATTGGCACCAGCTGTGGCTTCATTACAGAGCTGGAAGGGGGAGGTGGGTGTGTCCTGGAGGTTACAGAAATTACATGAGAAAGGGAAGTCTTTTTAGATCTCTTTTTCAACTAGAGGAACTCTCACCTTATTGATAGAATTCCAGAGTGGGAACCAATGATATGAGGACATCTTTGAAATGTCTGAATATGTTCTTCGACATCTTTGCAAGTGACGAGGAGACCTTGACCTTAGGAGGCCTTGGCCCTCTTTGTAGCCAGAAAGATTTCACCTACAGATTTGGGTTCTCCCTTTTAAAGTCAAGGAGTCAGTCCTTCCAAAGGACACCTCCTATCATTTTACCCTCTCATCATACCTCATGTGCTGGCATCTCCAAGACCCTCTGTTCCAGGTTGAGAGTATCCACTTTGGCCGGGCTGGTCTTGCCAAGAACACCACCACAGGAAATCTAGAGCCTGTAGTGCTATTAATAACATCATCTAAGACTGTGTTTGCTGCCCTCATAGCCTCTTCCCACCATGACTCACTGAAGCTTTTAACACATTGTATCCATTAAGCTATAGTTCCCAAAGCTCATCTTCTCTAGTGCCATTAGTTTTTAGGGGACCAGGCAAACCTTAAACTTGTTCCTCTTAACTGGATCCCTGTGCCCCCACAATCTCTTTGAATGCCTTTCACCATGATCCTTGAATGAGATCATGCTGAGTACCTGAGACCACTGCTGGTACCTAACACTTCTTGGCACCTTGTCTGCTAGGTTCTTGGAAGAGGAGGTGGCTATGGAGGTGAGTGGGGATGGGAGTGGGAGGATTTCTCCCTTCACTTCCCTTTTTGTGTTTTCAAATAATGGGTTTTGAGGGGGAGGGAAAGGTTAACCAGACCATTTATTTTCCATCTCCCATCGATAAAATGTTTACCACTCCCCACTGGAAGAATTTAGATCTTTCCTTTGAATCTCCAGGAAAATCTCCCAAACTCAGACCACCACCATGTGGATTCAGCCATCTACTGATTCACCTCCAGATTGTCTCCTCCTAACTGCTCCAGCCACAGGTTAAGGGCGAAATGTTCAATGCCCAAGCAATTAAGTGGGGAACACGTTTATCTAAGCAATTGCATGCAGCTCTCTATCTGCTTACAGGGGGTCTCTACCAAGCCTTTCCAACCTCAGCAAAACATGAGAAAGCCCCAGCAATCTGGGGTATATATCATTCATTCATTCCTGTGTTCAACACTCATGGCGGATCCCCACCAAGACAGTGGGAGAGCAAGGACTGGAGAAATCCTGGAAGCTGAAGTCTGAGGAGGATTTAAAATTCAAGTCAGAGATGAAAGAAACATCTGGACTTGATCCTCAGGTACATGCAGTATTCTGAACTGAGGCTAGAACCAGAGACCATTCTAATGAACGGCCACTACAGTTGGGCTCTCACAGGTGGGCTCCAACTCAGTTTCGTGTATATTCATTCATGAAATAGCTCTTCGGGTCAACATGCAGAAGAAAACCATTTAAGAAAACTGACAATGAGGAGAGGAAAGGGAAGCCAGAAGGCATGTGAATGGGGAGAGAGGAGGAGCCAGGGCAGAAAACCAAGAATCCCTCCCTGCCCTCCTTGCTGCCAGGGAGGTCTGAGGGACTAGTTTCCACCTGGGATCCCAAGTCCAGAACAAAAGCAGCGGGGCCACGGTGGGGGAGGGAAGGGGGTCCTCAGCAGGGGCGCATGGGGCTGCCAAAAGATGGCGGCTAGCGCGCCCGCTAGCGTGGGGCACCTCGCAAGGCGCTGTCCCCAGCCCGAACCCATGCGGACCTGGGTTTGGCGCAGCGTCTGGGGTGGTCCCGGTGCCCTGGGGTTCGCGGGAGGCTGGGCCTCCACAACCCCCCTCTCCGCCCCCAGGTCGGGTCCGCGCTTTCTGCTCCAGGTGAGGGCGCGGCGCGGTGTCACTTTACCTGTGTGCAGAGGGTGGTCCTGAAAAGCCTTGGGGCGGGGAGGGGCAGCAGGCAGCAGGAGCGGGACAGCGAGGCCTCACATGGGAGCGCACGGGGGGCGAGTCCGGTGGGTCCTGCAGTCCCGACTGAGCCGCAGCACAGCACCGCGGCGCTGCCCGCCCCTCCTCCGCCAGCCCCTCCACCTCCTCCCAGACTCTCAGCCACATCCTCTGTGAGCTCACTTCTATCTTCGACAATTAGCAAAGCGCCTTCTCCCCGCCGCCCTCCACCCGCCCCCGCCCCCCTCCCTCCTGAGTCCTCCGCGAGCTCCCTTTTCGCTTTGGCAATTAGCAAAGCCCCTTCTCCGCGCTGCCCCGCTCCCCTCCCTCCTGAGGCCCCGCCCTGGCTGGGGCGCGGGGGGAAGCCCCGGGGGCTGCAAGCTTTGCCAGCGCTGGCGCTGGGCAGCCTCCTAGCCTGGCTCCTTGAGCGGGTGTCCACCCGCGGCCTGGCTGCAAAAAGATCATCAGTCCTGTTAACCCTGGCTGCACTCTCCCGTCAGTTTGCTGGCTTCCTGATTGCGCCCAAAGCCATGAACCAGCTTCCCCAGCACAGGCCTGGGCTGAGATGCCTGCCCAGGATCTGTTTGAGCAGTCTACTCATCTCCAGGCAGGGATGGCACTTCCACATGGATGTTTGGGTTTTTTTATTGTTTTTTGGTCATTGGTTATTATTACATGACCTCCAGGGTAGGTGCTCCACAAAGGGAGTGAAAACAGGATGCATGATATACCCCTCACCTCCCATGCTGTCTTTCTCTTAAATAATAAGCACTGCTGAACTACCTTAGATTCTGTACCTTCTCTCCAGCCATGAACCTATCACTGTCTTTAACTCTTGAAAACTTCATTAGACAAATTAATGTGGTGAAGGAAGCAATATGAGAAAGCCTATTAATCTGATGAGCATGGAACTGAACAAACCCTATAGATACTTTCCCTTTGATTTCTAGCCTATCAATACCTACAGTGAGTCACATACACTCAAGATTATTGTTTTTATTGTATACTTCATATATTCATTGATTTTGGACTCGTTATCATTTCGTTGAAGTGTTAAACTATGGTAATAAACAAACTTTTAATTAACTTTTCCTCCTATGATACAAATATAACTTGCACTTGAGCTTTAGCTAATTTTATGTTCTAAAATTGCCAAAACAAAATGATCAAGGTTTCTAGATTATTTACTGTATTTTCTACTATATAATATTGTTCTATCTCTTCTGTATAAAGAAAATGAATGCTTGGGGCATGACATTTTCATTAAAATAAAGTAGAAAATAGAAGTAAATAATTAATGAAAAATAAAAAATAAAAAATAAAAAATAAAAGCAAATCTCTTGTGAAATGTTAAACTTTTCTTACTTATTTTGTTTTGCTTTTTCTCTACCATGCTGGCAAAGCTGTATGTTGCAGATAAGTATAATTTTCTAGGTGGTAGGTTTGTTACTTTTACTAAAATTTTCAAAATATAAGGAGTTGAATAGTCATAAATTGTTTATTAAACTCCTTATCTACACATATAAAAATAAAACAATGATGGTGACCTGGGTATTTCTAAAATTGTATTCTGTTTTTCCATATTATGGTTTACAATGTAATTAATAAAGATTCTGCATATATTAACATCCATCCCCTTCTATCTCATCTGTATGTCCATACAGAGCATGTATGATTTCTATTCATTTCTATGTTGTGGTGAAGAGATTGTCTGAAGTAGCCTATATTTATGCAGGTAGATCTTAAGCTACGGTGCTCTTGTTTATTTGCTTGTTCGTGATCAGTATGTCTGAAAGATGGTAACTATTGCATCAGGTGTGACGATTAAAAAATATTATTGGTGCCTGATACGCTGTGATTAAATAGGTAAGTCGATTCATAATTTGTTAATTAAATTAGAAAAGAAATTCCTTTGGATTTGTTCTTTATTAAGAGTTTTTTTTTTAACGAATGCCTTGGGATGTTTTTTGTGTAATATATATCACATGCCTCAACCTTTAAATTTGAATGTAGAAAAGAGTTATCAGAATGAGCCTAGAAAATATTGTTATGGGGGTGCCTGGGTGGCTCAGTGGGTAAAGCCGCTGCCTTTGGCTCAGGTCATAATCTCAGAGTCCTGGGATCGAGTCCCACATTGGGCTCTCTGCTCAGCAGGGTGCCTGCTTCCTCCTCTCTTTCTGCCTGCCTCTCTGCCTACTTGTGATCTCTCTCTGTCAAATAAATAAATAAAATCTTAAAAAAAAAAGAAAACATTGTTTTGAAATATTTTTGTTCTGTTATATTATGTTAACTTAGGAAATAATGGTAGTTATTTTTATTAGCATTTCCTACTTTCCACATGCCCTTACAGATGAGATATCATGTTTTTCCTACTCTTTTTATCGTGGTTGTTATATTCTTCATGATCAATAACAATCAATAAAAATTCATAACATTAATTTTCTTTGGGAAAGTGATATTTTAGCAAGAATCCATGACCAAAAATTTTAGCTGTTGTTCTTCCAGGAGATGAGACTATCAATGTTCCCGAAATTTCAAGAAATAGAACTTATTAATTGTGTTGGTTGATGTTTATTGTCTCTGAACTTAGAGGTGCATAATTCAATTTAAAATTTATTTTGGGGGCTCCTGGGTGGCTCAGTGGGTTAAAGCCTCTGCCTTTGGCTCAGGTCATGATCCCAGGGTCCTGGGATCGAGCCCCGCATCGGGCTCTCTGCCTAGCAGGGAGCCTGCTTCCTCCTCTCTTTCTGCCTGCCTCTCTGCCTACTTGTGATCTCTATCTGTCAAATAAAATAAATAAATTCTTAAAAAAAAACAGAGTGGACCTAATGGGGGTGCTTATCTGAAATTGAGGGACATTATAAAAAAATAAAAAATAAAATTTATTTTGAATTGAAAACAAGATCTTACTGAAGTTTAGGCATCCCACTTTATATCAGGCCTCCAGTACATTCTAATTTATTTGTAGAAAATATCATAAACATGAATGACACTTTTCCTATTGCATTTATATGAAACTGCAATGACTCAAAGATGTCAGATTTGAAAAGCACTACCTTTCTATAATTTCTGTTTCCTAGGAGGAATGGATATACCATTTTAGCACAATTATCCAACAGTATTCAAAACCACCATGAATTTTAAAACATAGTTATTACATCCTAAAAATCAAGTATGAAAATGTATAAACAACCAAATCTCTATCTGTAAATGAAATACTCCCACACAGACGGGTTTTAAAACTTTCTAACTTAAGGAATTTGATAGCACAGACTCAGGGTAGTAGTTTCAGTGCCTACAGTATACTTTCAGGGAGAGAGTAATGTAAGCTCTGAGTCACTTTCTGCCTAGAGATGACCTAATAGTGGTTCTGGCATTGTTTGTTTGTTTTTGAAAATACGTTCCTGGGCGTCATTCAGAAAATGCAGAGTTTGGCATCTATATAAATTAAGGATGATCTTTTTGAACTTTTGTCTTTCATTACATCAAATTACCATAATTGGACAGAAATTCCACTAAATTAAGCATTGTTAGGAAATGTGTAAATTGGAGCTACTCAAATTAGTTGCTCTTTGAACTATGTGCTGTTGGTTCAGGATTAGATAAGGAGTTTGAAGGCAAACCTAAATCATTGCTTCCTTTTTTGAGAGATTCTCAGCATATTTTCTTAAAATTAGCTGAAATAAACAATGTGTTTAGTCGCAAAGTGATTTGCATTTTTGCACAAACTCCCTATCTCCTTGAGAATTATAACAAATATTTCATGAAACATCATTGATCTTTACTCTGTTACACTGCTGTAAAGTACATTCAGAGTTGCCAGTTAAAGGTGTTAGTGTTGAGATGAAATGTCATGCATTTTTCTTCACTTCCATGCAAATGAAGAAAGTAATTTATTAAGACACAATGAAGAAAAAAAATTGACAATGAGTTCCAGATTTTAAAAATCACTTGCCATTCAATCCAAATTGTGAGTTTGATCGGTTACCGAACACTTTATAATGCACCCCTGGTATTTTTACAGAGATTACGTTTTTCTTACCAATTCTTGATTATTCTGTCTTGCAATGCAGAGAAAGCTAACTAATTTAAAATAAACTTCCGTTAATTTTGATTGTTATAAACTTAAAATTGACTAATTTCCATATACAGAGTTTAAAATGTTCACAATTTACATTAAATATATATTCTGTGTATACCTTGGAAAAATTATACTGAAAATTGAAATTAAAATGATGTTGTATATAGCTGCAAGAAGCCGCCTGTCCCATTTCATCTTACTATATTAGTTGTGTCAGGTAATTTATAAAATCCCTGCTGCATAACAAATCTAATTTTTGTTGGAATGGGTAGTAATGTTTCTTCTTATTTCGAAATAAGAGTTGGTCTATGAGTGCCTCTGCAACTGTATTTTTCCTAAGTGGCTTCATGGTCTTGAACTGAGAAAGCTCAGAGCATTAAACATCAAAGTAATATATTTTGACATAATTAGACATCAAGGAAATGCAATTAAAATGACACTGAGATATCACTACACACTTACCAGAATGGCTAAAATAAAATATAATGACAAGCCCAAAAGAAAAAAATATACCATTTGACGATACACAATGGCAAGTTGTACCATAACTTAACCATCTCAGACTAGTGTAGTGTTAAATTTGTTTTTCTAAGCCATGTTTTGGGTCACTTACCACTTTTCAAGGATATAAAGTGCTATCATTTTACTTAAAACTGTGAAATTTGGTCAGATTTAAATTTCAATTTATGTTAAAACATTCTGTAAACTGTGTTAGACTTTGACATTTGTTCCCTCAGTTCAGTGAATAACACTATATCATATTCTGAAAAATACGCTAATTTTTATTTTGAAAAATATCCCTTTTTCCTCTATGAATTGGGCCATGGAGAAGGTGACACCGACTCGCTTCGCAAACTGCCTTGGTGAGAGACCCAGGCAGCTCCAGAGGTTTGGGACGGCCTGGGGTCCTCTTGGCCCACCCATGACTACTCCAGTCAAGTGTAGTGATCAGGTCTGGGTTGATGAGGAGTGGTTGCTATGACCTCAAAGCTTTGTGACATCACAGATGCTGGCTTCACTGAAGCAGCTGTCCCTCTCCCATGACCTTGGTGTCCTATGGCTTTAAGTAGGAAGCTCCGGGAAGGACAGAACAAGAGCCCTCTGAACCTGATCAAGAACTCAGGATGTCTTGTGGGTTAATGTCCAACTTCCCCTTTCTGGAGACATAGAGGAAGGAAAATGACATTCAGTATACCTTCCTTTAGGCCAACATATCCCCGGAGATGGCAAGGTGTCCTTTTCCACTACAATTTCTAGATATTTCAAGAAAAGGTGAGGCCTCGCGGGTATGAATAGCTCTCCGTGGGTTTTCTCGTCCTGTGGGTGAGAGCGTACTTTGTCAGCGTCTTTCGCCTATGCGTCTGTGATGACTAAGGTACGGAAAGTCCCTTTCCGAGGTAAAAGGTGATGGCATCGATATATGGTGCTGTCTGGGGCCTAGTCTCCTAGTGTTCTGAAACACACGGCTAAGGGATGAGGCCTCTGTCTACCTGGCTTTCCCTTAAATACCTTTGCAAAGTCTTTGAGGAGAGTGATATTCTGCATCTGAGCTAACTCTCAATGAAGAGGCCTGGACCGAAAACGTTGTCATTATTAGTTAACTGTACTTGTTGTGGTAACGGGTATAGACATGTGGACCAAGTCTCTTTAGTCAGAAGGAAAGGGACGGCCTATACCGACGGCTTGCAAGGCCCATTCGAGCAGACTTTTGGAGTGAGCCGCAATGCCTTTGCAAGGACTAGTGGATCAGGAAGTTTGGGTCCATTTCGGCACCACAGTATTCCTCTGTCGTCGAAGTGAATGAACCCCTGGACCTTGCCTTGACATGAATGTCCCATGCCCTGCTGTTGGGAAATGGAAAAGGAAGGGAATACTGACGGGCAAGAAGTCAGAGAAGGAGACCCACCAGGAGTGACTCAGGACTCTGAGAATCCAGCTGAGGTTTACCAAAAAGAGAACTGCTTAATGGGTAGTCAGGAGTTGTGGAATATATTAAGAGGAGCACTGGACGTACATGCAACTAAAGCATCCCTGAATACTCTGTCAAAAACGGATGATGGATGATAGGCAGGCTTTCTCAACAGAACAGCAACAAGAACAACATAATTTCAGAGGAAAACATTATGGCCCTCTCTAAACCAAAGGCAGTCACAGGAGAAAAGGAAAGAATTATATTGTTTATTGTCTTTCCTTTATTGAAATGACATTCAATTGGTTTCCTAAAATGTCCTTTTTTGAATTGGGTCTTTATCCTTGTGAATTAGAGTTTACCCACCTCTTCCATCTCTGGATTTGATGAGAGGACATCACAATGCCTTCACTAAATACCTAGAGGAGTGGCTCAAGAAAATGTCTTGACCTGGCCTTCTGTGTGTTGGCTGGGGTTGGATTACTGCTTCAAATGGTTCCGTCACTACTAGAGCTGAGATTTTGTAGGATTACTGACCTAACTTGGATGTTCCTATGTGTCTGCGAATTTATCCTTTTCTCTCAGTTCTTGGATTTGCTAGCATAAATGTGTGGATGTGCCTCTTCGGTTTTTCTTTTTTCCTTTCTCCGAGTTGTCATGTGGTTTCATACTTGCAGCTGTGTGCTTGTCTCCCTGTTTTATCCCAGTAATGGCTTCTGTGGTTTGTTCGTGTTGTGAAAACTGAAGTGTGAGGTCTCCTGATTCATTTCCTATTGGTTTGTTTGTATTTCCTTAATTTTGATAATCACATGTATGATTTCAATTTTTCTGTTAACTTTGGAGTTCGGTTTTTCTTCATCTTGTTCCTTCAGTCGTCCTTATAGGGGGATTTCTTTTTCAGTGTTTTTAAATTTTGGAAATGCATGCTTTTAACCCTATATGGTTTCCCCATAAAATGTTTTGGCATCCTCCTCTAAGTTTCTTAGAATTCCTTCGTTCATGGCTCTTCTTTTCCTTTGGATTTTCTTTCTTGCATTCATTGCAGTTCGTGAATGTGTTGTGTTTTCGACTTTAGTGTCTGGCTGTATTTCCAATTTGAAAGTGATATCTTCCTGTTTTCATACCTTCGTGATGATAAGTGCACAGGATAGGTTTTGACTTCTCTTCCATGAATTATGACTGGATTTGGACTCGAGCTCATGACCTGCGATAGACAAAGTTAGGTCTGCTGCTGGGAAGAACATATCTTATTGTCCTCAGAGACGCAATCTTTCTCATCGATCCCCAAAGTTCAGGTGGTCTCGAGAGCCCATGTGGACGTCTGTTATTCCTTAGCACCTTCCCATCCAGATAATCTGTCCTGTGCTTAACGTAGATATCATAATTGCCAACAGTATTGGATAAAATTTACCATCTCCCTTCCTGTGTGTTCATACCTTCCAACGTTTAGATACACCCTTGTTCGTGGTGTATATGTTGGCAATTCTTCCAGGTTTCTGTTGTTTTGATGCTCCATCAAGACAAAACACCTTCCGCTTATCTTTTGTCTCTCGAAGGCATAAAATGACTCTCGCTGACTTAGGCACAAACACTTTGGCTCTCTTCTCCTTGGGAATAGCATAACCTACATCTTCCCTGTTTCTTCACTTGCAAGCTATGAGTATCTTTATAGTCGAAGGAAATCTCCTATGGTCAACAGAAGGACGAGCTAGTTTAATATTTGTTGTTTTCTTATGGATGTTTTCTACCTTTTTTTTTTTTTTGATTTGGAATTTCAACCACTGTTACAAACTGTTTGTATTGACGGGAGTCTTTAGTCCTGAGTACTGAATGTATTATTGATAGGTAATAGTTCACTTTCTCATTTCGGTTGGCTTCTGACTTGGATTCTATTTGCCTTTCACCTATATGGTATTTTCTTGGGGTTGCTTCATTGGTACGATTCCTCGCTTCCTTCCCATATTTTGCATGTCTTATCTTTGTGTGTTTGCATGTGCATGTGTTAATGCTGTGTGGTGTGTGTGTGTTTCACATCACAATTATTATTAAAATACGAGAGAATGGAATTCGGTCTCTTGTGGGTAGCAATTCAATTTGACATGCCTTGAAATCTCACATTCCATCAGTTTCAGGAAATCTCCTTAAAGGAATGTCATCTCTTGTCCTCTTCAAGTAACACGTGTTCTCACAAAACTGCTTTCCAAAGAACAGCACCATTTGAATTTCTCATTAGAGTCATACTGTTTGTACCAATACCCTTTCTTTTTTGTATGATTCTTGAGTGTCATGAGTTAGTGAAATCGTCTGTCTGATGTCGTTCTGAGAATGATAGATGTGACAAAGCCCAATGCTCTCCGCAAGACTGCCATAGAGACAAGTGGAAGAATTCCTTCTTGCTTATGTCTCAGTACGAATTGCGGTGACATGGAGGAGAGTGAGATGGTAGTAGTGTCTAATAACCTCATGCTTGTCTTCAGCTATGAAGGCAACAGGAAGATGAACACAACAACTGCATTGGGGTGGAAATTGACCTGAAGCCTACAAGATAAACTCCACAGCGAAAGAAAACGGAAGTTGCAGAGATGATGGGAGAAGGTTGGAGACATGGCTCAGGGGAGATTTGGTTGGTTAGTGGATCAGAGGGCTGGATCCCATGAAGAGTACCAAGGCACAGGAGAGCAGGGCACACTGGGAACCCACAAGGAACCTGTTTCCCAGTGCCGTTGACTGTGAGACGCAGAGGGTCTGAAGGGCATGAGTACTTTACAACACAAGTGTTGAAGTCTGAAGTTTTCCTATCAGCAGGCTTGGCAGACATCAACTTGAAGGAACACCATCTTTTTCCTGCATATGACACCAACAAGCGACCAGGAGCAGACAGCCTGGAGACAATGATCAGAGAGAGACAATACTAAGTGACGCACTGGGAAGATGGTGAGTAGTGGGAGTGATTCCGTGAAAGGCAGTGTTCGTGGAGATGTCTCAATGTGGACATAATAAATTTTGGGCTCTCGCAACAGCAGCATCAAGACAAAGCTACTGGCCAAGACAGGTATGTGAGGACATAGGCTGCCTAGCCAGCCAACTCGAAATCCCGACAGTGGAATACTTGGAAAACTGCCTTCCTCAGTCCAAGATGCTTAGTCCAAGGACAACGACTCTCCCATAGGGGACGAGAAGAAAGCTTTGACCACATGTTCTCTTCTGAACACAGCATTCTGCAGGCCTGCGTTCTGCTGAGTTGCTCGAATTTCTCCTTTCACAGGCACACCAGAGCCCACCAAGGTAAACCTCTGCATATTCAACCTGGACCCTAAAAACAACAAACGGCCGGAAAGGAGAGCTACAGCAAATGACTGGCCTCCAGGACAGGGTCAGCCACAACACAAACAGCAGTGGCATGCATGCCACATACACACTCACAAACACACACACACGCACGCACTCAACAAACCTTAAGGGCCAGCCCTGGGTACTCCGGATCTCTTCCTCCTAAATAAATTACCCTCAGGTTAGAAAGCAGAATGAGTTTAACGAATACAGAGAGGTGACAGAGACTTAGATCCAATGCAAAGATGAAAAAATCAATTGATGCCCAGGTAAAGGAAGAAGGAATGATTATGGCTAGGCAATCAGAGTGAACCCTCTACATAGAAAACGCCCGATGCGGGATTGAAAGCAGGGGCCTGGATACTCGCTGTACGTCAGAAAACATAGGAGATATCAGAGAGTCTCGAACCACAGAGATAAAACTGATAAAGATAAAAGCACCTAAAGAACTCCTGAAGAGAAGATTGGTAGGAGACTGTACACTGCAGCTCCATGCAGGATCCCATGATCTTACCTCCAGAGGCTTTTCCAAAAATTCCAATGCTGTTTCAGTTCTCATCATTTGAATTCGGGTGGCCCTCCAAAGATAGGGTCCTTATTCAAAAGAGCGAGACTGATACAAAGTGAAGGTCAAGCAAACGTTAATTTTGCACAAAGCATCGAGAATCATATTGACCGGTCAGGGCCTTCTCTTGCAAAGAGGCAACCCCTCCCAGCCTCAGAGACTAACATTTATAGCGGTAGTTTAGCCAGGCTATACAGACGTGGCCAATGAGATAACAATACAGAAAAAACTGCACAGTCGTGCTAAGTCTGCTACACCACAAAAACAAAAATGCTAGGTAACACATGGGTGGACAATTGGATCTCAATTTACCCTAGTAGATATATGTGTGCCCCTCTAATGGGATGTCTTCACCTGGCCTGATTCACCCTTGTATCTAGGCTTTGAGAGTAAGCTCCTCTGGGAGGAGTAGGGTCAATTTTGTTTACAGCATGGGTTCAATATAAGTTTACTGCAGAAACACAAAATGACTCCCTCTGGCCTAGTGGACCTTATAATGAGTAGCTGTAGCATCCCTAGAAATAGAGCCAAAATGACTTCCAAATCTTCAAAACTGACGATTTACCAAAAGCAGATTCTACATCCTAGAACCTTAGGTCCAGAATGGACTCATGTACTTGGAGTCCACAGGAGCAAGCATGGAGCATGTTGGAAAAGACCCATAGCCCAAGTGAAGCCATCTGAAAGACTTCCGTGCCCGTTTCAGGAAGACAACTTGTATCTTCAAAAGGACGCATTGAAGAGGATTCAAATGTCAAAGAACCTGGAGCATTCCCACAGGGTCGTGCAGATACCCTCTGGAGGAGTACATGTAGATGTGACAGCACAAGCCTGCCTTCACCCTCTCATGAACATCCCCCAAATAGTTTCATGGGATAAGCAAACAATGCCTCTTGTGGAAGATGGGCGTGTTCTAATGGAGGCAGCAGAAGATGAACAGTGGGACAACAAAGGGCCATTAGAGAGCCACAGACAGCGTATGCTACAGGTTGGTGAGGATATTCAGGAAGACAAGGAACTGGAGAATGAACATTGGAGCTCTGAGCGAAGGTCTAGCATTTGAGGATGGTGGGAGGTTCTCTGAACCTGGCTGCCTTCCATAGAGATCTAGGTCCAAATTAAAGAAAACATCCCCTGGCCACAGTCAATCCTTGTACCCCGGTTGTGTTTTTGTCTTTTTGTCAAACAATGCACATGCACATATTTGACAGAGAGACAGAGAGATCACAATCAGGGTGTAGAGCTGGAGAGGGAAAAGCTGACTTACCCCTGAGCAGGGAACCTGAGACCAGAGTCGATGCCAAGACCCTGGGATCATGAGTTGAGCTGAAGGCCGCCTCTGAACTGATAGACACAATCCATGACACAACCTTTGACTTCTGAATACGTCCTAGTTCTAGACGTGAACCACTGCTCTGTCATTGTTCACAAATGAAGGGGAAATGGATTTTGGCTTGGGCTGGTGTTGCTTGAGCAACCTGGCCTGCTTTGAGAGCTGGTATAGTTTGTCCTCTTGAGGTAAGTGATTTGGCTATGTACAAACTACACTCCCACGCATATTTAGGTAAAGAGAATTCCTCCATTGAATGAAACTATGTCTTGTGGTTCCATGCTTCTGTGGATGGTGATGTGAGTCCTCCTTGCCTCTGAATCTGGATCTCTGTTTCTGCTCCCAGATGAGGGACAGTTTTAGCTCTGAATTCTCAAATCCATGTTCAGCCCTCTTTTTTTTCTCTCACTCCTACTTCTCCTACAATAAGCACCTCTTTCTATTCCTTGGAGTCAATGACTTTCCTAAGCTCATTGTCATGTTTCATCATTCTTCCTTCTTTCTTTGGATTTGTTTCCTTATTTACCATTCCTTTTCTGCCAGGTCAAAAATTTGGTCCTTTGCTTCTGCCAGCTTCTTGGACTTTTCCTTCAGTCTGCTACCAATCTTTTCTTTAGAAATTCTTTATTTATTTTATTTTATTTTATTTTATTTTACTTTATTTTATTTCTATCAGTTTAATCTATGTGTTTTGAGACTCCCTGATATCTTTCTGCTTTCAATCCTCCATTGGGCGTGTTATATGTGAGGTTTCACTCCGATTACCTGGCCATGATAATTTCTTGTCTTCTTCCTTGGCAACAATTGATTCTTCCATCTTTGTCTTGGATATAGGTCTCTGACTCTTTCTCAGTATTTGAAAAATCAATTCTGTTTTTTATCCTGATGGTAATTTCTTTAGAAATAAGATATCATGGAGTGCCCAAGGGCTGGCCCTTGAGGGAGTCTCAGGTATGTGTGTGTGGCATGCATGCCCTCTGCTGTTGTATCATAGCTGCCCCCTGTCCTTGAGACCAGTCATCTGCAGAGGCTCTCTTTGCCAGCCTTTTGGTGTGTTTGGGGTCTGGGCTGAATAGGCTGAGGTTTAGCTTGGTGGGATCTGGTGTGCCTGTGAAAGGAGAAATTCAACCTTCACAACAGAATGAATGCCTGTAGCATTCTGTGGTCAGGGGACAGCCTATGGACAGGGCTTTCTTCTAGTCCCCTATGGGAGAATCTGTTCTCTTAAAATGAAGCAAGTTGGACTGAGGAACACAGTACCCTATGTGTTCCATGGTGAGAATTTCGTGTTTGCAGGAGAGGCAATTAAAGCCCTCACCAACCTGTCTTTGGCCAGTAGCTCGGGCTTGATGCTGCCTGTGCGAGAGCCCCAAATTTCTTTTGCCCCCATCAAATCATCTCCAAGAACACTGCCTCTCACTAATGTACAGCCAGAACCCACCATCTTCCCACTGTGTCACCTGGTATTGTCTCTAATCGTGGTTTCCAGGCTGTCTTCACCTGGCTATTTGTTGGTGTTCTCTGACAGAGAAATACAGTGTTCTTTTGAGTTGATATGCCAAGGCTGCTGATCTAAAATCTCCAGGCCTCAAGGCCCTTTGTTGGCATGAACTAGTATGATTCAGACCCCCTGATGGTCAGAATCAATGGAATTGGAGAACGTACTCCTTGTGGGTTCCAAGTGTGCTCCGATCTCTTGTGGCTTTGCCCATTGCATTGTCTCACTGCCTTCTGAATTACCAACTTTCCACTTTTCCCCTAAACCATGTCTCCAGTCTTCTCCCATAGTGATTGCAACTTATTCTCTCTTTTGCTATGGAGTTTGCTTTGTGGGCTCCAGTTCATTTATGCCATGTTGAAGTTGATGTGGTAATCTTCCTGTTGTGTTCCTGGATAAAGACAAGTCTGGAGTTACCAGACACTACTACCATCTCACTGTCCTGAAAAAGCCCCACAGAATCTTACCCAGCCATAAGCAAGAATGAATTCTTTCCACTTGCCTCATGTGGCAGAATTGTGGAGAGCATTAGCCTACGTCACATCTATCAGTCCCAGAAAGACAAATAACATACAATTTCACTCTCTCATGACTGTCAAGAGACATATGAAAAAGCAAGGGAAAAATGGACAAATAATACGACACTACCCAGGCACACAAAATGTGGTGTTTGTTGAGGTCAGGTTTGAGAAAATATGTGTTTATCAAAGAGGACAAAAGATGACATTCTTTGTAGGAAATGTGGCTGAAAGAGAGGGAATGTGAGTTTTCAAGGCATGTCAAATGGAACTGCTATCCATTAAATACCGACTTCCTATCTCCATCAATTTAATTATAATTGTTATTTGAAACACACTCAGCACACACACACACACACACACACACACACACACACAGATAAGACACACAAAAGATGGGGAGGAAGTGAAGAATAGCACTAATGAAGCAAACCCAAAAGAAAAGAACTGAGAGAAAAGGATAAATTCCAAGACACATATTCACTCCAAAGATTAGGTCAGGAAACCTACAAAATCTCAGCTCTGTAGTAGTGACTAAAGCGTTTGAAGCAGTAATCAAACCCCTGTCAACACACAGATGGCGAGGTGCAAATCATTTCCTGTTCAACTCTTCTAGACATTTAGAGAAGGCAATGCCATTTTCTTCTCATCAATTCCACAAATGGAGGAGGTGGATGAACTCCACTTTACTAGTATAAAGACCCAATTCAAATAATGACATTTTAGGAAATAAATTATATTCCATTTCAATAATTAAACATAATAAAAATATAATTCTTTCCTTTTCTCTGTCTGTCTTCACCTGCATTTGAAAGGGCCAGCTTGTTTTTGTATTATTTTGTACTGTTGAGGAAGCCAGCCTGTCATCCATCATCCATTTTTGACAGAGTATTCACTGATGCTTCAGTTCCATATATGACCTAGTACTCCGCCTAAGATATGCCAGAACTCTTCAACACCCATTAGCCCGTTCCCTCATTCCCTGCATGTCTCTTTTTTCCTTGACTCTCAGCTTGATTCCTCAGAGTTCTGAGTTACTCCTGGTTTGTCTCCTTCTCTGACTTATCCCCTTCAGTTTTTCCTTCTTTCTACTAAGGGCCGTGGTATTCGTCCTAGGGCACATATGAGAGAAGCCATATGATATTTCCCTATGTCTCCTTGCCCATTTCATTTCACAAACCCAGTCCTGTGGCATTCATGCCAGTGCAAGAATCAAGAGTTCATCCTCCCTAATTGCTGAGGAATACTCTGTTGCCAATATGGACCACACCTTCTTTATCCACTAGTCTTTGCAAGGACATAGCAGCTCAATCCTCAGTTCTGTTCAAGTGAGCCTTGCAGACCATCGATATAAGCCATTAATTTTCCTTTGATTAAAGAGACTTGGTCAACAGGGTTATACCCATTAACACAGTAGGTAGAGATAAATAATGGTAACAAGGAGTGCTGTCCATTGCTCCTCCTTAAGGATTAGCTATAATGTATAATGTCACTCTCTCATGCAAAGGATGACGACACTCAGAGAGACGGGATGATATACCAGAGGACTTGTTGCTTCTGATATCTCTAGATATTTCAGAGGAAATAGGAAAACTTTGCCATCTCTGGAGAAAGGTTGGCCTAAAAGATCATTTTCCTGGGCCACTCTTCTAGGTATTTAGTGAAGGCATTGTCATGTCCTCTCATCAAATCCAGAGATGGAAGAGGCGGGTAAGCTCTAATTCACAAGGATAAAGACCCAATTCAAAGAAGGACATTTTAGGAAACCCACCCATGTCATTTCAATAAGGAAAGATAATAAACAATATAATTCTTTCCTTTTCTCCCTGTGACTTCCTTTGGTTTTGAGAGGGCCACATTGTTTTCCTATGAATTGATGTTGTTCTTGTTGCTGTTCTGTTGAGAAAGCCTGCCTATCATCCATCATCCATTTTTGACAGAGTATTCACGGATGCTTTAGTTGCATGGACGTCCTAGTGCTCCTCCTAATATATGCCACAACTCCTGACCACCCATTAATCAGTTCTCTTTTCGGTAGCCCTCAGCTGGATTCTCAGAGTCCTGAGTCACTCCTGGTGGGTCTCCTTCTCTGACTTCTTGCCCTTTATTATTCCCTTCCTTAAGTGGGCCAAGATATTCCTCCCGAGGCACATATTGTGGGTAGCCATATGACATTTCCCTTTGTTTGCTTGCCTTTTCCATTTCCCAACAGCAGGGCATGGGACATTCATGTCAAGGCAAGGTCCAGGGGTTCATTCACTCGACGGCAGAGGAATACTGTGGTGCCGAAATGGACCCAAACTTTCTGATCCACTAGTCCTTGCAAGGGCATTGCGACTCACTCCAAAGTTCTGCTCGAATGGGCCTTGCAAGCCTTCGGTATAGGCCGTCCCTTTCCTTCTGACTAAAGAGTCTTGGTCCACATGTTTATACCCGTTACCACAACAAGTACAGTTAACTAATAATAACAACGGGTTCGGTCCAGGCCTCTTCATTGAGAGTTAGCTCAGATGCAGAATATCACTCTCCTCAAAGACTTTGCAAAGGTATTTAAGGGAAAGCCAGGTAGACAGAGGCCTCATCCCTTAGCCGCGTGTTTCAGAACACTAGGAGACGAGGCCACAGACAGCACCATATAGCGATGCCCTCACCTTTTACCTCCGAAAGGGACTTTCCGTATCTTAGTCATCACTGACCCATAGGCAAAAGACGCTGACAAAGTACGCTCTCACCCACAGGACGACAAACCCCACGGAGAGCTGCTTATACCCGCGAGGCCTCACCTTTTCTTGAGATATCTAGAAATTGTAGTGTAAAAGGACACCTTGCCGTCTCTGGGGATATGTTGGCCTAAAGGAAGGTATACTGAATGTCATTTTCCTTCCTCTATGTCTCCAGAAAGGGGAAGTTGGACATTAACCCACAAGACATCCTGAGTTCTTGATCAGGTTCAGAGGGCTCTTGTTCTGTCCTTCCCGGGGCTTCCTACTTAAAGCCATAGGACACCAAGGTCATGGGAGAGGGACAGCTGCTTCAGTGAAGCCAGCATCTGTGATGTCACAAAGCCTTGAGGTCATAGCAACCACTCCTCATCAACCCAGGCCTGATCACTACACTTGACTGGAGTAGTCATGGGTGGGCCAAGAGGACCCCAAGCCATCCCAAACCGCTGGAGCCGCCTGGGTCTCTCACCAAGGCAGTTTGCGAAGCGAGTCGGTGTCAACTTCTCCATGGCCCAATTCGTAGTATTTGGTCGTGAGTGTCAGCACCAGCCCTCTGGACCTCGGAGAAAGGCAAGGATCCCTCATTCCATCTTAGCCACGACAGGCCAAGAAACTAACAGACCACAAGCAAAGCCTCAGGGGAGGAAATCCGAGCCCTGCGTAAGGGTGAGACCCTCCCACCAAATCATGGAGCATCTCAACAGGAAAAGGTCCACCCAAGGGAAGCTCAAAGTGAACCCCCGCAACCGTGCCAAAGACATGTCTGGAATCTTCCACAGCAAGCACACGAGTACCTCGATGGTCTCCAGAAACGGTGCCAACAAGGCCTCCCAATCTTCCAAAAACACCATTCATCCAAGGCAGACTCTACACCCTAGAACCTTAGGTCCAGGACGGACTCATGTTCTTGGAGTCCACAGAAGCCAACGGAGAGCATGTTGGAAGAGACCCAAGCCCAAGTGAAGCCATCTGAAAGACTTCGGTGCCCATTTCAGGAAGACAACTTGTATGTGCAAAAGGACGCATTGAAGAGGATTCGAATGTGGAAGAACCTTGAGCACTCCCTCATGGTGGATCAGCTACCCTCTGTGGAACTGCATGGAGATGTGGCAGCACAAGCCTGCCTTCACCCTCTCATGACCATCCCCCAAATGGTTACATGCGATAAGCAAACAGTGCCTCTTGAGGAAGATGGGCATGTTCCAATGGAGCCCCGAGAGGATGCACAATGTGTTAACAAGGGGTCAGTACAGCACGACAGACAGCGGATGCTGCAGGTTGGTGAGGAGATCCAGGAAGGCAAAGAACAGGAGAATGAACAAGGAAGCTCCAAGCGAAGGTCGGGCATTTTAGGATGGTGGGAGGTTCTCTATACCTGGCTGCCCTCCATAGGAACCTAGGTCCAAATTCAATAAAACATCCTTTGGCCCCAGTCAATTATTGTGCACTGTTTTTGTCTTTGTTATCTTATCGAACATGCACATGCACGTTTGGACAGAGAGGCAGAGAGATCCCAATCAGGGGGTGGAGCTGGAGAGGGAGAAGCTTACTTGCCCCTGAGCAGAGAACCTGAGAACAGAGTCAATGCCAAGGCCCTGGAATCATGAGTTGATCTGAAGGCCGCGTCTGAACTGATGGACACAACCCGGGACCCAACAATTGACTTCTGAATACCTCCTGGTTCTAGACAGAACCGCTGCTCTGTCATTGTTCAGAAATGCAGGGGATAAGGATTTTGGCTTGGCTGCTGTTGCTTGAGCTATCCGGCCTGCTTCGAGAGCTGGTATAGCTTTTCCTCTTGAAGTCAGTGACTGGGCTATGGACAAACTATTCTCCGATGCCTATTTGCCTAAGAGAATACCTCCATGCCTAGATTTTCCGGGGGGAATGGCACTATGTCTTTAGGTGCTCCGCTTCTGTGGAAGGTGTTGGGAGTTCTCTGTGCCTCTGATTCTGGACCACTTTCTCTGCTCCCAGATGAGGGTCCTTTCCAGCCCCGAGTTCTCTAATCTAGGATCAGCCCTCTTTTCTTTCTCTCACTCTTAATTCACCTACAAGAGGCACCTCTTTCATTTCCTTAGAGATTCCCTAAGCTCACTATCATGTTCCATCATTCTGCCTTCTCTCTTAGAATTTGCATCCTTATTTTCTAGGCTTGTTCTTCTCGGTTCCTAATTGGATCCTCCACTTCTACCATGTTCCCGAACTTTGCATCCAGTCTCCTGCCAATCTTCTCTTCAGGAGTTCTTTAGGTGTTTTTATCTTTATCAGTTTTATCTCTGTGTTTCGAGACTCTCTGATATCTCCTATGTTTTCTGATGTACAGCGAGTATCCAGGCCACAGCTTTCTATCCCGCATCGGGCGTGCTCTATGTAGAGGTTTCACTCTGACTGCCTAGTCGTAATCACTCCTTCTTCCTTTACCTGGGAATCAATTGATTCTTCCATCTTTGCATTGGATCTAAGTCTCTGTCACCTCTCTGTATTCGTTAAACTCATTCTGTTTTCTAACCTGAGGGTAATTTATTTAGGAGGAAGTGATCCGTGAGTGACCCAGGGCTCGCCCTTAAGGTTTGTTGAGTGCATGCGTGTGTGTGTGTGTTTGTGAGAGTGTATGTGGCATGCATGCCACTGCTGTTTGTGTTGTGGCTGACCCTGTCCTGGAGGCCAGTCATTTGCAGTAGCTCTCCTTTCCGGCCGTTTGTTGTTTTTAGGGTCCGGGCTGAATATGCTGAGGTTTACCTTGGTGGGCTCTGGTGTGCCTGTGAAAGGAGAAACTCTACCAACTCAACAGAACGCAGGCCTGCCGAATGTGTGTTCAGAAGAGAACATGTGGTCAAAGCTTTCTTCTCGTCCCGTATGGGAGAGTCTGTTCTCCTTGGACTAAGCATCTTGGACTGAGGAAGGCAATCCTCCAAGTGTTCCACTGTTGGTATTTTGTGTTGGCTGGCTAGGGAGTCTCTGTCCTCACATACCTGTCTTGGCCAAGCTCTGTCTTGATGCTGCTGTTGTGAGAGCCAAAATTTATTATGTCCACATTGAGTCATCTCCACGAACACTGCCTTTCACGGAATCACTCCCACGACTCATCATCTTCCCACTGCGTCTCTTGGTATTGTCTCTCTCTGATCATTGTCTCCAGGCTGTCTGCTCCTGGTCGCTTGTTGGTGTCATATGCAGGAAAAAGATGGTGTTCTTTCAAGTTGATGTCTGCCAAGCCTGCTGATAGGAAAACTTCAGCCCTCAACACTTGTGTTGTCAAGTACTCGTGCCCTTCAGACCCTCTGCGTCTCACAGTCAACGGCACTGGGAAACAGGTTCCTTGTGTGTTCCCAGGGTGCCCTGCTCTCCTGTGCTTTGGTCCTCTTCATGGACTCCAGCCCTCTGATCCACGAACCAACCAAATCTCCCCTGAGCCATGTCTCCAACCTTCTCCCATCATCTCTGCACCTTCCGTTCTATTTCGCTCTGGAGTTTACCTTGTAGGCTTCAGGTCAATTTCCACCCCACTGCAGTTGTTGTGGTCATCTTTTTGTTGCCTTCATGGTTGAAGAAGCATGAGGTTATTAGACACTACTACCATCTCAGTGTCTTCATGTCACCACAATTTGTACTGTGACATAAGCAAGAAGGAATTCTTCCACATGTCTCTTATGGCAGTCTTGCGGAGAGCATTGGACTTTGTCACATCTATCATTCTCAGAAAGACAATAAACAGACGATTTCACTAACTCATGACAGTCAAGAAACATACGAAAAAGAAAGGGTATTGGGACAAACATTATGACTCTAATGAGGAATTCAAATGGTGCTGTTTGTTGGAAGGCCGTTTTGTGAGAACACGGGATTCTTGAAGAGGACAAGAGATGACATTCCTTTAAGGAGATTTCCTGAAACTAATGGAATGTGAGATTTCAAGGCATGTCAAATTGAATTGCTACCCACAAGAGACCGAATTCCATTCTCTCGTATTTTAATAATAATTGTGATGTGAAACACACACACACCACACAGCATTAACACATGCACATGCAAACACACAAAGATAAGACATGCAAAATATGGGAAGGAAGCGAGGAATCGTACCAATGAAGCAACCCCAAGAAAATACCATATAGGTGAAAGGCAAATAGAATCTAAGTCAGAAGCCAACCGAAATGAGAAAGTGAACTATTACCTATCAATAATACATTCAGTACTCAGGACTAAAGACTCCCGTCAATACAAACAGTTTGTAACAGTGGTTGAAATTCCAAATAAAAAAAAAAAAAAATAGAAACATCCATAAGAAAACAGCAAATATTAAACAGGCTCGTCCTTCTGTTGCCCATAGGAGATTTCCTTCGACTATAAAGATACTCATAGCTTGCAAGTGAAGAAACAGGGAAGATGTAGGTTATGCTATTCCCAAGGAGAAGAGAGCCAAAGTGTTTGTGCCTAAGTCAGCGAGAGTCATTTTATGCCTTCGAGAGAAAAAAGCTAAGCGGAAGGTGTTTTGTCTTGATGGAGCATCAAAACATCAGAAACCTGGAAGAATTGCCAACATATCCACCATGAAAAAAGGTGTATCTAAACGTTGGAAGCCTATGAACACACAGGAATGGAGATGGCGACGTTTATCCAATACTGTTGGCAACTATGATATCCAGGTTAAGCACAGGACAGATTATCTGGATGGGAAGGTGCTAAGGAATAACAGACGTCCACATGGGCATTCGAGACCACCTGAACTTTGGGGGTCCATGAGTAAGATTGCGTCTCTGAGGACAATAAGTTATGTTCTTCCCAGCAGCAGACCTAACTTTGTCTATCGCAGGTCATGAGCTCGAGTCCAAATCCAGTCATAATTCATGGAAGAGAAGTCAAAACCTATCCTGTGCACTTATCATCACGAAGGTATGAAAACAGGAAGATATCACTTTCAAATTGGAAATACAGCCAGACACTAAAGTGGAAAACACAACACATTCACGAACTGCAATGAATGCAAGAAAGAAAATCCAAAGGAAAAGAAGAGCCATGAACGAAGGAATTCTAAGAAACTTAGAGGAGGATGCCAAAACATTTTATGGGGAAACAATATAGGGTTAAATGTGTGCATTTCCAAAATTTAAAAACACCGAAAAAGAAAGCCACCTAAAAGGACGACTGAAGGAACAAGATGAAGAAAAACCGAACTCCAAAGTTAACAGAAAAATTGAAATCAGACATGTGATTATCAAAATTAAGGAAATACAAACAAACCAATAGGAAAAAAATCAGGAGATCTCACACTTGAGTTTTGACAACAGGAACAAACCGCAGAAGCCATTACTGGGATAAAACAGGGAGACAAGCACACAGCTGCAAGTATGAAACCACATCACAACTGGTAGCAAGGAAAAAAGAATAACCGAAAAGGCATAGCCACACATTTATGCTAGCAAATCCAAGAACTGAGAGAAAAGGATAAATTCCCAGACACATAGAAACTTCCAAGATTAGGTCAGGAAACCTACAAAATCTCAGCTCTCTAGTTTAGACGGAAGCCTTTGAAGCAGTAATCCAACCCCTGCCAACACACAGAAGGCCAGGTCAAGTCATTTGCTTGGGCCACTCTTCTATGTATTTAGTGAAGGCATTGTCATGTCCTCTCATCAAATCCAGAGATGGAAGAGGTGGGTAAACTCTAATTTACAAGGATAAAGACCCAATTCAAAGAAGGACATTTTAGGAAACCCACCCATGTCATTTCAATAAGGAAAGATAATAAACAATATAATTCTTTCCTTTTCTCCCTGTGACTTCCTTTGGTTTTGAGAGGGCCACATTGTTTTCCTATGAATTGATGTTGTTCTTGTTGCTGTTCTGTTGAGAAAGCCTGCCTATCATCCATCATCCATTTTTGACAGAGTATTCACGGATGCTTTAGTTGCATGGACGTCCTAGTGCTCCTCCTAATATATGCCACAACTCCTGACCACCCATTAATCAGTTCTCTTTTCGGTAGCCCTCAGCTGGATTCTCAGAGTCCTGAGTCACTCCTGGTGGGTCTCCTTCTCTGACTTCTTGCCCTTTATTATTCCCTTCCTTAAGTGGGCCAAGGTATTCCTCCCGAGGCACATATTGTGGGTAGCCATATGACATTTCCCTTTGTTTGCTTGCCTTTTCCATTTCCCAACAGCAGGGCATGGGACATTCATGTCAAGGCAAGGTCCAGGGGTTCATTCACTCGACGGCAGAGGAATACTGTGGTGCCGAAATGGACCCAAACTTTCTGATCCACTAGTCCTTGCAAGGGCATTGCGACTCACTCCAAAGTTCTGCTCGAATGGGCCTTGCAAGCCTTCGGTATAGGCCGTCCCTTTCCTTCTGACTAAAGAGTCTTGGTCCACATGTTTATACCCGTTACCACAACAAGTACAGTTAACTAATAATAACAACGGGTTCGGTCCAGGCCTCTTCATTGAGAGTTAGCTCAGATGCAGAATATCACTCTCCTCAAAGACTTTGCAAAGGTATTTAAGGGAAAGCCAGGTAGACAGAGGCCTCATCCCTTAGCCGCGTGTTTCAGAACACTAGGAGACGAGGCCACAGACAGCACCATATAGCGATGCCCTCACCTTTTACCTCCGAAAGGGACTTTCCGTATCTTAGTCATCACTGACCCATAGGCAAAAGACGCTGACAAAGTACGCTCTCACCCACAGGACGACAAACCCCACGGAGAGCTGCTTATACCCGCGAGGCCTCACCTTTTCTTGAGATATCTAGAAATTGTAGTGTAAAAGGACACCTTGCCGTCTCTGGGGATATGTTGGCCTAAAGGAAGGTATACTGAATGTCATTTTCCTTCCTCTATGTCTCCAGAAAGGGGAAGTTGGACATTAACCCACAAGACATCCTGAGTTCTTGATCAGGTTCAGAGGGCTCTTGTTCTGTCCTTCCCGGGGCTTCCTACTTAAAGCCATAGGACACCAAGGTCATGGGAGAGGGACAGCTGCTTCAGTGAAGCCAGCATCTGTGATGTCACAAAGCCTTGAGGTCATAGCAACCACTCCTCATCAACCCAGGCCTGATCACTACACTTGACTGGAGTAGTCATGGGTGGGCCAAGAGGACCCCAAGCCATCCCAAACCGCTGGAGCCGCCTGGGTCTCTCACCAAGGCAGTTTGCGAAGCGAGTCGGTGTCAACTTCTCCATGGCCCAATTCGTAGTATTTGGTCGTGAGTGTCAGCACCAGCCCTCTGGACCTCGGAGAAAGGCAAGGATCCCTCATTCCATCTTAGCCACGACAGGCCAAGAAACTAACAGACCACAAGCAAAGCCTCAGGGGAGGAAATCCGAGCCCTGCGTAAGGGTGAGACCCTCCCACCAAATCATGGAGCATCTCAACAGGAAAAGGTCCACCCAAGGGAAGCTCAAAGTGAACCCCCGCAACCGTGCCAAAGACATGTCTGGAATCTTCCACAGCAAGCACACGAGTACCTCGATGGTCTCCAGAAACGGTGCCAACAAGGCCTCCCAATCTTCCAAAAACACCATTCATCCAAGGCAGACTCTACACCCTAGAACCTTAGGTCCAGGACGGACTCATGTTCTTGGAGTCCACAGAAGCCAACGGAGAGCATGTTGGAAGAGACCCAAGCCCAAGTGAAGCCATCTGAAAGACTTCGGTGCCCATTTCAGGAAGACAACTTGTATGTGCAAAAGGACGCATTGAAGAGGATTCGAATGTGGAAGAACCTTGAGCACTCCCTCATGGTGGATCAGCTACCCTCTGTGGAACTGCATGGAGATGTGGCAGCACAAGCCTGCCTTCACCCTCTCATGACCATCCCCCAAATGGTTACATGCGATAAGCAAACAGTGCCTCTTGAGGAAGATGGGCATGTTCCAATGGAGCCCCGAGAGGATGCACAATGTGTTAACAAGGGGTCAGTACAGCACGACAGACAGCGGATGCTGCAGGTTGGTGAGGAGATCCAGGAAGGCAAAGAACAGGAGAATGAACAAGGAAGCTCCAAGCGAAGGTCGGGCATTTTAGGATGGTGGGAGGTTCTCTATACCTGGCTGCCCTCCATAGGAACCTAGGTCCAAATTCAATAAAACATCCTTTGGCCCCAGTCAATTATTGTGCACTGTTTTTGTCTTTGTTATCTTATCGAACATGCACATGCACGTTTGGACAGAGAGGCAGAGAGATCCCAATCAGGGGGTGGAGCTGGAGAGGGAGAAGCTTACTTGCCCCTGAGCAGAGAACCTGAGAACAGAGTCAATGCCAAGGCCCTGGAATCATGAGTTGATCTGAAGGCCGCGTCTGAACTGATGGACACAACCCGGGACCCAACAATTGACTTCTGAATACCTCCTGGTTCTAGACAGAACCGCTGCTCTGTCATTGTTCAGAAATGCAGGGGATAAGGATTTTGGCTTGGCTGCTGTTGCTTGAGCTATCCGGCCTGCTTCGAGAGCTGGTATAGCTTTTCCTCTTGAAGTCAGTGACTGGGCTATGGACAAACTATTCTCCGATGCCTATTTGCCTAAGAGAATACCTCCATGCCTAGATTTTCCGGGGGGAATGGCACTATGTCTTTAGGTGCTCCGCTTCTGTGGAAGGTGTTGGGAGTTCTCTGTGCCTCTGATTCTGGACCACTTTCTCTGCTCCCAGATGAGGGTCCTTTCCAGCCCCGAGTTCTCTAATCTAGGATCAGCCCTCTTTTCTTTCTCTCACTCTTAATTCACCTACAAGAGGCACCTCTTTCATTTCCTTAGAGATTCCCTAAGCTCACTATCATGTTCCATCATTCTGCCTTCTCTCTTAGAATTTGCATCCTTATTTTCTAGGCTTGTTCTTCTCGGTTCCTAATTGGATCCTCCACTTCTACCATGTTCCCGAACTTTGCATCCAGTCTCCTGCCAATCTTCTCTTCAGGAGTTCTTTAGGTGTTTTTATCTTTATCAGTTTTATCTCTGTGTTTCGAGACTCTCTGATATCTCCTATGTTTTCTGATGTACAGCGAGTATCCAGGCCACAGCTTTCTATCCCGCATCGGGCGTGCTCTATGTAGAGGTTTCACTCTGACTGCCTAGTCGTAATCACTCCTTCTTCCTTTACCTGGGAATCAATTGATTCTTCCATCTTTGCATTGGATCTAAGTCTCTGTCACCTCTCTGTATTCGTTAAACTCATTCTGTTTTCTAACCTGAGGGTAATTTATTTAGGAGGAAGTGATCCGTGAGTGACCCAGGGCTCGCCCTTAAGGTTTGTTGAGTGCATGCGTGTGTGTGTGTGTTTGTGAGAGTGTATGTGGCATGCATGCCACTGCTGTTTGTGTTGTGGCTGACCCTGTCCTGGAGGCCAGTCATTTGCAGTAGCTCTCCTTTCCGGCCGTTTGTTGTTTTTAGGGTCCGGGCTGAATATGCTGAGGTTTACCTTGGTGGGCTCTGGTGTGCCTGTGAAAGGAGAAACTCTACCAACTCAACAGAACGCAGGCCTGCCGAATGTGTGTTCAGAAGAGAACATGTGGTCAAAGCTTTCTTCTCGTCCCGTATGGGAGAGTCTGTTCTCCTTGGACTAAGCATCTTGGACTGAGGAAGGCAATCCTCCAAGTGTTCCACTGTTGGTATTTTGTGTTGGCTGGCTAGGGAGTCTCTGTCCTCACATACCTGTCTTGGCCAAGCTCTGTCTTGATGCTGCTGTTGTGAGAGCCAAAATTTATTATGTCCACATTGAGTCATCTCCACGAACACTGCCTTTCACGGAATCACTCCCACGACTCATCATCTTCCCACTGCGTCTCTTGGTATTGTCTCTCTCTGATCATTGTCTCCAGGCTGTCTGCTCCTGGTCGCTTGTTGGTGTCATATGCAGGAAAAAGATGGTGTTCTTTCAAGTTGATGTCTGCCAAGCCTGCTGATAGGAAAACTTCAGCCCTCAACACTTGTGTTGTCAAGTACTCGTGCCCTTCAGACCCTCTGCGTCTCACAGTCAACGGCACTGGGAAACAGGTTCCTTGTGTGTTCCCAGGGTGCCCTGCTCTCCTGTGCTTTGGTCCTCTTCATGGACTCCAGCCCTCTGATCCACGAACCAACCAAATCTCCCCTGAGCCATGTCTCCAACCTTCTCCCATCATCTCTGCACCTTCCGTTCTATTTCGCTCTGGAGTTTACCTTGTAGGCTTCAGGTCAATTTCCACCCCACTGCAGTTGTTGTGGTCATCTTTTTGTTGCCTTCATGGTTGAAGAAGCATGAGGTTATTAGACACTACTACCATCTCAGTGTCTTCATGTCACCACAATTTGTACTGTGACATAAGCAAGAAGGAATTCTTCCACATGTCTCTTATGGCAGTCTTGCGGAGAGCATTGGACTTTGTCACATCTATCATTCTCAGAAAGACAATAAACAGACGATTTCACTAACTCATGACAGTCAAGAAACATACGAAAAAGAAAGGGTATTGGGACAAACATTATGACTCTAATGAGGAATTCAAATGGTGCTGTTTGTTGGAAGGCCGTTTTGTGAGAACACGGGATTCTTGAAGAGGACAAGAGATGACATTCCTTTAAGGAGATTTCCTGAAACTAATGGAATGTGAGATTTCAAGGCATGTCAAATTGAATTGCTACCCACAAGAGACCGAATTCCATTCTCTCGTATTTTAATAATAATTGTGATGTGAAACACACACACACCACACAGCATTAACACATGCACATGCAAACACACAAAGATAAGACATGCAAAATATGGGAAGGAAGCGAGGAATCGTACCAATGAAGCAACCCCAAGAAAATACCATATAGGTGAAAGGCAAATAGAATCCAAGTCAGAAGCCAACCGAAATGAGAAAGTGAACTATTACCTATCAATAATACATTCAGTACTCAGGACTAAAGACTCCCGTCAATACAAACAGTTTGTAACAGTGGTTGAAATTCCAAATCAAAAAAAAAAAAAAATAGAAACATCCATAAGAAAACAGCAAATATTAAACAGGCTCGTCCTTCTGTTGCCCATAGGAGATTTCCTTCGACTATAAAGATACTCATAGCTTGCAAGTGAAGAAACAGGGAAGATGTCGGTTATGCTATTCCCAAGGAGAAGAGAGCCAAAGTGTTTGTGCCTAAGTCAGCGAGAGTCATTTTATGCCTTCGAGAGAAAAAAGCTAAGCGGAAGGTGTTTTGTCTTGATGGAGCATCAAAACATCAGAAACCTGGAAGAATTGCCAACATATCCACCATGAAAAAAGGTGTATCTAAACGTTGGAAGCCTATGAACACACAGGAATGGAGATGGCGACGTTTATCCAATACTGTTGGCAACTATGATATCCAGGTTAAGCACAGGACAGATTATCTGGATGGGAAGGTGCTAAGGAATAACAGACGTCCACATGGGCATTCGAGACCACCTGAACTTTTGGGGGTCCATGAGTAAGATTGCGTCTCTGAGGACAATAAGATATGTTCTTCCCAGCAGCAGACCTAACTTTGTCTATCGCAGGTCATGAGCTCGAGTCCAAATCCAGTCATAATTCATGGAAGAGAAGTCAAAACCTATCCTGTGCACTTATCATCACGAAGGTATGAAAACAGGAAGATATCACTTTCAAATTGGAAATACAGCCAGACACTAAAGTGGAAAACACAACACATTCACGAACTGCAATGAATGCAAGAAAGAAAATCCAAAGGAAAAGAAGAGCCATGAACGAAGGAATTCTAAGAAACTTAGAGGAGGATGCCAAAACATTTTATGGGGAAACAATATAGGGTTAAATGTGTGCATTTCCAAAATTTAAAAACACCGAAAAAGAAAGCCACCTAAAAGGACGACTGAAGGAACAAGATGAAGAAAAACCGAACTCCAAAGTTAACAGAAAAATTGAAATCAGACATGTGATTATCAAAATTAAGGAAATACAAACAAACCAATAGGAAAAAAATCAGGAGATCTCACACTTGAGTTTTGACAACAGGAACAAACCGCAGAAGCCATTACTGGGATAAAACAGGGAGACAAGCACACAGCTGCAAGTATGAAACCACATCACAACTGGTAGCAAGGAAAAAAGAATAACCGAAAAGGCATAGCCACACATTTATGCTAGCAAATCCAAGAACTGAGAGAAAAGGATAAATTCCCAGACACATAGAAACTTCCAAGATTAGGTCAGGAAACCTACAAAATCTCAGCTCTCTAGTTTAGACGGAAGCCTTTGAAGCAGTAATCCAACCCCTGCCAACACACAGAAGGCCAGGTCAAGTCATTTGCTTGGGCCACTCTTCTATGTATTTAGTGAAGGCATTGTCATGTCCTCTCATCAAATCCAGAGATGGAAGAGGTGGGTAAACTCTAATTTACAAGGATAAAGACCCAATTCAAAGAAGGACATTTTAGGAAACCCACCCATGTCATTTCAATAAGGAAAGATAATAAACAATATAATTCTTTCCTTTTCTCCCTGTGACTTCCTTTGGTTTTGAGAGGGCCACATTGTTTTCCTATGAATTGATGTTGTTCTTGTTGCTGTTCTGTTGAGAAAGCCTGCCTATCATCCATCATCCATTTTTGACAGAGTATTCACGGATGCTTTAGTTGCATGGACGTCCTAGTGCTCCTCCTAATATATGCCACAACTCCTGACCACCCATTAATCAGTTCTCTTTTCGGTAGCCCTCAGCTGGATTCTCAGAGTCCTGAGTCACTCCTGGTGGGTCTCCTTCTCTGACTTCTTGCCCTTTATTATTCCCTTCCTTAAGTGGGCCAAGGTATTCCTCCCGAGGCACATATTGTGGGTAGCCATATGACATTTCCCTTTGTTTGCTTGCCTTTTCCATTTCCCAACAGCAGGGCATGGGACATTCATGTCAAGGCAAGGTCCAGGGGTTCATTCACTCGACGGCAGAGGAATACTGTGGTGCCGAAATGGACCCAAACTTTCTGATCCACTAGTCCTTGCAAGGGCATTGCGACTCACTCCAAAGTTCTGCTCGAATGGGCCTTGCAAGCCTTCGGTATAGGCCGTCCCTTTCCTTCTGACTAAAGAGTCTTGGTCCACATGTTTATACCCGTTACCACAACAAGTACAGTTAACTAATAATAACAACGGGTTCGGTCCAGGCCTCTTCATTGAGAGTTAGCTCAGATGCAGAATATCACTCTCCTCAAAGACTTTGCAAAGGTATTTAAGGGAAAGCCAGGTAGACAGAGGCCTCATCCCTTAGCCGCGTGTTTCAGAACACTAGGAGACGAGGCCACAGACAGCACCATATAGCGATGCCCTCACCTTTTACCTCCGAAAGGGACTTTCCGTATCTTAGTCATCACTGACCCATAGGCAAAAGACGCTGACAAAGTACGCTCTCACCCACAGGACGACAAACCCCACGGAGAGCTGCTTATACCCGCGAGGCCTCACCTTTTCTTGAGATATCTAGAAATTGTAGTGTAAAAGGACACCTTGCCGTCTCTGGGGATATGTTGGCCTAAAGGAAGGTATACTGAATGTCATTTTCCTTCCTCTATGTCTCCAGAAAGGGGAAGTTGGACATTAACCCACAAGACATCCTGAGTTCTTGATCAGGTTCAGAGGGCTCTTGTTCTGTCCTTCCTGGGGCTTCCTACTTAAAGCCATAGGACACCAAGGTCATGGGAGAGGGACAGCTGCTTCAGTGAAGCCAGCATCTGTGATGTCACAAAGCCTTGAGGTCATAGCAACCACTCCTCATCAACCCAGGCCTGATCACTACACTTGACTGGAGTAGTCATGGGTGGGCCAAGAGGACCCCAAGCCATCCCAAACCGCTGGAGCCGCCTGGGTCTCTCACCAAGGCAGTTTGCGAAGCGAGTCGGTGTCAACTTCTCCATGGCCCAATTCGTAGTATTTGGTCGTGAGTGTCAGCACCAGCCCTCTGGACCTCGGAGAAAGGCAAGGATCCCTCATTCCATCTTAGCCACGACAGGCCAAGAAACTAACAGACCACAAGCAAAGCCTCAGGGGAGGAAATCCGAGCCCTGCGTAAGGGTGAGACCCTCCCACCAAATCATGGAGCATCTCAACAGGAAAAGGTCCACCCAAGGGAAGCTCAAAGTGAACCCCCGCAACCGTGCCAAAGACATGTCTGGAATCTTCCACAGCAAGCACACGAGTACCTCGATGGTCTCCAGAAACGGTGCCAACAAGGCCTCCCAATCTTCCAAAAACACCATTCATCCAAGGCAGACTCTACACCCTAGAACCTTAGGTCCAGGACGGACTCATGTTCTTGGAGTCCACAGAAGCCAACGGAGAGCATGTTGGAAGAGACCCAAGCCCAAGTGAAGCCATCTGAAAGACTTCGGTGCCCATTTCAGGAAGACAACTTGTATGTGCAAAAGGACGCATTGAAGAGGATTCGAATGTGGAAGAACCTTGAGCACTCCCTCATGGTGGATCAGCTACCCTCTGTGGAACTGCATGGAGATGTGGCAGCACAAGCCTGCCTTCACCCTCTCATGACCATCCCCCAAATGGTTACATGCGATAAGCAAACAGTGCCTCTTGAGGAAGATGGGCATGTTCCAATGGAGCCCCGAGAGGATGCACAATGTGTTAACAAGGGGTCAGTACAGCACGACAGACAGCGGATGCTGCAGGTTGGTGAGGAGATCCAGGAAGGCAAAGAACAGGAGAATGAACAAGGAAGCTCCAAGCGAAGGTCGGGCATTTTAGGATGGTGGGAGGTTCTCTATACCTGGCTGCCCTCCATAGGAACCTAGGTCCAAATTCAATAAAACATCCTTTGGCCCCAGTCAATTATTGTGCACTGTTTTTGTCTTTGTTATCTTATCGAACATGCACATGCACGTTTGGACAGAGAGGCAGAGAGATCCCAATCAGGGGGTGGAGCTGGAGAGGGAGAAGCTTACTTGCCCCTGAGCAGAGAACCTGAGAACAGAGTCAATGCCAAGGCCCTGGAATCATGAGTTGATCTGAAGGCCGCGTCTGAACTGATGGACACAACCCGGGACCCAACAATTGACTTCTGAATACCTCCTGGTTCTAGACAGAACCGCTGCTCTGTCATTGTTCAGAAATGCAGGGGATAAGGATTTTGGCTTGGCTGCTGTTGCTTGAGCTATCCGGCCTGCTTCGAGAGCTGGTATAGCTTTTCCTCTTGAAGTCAGTGACTGGGCTATGGACAAACTATTCTCCGATGCCTATTTGCCTAAGAGAATACCTCCATGCCTAGATTTTCCGGGGGGAATGGCACTATGTCTTTAGGTGCTCCGCTTCTGTGGAAGGTGTTGGGAGTTCTCTGTGCCTCTGATTCTGGACCACTTTCTCTGCTCCCAGATGAGGGTCCTTTCCAGCCCCGAGTTCTCTAATCTAGGATCAGCCCTCTTTTCTTTCTCTCACTCTTAATTCACCTACAAGAGGCACCTCTTTCATTTCCTTAGAGATTCCCTAAGCTCACTATCATGTTCCATCATTCTGCCTTCTCTCTTAGAATTTGCATCCTTATTTTCTAGGCTTGTTCTTCTCGGTTCCTAATTGGATCCTCCACTTCTACCATGTTCCCGAACTTTGCATCCAGTCTCCTGCCAATCTTCTCTTCAGGAGTTCTTTAGGTGTTTTTATCTTTATCAGTTTTATCTCTGTGTTTCGAGACTCTCTGATATCTCCTATGTTTTCTGATGTACAGCGAGTATCCAGGCCACAGCTTTCTATCCCGCATCGGGCGTGCTCTATGTAGAGGTTTCACTCTGACTGCCTAGTCGTAATCACTCCTTCTTCCTTTACCTGGGAATCAATTGATTCTTCCATCTTTGCATTGGATCTAAGTCTCTGTCACCTCTCTGTATTCGTTAAACTCATTCTGTTTTCTAACCTGAGGGTAATTTATTTAGGAGGAAGTGATCCGTGAGTGACCCAGGGCTCGCCCTTAAGGTTTGTTGAGTGCATGCGTGTGTGTGTGTGTTTGTGAGAGTGTATGTGGCATGCATGCCACTGCTGTTTGTGTTGTGGCTGACCCTGTCCTGGAGGCCAGTCATTTGCAGTAGCTCTCCTTTCCGGCCGTTTGTTGTTTTTAGGGTCCGGGCTGAATATGCTGAGGTTTACCTTGGTGGGCTCTGGTGTGCCTGTGAAAGGAGAAACTCTACCAACTCAACAGAACGCAGGCCTGCAGAATGCTGTGTTCAGAAGAGAACATGTGGTCAAAGCTTTCTTCTCGTCCCGTATGGGAGAGTCTGTTCTCCTTGGACTAAGCATCTTGGACTGAGGAAGGCAATCCTCCAAGTGTTCCACTGTTGGTATTTTGTGTTGGCTGGCTAGGGAGTCTCTGTCCTCACATACCTGTCTTGGCCAAGCTCTGTCTTGATGCTGCTGTTGTGAGAGCCAAAATTTATTATGTCCACATTGAGTCATCTCCACGAACACTGCCTTTCACGGAATCACTCCCACGACTCATCATCTTCCCACTGCGTCTCTTGGTATTGTCTCTCTCTGATCATTGTCTCCAGGCTGTCTGCTCCTGGTCGCTTGTTGGTGTCATATGCAGGAAAAAGATGGTGTTCTTTCAAGTTGATGTCTGCCAAGCCTGCTGATAGGAAAACTTCAGCCCTCAACACTTGTGTTGTCAAGTACTCGTGCCCTTCAGACCCTCTGCGTCTCACAGTCAACGGCACTGGGAAACAGGTTCCTTGTGTGTTCCCAGGGTGCCCTGCTCTCCTGTGCTTTGGTCCTCTTCATGGACTCCAGCCCTCTGATCCACGAACCAACCAAATCTCCCCTGAGCCATGTCTCCAACCTTCTCCCATCATCTCTGCACCTTCCGTTCTATTTCGCTCTGGAGTTTACCTTGTAGGCTTCAGGTCAATTTCCACCCCACTGCAGTTGTTGTGGTCATCTTTTTGTTGCCTTCATGGTTGAAGAAGCATGAGGTTATTAGACACTACTACCATCTCAGTGTCTTCATGTCACCACAATTTGTACTGTGACATAAGCAAGAAGGAATTCTTCCACATGTCTCTTATGGCAGTCTTGCGGAGAGCATTGGACTTTGTCACATCTATCATTCTCAGAAAGACAATAAACAGACGATTTCACTAACTCATGACAGTCAAGAAACATACGAAAAAGAAAGGGTATTGGGACAAACATTATGACTCTAATGAGGAATTCAAATGGTGCTGTTTGTTGGAAGGCCGTTTTGTGAGAACATGGGATTCTTCAAGAGGACAAGAGATGACATTCCTTTAAGGAGATTTCCTGAAACTAATGGAATGTGAGATTTCAAGGCATGTCAAATTGAATTGCTACCCACAAGAGACCGAATTCCATTCTCTCGTATTTTAATAATAATTGTGATGTGAAACACACACACACCACACAGCATTAACACATGCACATGCAAACACACAAAGATAAGACATGCAAAATATGGGAAGGAAGCGAGGAATCGTACCAATAAAGCAACCCCAAGAAAATACCATATAGGTGAAAGGCAAATAGAATCCAAGTCAGAAGCCAACCGAAATGAGAAAGTGAACTATTACCTATCAATAATACATTCAGTACTCAGGACTAAAGACTCCCGTCAATACAAACAGTTTGTAACAGTGGTTGAAATTCCAAATCAAAAAAAAAAAAAAAATAGAAACATCCATAAGAAAACAGCAAATATTAAACAGGCTCGTCCTTCTGTTGCCCATAGGAGATTTCCTTCGACTATAAAGATACTCATAGCTTGCAAGTGAAGAAACAGGGAAGATGTAGGTTATGCTATTCCCAAGGAGAAGAGAGCCAAAGTGTTTGTGCCTAAGTCAGCGAGAGTCATTTTATGCCTTCGAGAGAAAAAAGCTAAGCGGAAGGTGTTTTGTCTTGATGGAGCATCAAAACATCAGAAACCTGGAAGAATTGCCAACATATCCACCATGAAAAAAGGTGTATCTAAACGTTGGAAGCCTATGAACACACAGGAATGGAGATGGCGACGTTTATCCAATACTGTTGGCAACTATGATATCCAGGTTAAGCACAGGACAGATTATCTGGATGGGAAGGTGCTAAGGAATAACAGACGTCCACATGGGCATTCGAGACCACCTGAACTTTGGGGGGTCCATGAGTAAGATTGCGTCTCTGAGGACAATAAGATATGTTCTTCCCAGCAGCAGACCTAACTTTGTCTATCGCAGGTCATGAGCTCGAGTCCAAATCCAGTCATAATTCATGGAAGAGAAGTCAAAACCTATCCTGTGCACTTATCATCACGAAGGTATGAAAACAGGAAGATATCACTTTCAAATTGGAAATACAGCCAGACACTAAAGTGGAAAACACAACACATTCACGAACTGCAATGAATGCAAGAAAGAAAATCCAAAGGAAAAGAAGAGCCATGAACGAAGGAATTCTAAGAAACTTAGAGGAGGATGCCAAAACATTTTATGGGGAAACAATATAGGGTTAAATGTGTGCATTTCCAAAATTTAAAAACACCGAAAAAGAAAGCCACCTAAAAGGACGACTGAAGGAACAAGATGAAGAAAAACCGAACTCCAAAGTTAACAGAAAAATTGAAATCAGACATGTGATTATCAAAATTAAGGAAATACAAACAAACCAATAGGAAAAAAATCAGGAGATCTCACACTTGAGTTTTGACAACAGGAACAAACCGCAGAAGCCATTACTGGGATAAAACAGGGAGACAAGCACACAGCTGCAAGTATGAAACCACATCACAACTGGTAGCAAGGAAAAAAGAATAACCGAAAAGGCATAGCCACACATTTATGCTAGCAAATCCAAGAACTGAGAGAAAAGGATAAATTCCCAGACACATAGAAACTTCCAAGATTAGGTCAGGAAACCTACAAAATCTCAGCTCTCTAGTTTAGACGGAAGCCTTTGAAGCAGTAATCCAACCCCTGCCAACACACAGAAGGCCAGGTCAAGTCATTTGCTTGGGCCACTCTTCTATGTATTTAGTGAAGGCATTGTCATGTCCTCTCATCAAATCCAGAGATGGAAGAGGTGGGTAAACTCTAATTTACAAGGATAAAGACCCAATTCAAAGAAGGACATTTTAGGAAACCCACCCATGTCATTTCAATAAGGAAAGATAATAAACAATATAATTCTTTCCTTTTCTCCCTGTGACTTCCTTTGGTTTTGAGAGGGCCACATTGTTTTCCTATGAATTGATGTTGTTCTTGTTGCTGTTCTGTTGAGAAAGCCTGCCTATCATCCATCATCCATTTTTGACAGAGTATTCACGGATGCTTTAGTTGCATGGACGTCCTAGTGCTCCTCCTAATATATGCCACAACTCCTGACCACCCATTAATCAGTTCTCTTTTCGGTAGCCCTCAGCTGGATTCTCAGAGTCCTGAGTCACTCCTGGTGGGTCTCCTTCTCTGACTTCTTGCCCTTCATTATTACCTTCCTTTCCTAGGGCCAAGGTATTCCTCCCGAGGCACATATTGTGGGAAGCCATATGACATTTCCCTTTGTTTGCTTGCCTTTTCCATTTCCCAACAGCAGGGCATGGGACATTCATGTCAAGGCAAGGTCCAGGGGTTCATTCACTCGACGGCAGAGGAATACTGTGGTGCCGAAATGGACCCAAACTTTCTGATCCACTAGTCCTTGCAAGGGCATTGCGACTCACTCCAAAGTTCTGCTCGAATGGGCCTTGCAAGCCTTCGGTATAGGCCGTCCCTTTCCTTCTGACTAAAGAGTCTTGGTCCACATGTTTATACCCGTTACCACAACAAGTACAGTTAACTAATAATAACAACGGGTTCGGTCCAGGCCTCTTCATTGAGAGTTAGCTCAGATGCAGAATATCACTCTCCTCAAAGACTTTGCAAAGGTATTTAAGGGAAAGCCAGGTAGACAGAGGCCTCATCCCTTAGCCGCGTGTTTCAGAACACTAGGAGATGAGGCCACAGACAGCACCATATAGCGATGCCCTCACCTTTTACCTCCGAAAGGGACTTTCCGTATCTTAGTCATCACTGACCCATAGGCAAAAGACGCTGACAAAGTACGCTCTCACCCACAGGACGACAAACCCCACGGAGAGCTGCTTATACCCGCGAGGCCTCACCTTTTCTTGAGATATCTAGAAATTGTAGTGTAAAAGGACACCTTGCCGTCTCTGGGGATATGTTGGCCTAAAGGAAGGTATACTGAATGTCATTTTCCTTCCTCTATGTCTCCAGAAAGGGGAAGTTGGACATTAACCCACAAGACATCCTGAGTTCTTGATCAGGTTCAGAGGGCTCTTGTTCTGTCCTTCCCGGGGCTTCCTACTTAAAGCCATAGGACACCAAGGTCATGGGAGAGGGACAGCTGCTTCAGTGAAGCCAATATCTGTGATGTCACAAAGCCTTGAGGTCATAGCAACCACTCCTCATCAACCCAGGCCTGATCACTACACTTGACTGGAGTAGTCATGGGTGGGCCAAGAGGACCCCAAGCCATCCCAAACCGCTGGAGCCGCCTGGGTCTCTCACCAAGGCAGTTTGCGAAGCGAGTCGGTGTCAACTTCTCCATGGCCCAATTCGTAGTATTTGGTCGTGAGTGTCAGCACCAGCCCTCTGGACCTCGGAGAAAGGCAAGGATCCCTCATTCCATCTTAGCCACGACAGGCCAAGAAACTAACAGACCACAAGCAAAGCCTCAGGGGAGGAAATCCGAGCCCTGCGTAAGGGTGAGACCCTCCCACCAAATCATGGAGCATCTCAACAGGAAAAGGTCCACCCAAGGGAAGCTCAAAGTGAACCCCCGCAACCGTGCCAAAGACATGTCTGGAATCTTCCACAGCAAGCACACGAGTACCTCGATGGTCTCCAGAAACGGTGCCAACAAGGCCTCCCAATCTTCCAAAAACACCATTCATCCAAGGCAGACTCTACACCCTAGAACCTTAGGTCCAGGACGGACTCATGTTCTTGGAGTCCACAGAAGCCAACGGAGAGCATGTTGGAAGAGACCCAAGCCCAAGTGAAGCCATCTGAAAGACTTCGGTGCCCATTTCAGGAAGACAACTTGTATGTGCAAAAGGACGCATTGAAGAGGATTCGAATGTGGAAGAACCTTGAGCACTCCCTCATGGTGGATCAGCTACCCTTTGTGGAACTGCATGGAGATGTGGCAGCACAAGCCTGCCTTCACCCTCTCATGACCATCCCCCAAATGGTTACATGCGATAAGCAAACAGTGCCTCTTGAGGAAGATGGGCATGTTCCAATGGAGCCCCGAGAGGATGCACAATGTGTTAACAAGGGGTCAGTACAGCACGACAGACAGCGGATGCTGCAGGTTGGTGAGGAGATCCAGGAAGGCAAAGAACAGGAGAATGAACAAGGAAGCTCCAAGCGAAGGTCGGGCATTTTAGGATGGTGGGAGGTTCTCTATACCTGGCTGCCCTCCATAGGAACCTAGGTCCAAATTCAATAAAACATCCTTTGGCCCCAGTCAATTATTGTGCACTGTTTTTGTCTTTGTTATCTTATCGAACATGCACATGCACGTTTGGACAGAGAGGCAGAGAGATCCCAATCAGGGGGTGGAGCTGGAGAGGGAGAAGCTTACTTGCCCCTGAGCAGAGAACCTGAGAACAGAGTCAATGCCAAGGCCCTGGAATCATGAGTTGATCTGAAAGCCGCATCTGAACTGATGGACACAACCCGGGACCCAACAATTGACTTCTGAATACCTCCTGGTTCTAGACAGAACCGCTGCTCTGTCATTGTTCAGAAATGCAGGGGATAAGGATTTTGGCTTGGCTGCTGTTGCTTGAGCTATCCGGCCTGCTTCGAGAGCTGGTATAGCTTTTCCTCTTGAAGTCAGTGACTGGGCTATGGACAAACTATTCTCCGATGCCTATTTGCCTAAGAGAATACCTCCATGCCTAGATTTTCCAGGGGGAATGGCACTATGTCTTTAGGTGCTCCGCTTCTGTGGAAGGTGTTGGGAGTTCTCTGTGCCTCTGATTCTGGACCACTTTCTCTGCTCCCAGATGAGGGTCCTTTCCAGCCCCGAGTTCTCTAATCTAGGATCAGCCCTCTTTTCTTTCTCTCACTCTTAATTCACCTACAAGAGGCACCTCTTTCATTTCCTTAGAGATTCCCTAAGCTCACTATCATGTTCCATCATTCTGCCTTCTCTCTTAGAATTTGCATCCTTATTTTCTAGGCTTGTTCTTCTCGGTTCCTAATTGGATCCTCCACTTCTACCATGTTCCCGAACTTTGCATCCAGTCTCCTGCCAATCTTCTCTTCAGGAGTTCTTTAGGTGTTTTTATCTTTATCAGTTTTATCTCTGTGTTTCGAGACTCTCTGATATCTCCTATGTTTTCTGATGTACAGCGAGTATCCAGGCCACAGCTTTCTATCCCGCATCGGGCGTGCTCTATGTAGAGGTTTCACTCTGACTGCCTAGTCGTAATCACTCCTTCTTCCTTTACCTGGGAATCAATTGATTCTTCCATCTTTGCATTGGATCTAAGTCTCTGTCACCTCTCTGTATTCGTTAAACTCATTCTGTTTTCTAACCTGAGGGTAATTTATTTAGGAGGAAGTGATCCGTGAGTGACCCAGGGCTCGCCCTTAAGGTTTGTTGAGTGCATGCGTGTGTGTGTGTGTTTGTGAGAGTGTATGTGGCATGCATGCCACTGCTGTTTGTGTTGTGGCTGACCCTGTCCTGGAGGCCAGTCATTTGCAGTAGCTCTCCTTTCCGGCCGTTTGTTGTTTTTAGGGTCCGGGCTGAATATGCTGAGGTTTACCTTGGTGGGCTCTGGTGTGCCTGTGAAAGGAGAAACTCTACCAACTCAACAGAACGCAGGCCTGCAGAATGCTGTGTTCAGAAGAGAACATGTGGTCAAAGCTTTCTTCTCGTCCCGTATGGGAGAGTCTGTTCTCCTTGGACTAAGCATCTTGGACTGAGGAAGGCAATCCTCCAAGTGTTCCACTGTTGGTATTTTGTGTTGGCTGGCTAGGGAGTCTCTGTCCTCACATACCTGTCTTGGCCAAGCTCTGTCTTGATGCTGCTGTTGTGAGAGCCAAAATTTATTATGTCCACATTGAGTCATCTCCACGAACACTGCCTTTCACGGAATCACTCCCACGACTCATCATCTTCCCACTGCGTCTCTTGGTATTGTCTCTCTCTGATCATTGTCTCCAGGCTGTCTGCTCCTGGTCGCTTGTTGGTGTCATATGCAGGAAAAAGATGGTGTTCTTTCAAGTTGATGTCTGCCAAGCCTGCTGATAGGAAAACTTCAGCCCTCAACACTTGTGTTGTCAAGTACTCGTGCCCTTCAGACCCTCTGCGTCTCACAGTCAACGGCACTGGGAAACAGGTTCCTTGTGTGTTCCCAGGGTGCCCTGCTCTCCTGTGCTTTGGTCCTCTTCATGGACTCCAGCCCTCTGATCCACGAACCAACCAAATCTCCCCTGAGCCATGTCTCCAACCTTCTCCCATCATCTCTGCACCTTCCGTTCTATTTCGCTCTGGAGTTTACCTTGTAGGCTTCAGGTCAATTTCCACCCCACTGCAGTTGTTGTGGTCATCTTTTTGTTGCCTTCATGGTTGAAGAAGCATGAGGTTATTAGACACTACTACCATCTCAGTGTCTTCATGTCACCACAATTTGTACTGTGACATAAGCAAGAAGGAATTCTTCCACATGTCTCTTATGGCAGTCTTGCGGAGAGCATTGGACTTTGTCACATCTATCATTCTCAGAAAGACAATAAACAGACGATTTCACTAACTCATGACAGTCAAGAAACATACGAAAAAGAAAGGGTATTGGGACAAACATTATGACTCTAATGAGGAATTCAAATGGTGCTGTTTGTTGGAAGGCCGTTTTGTGAGAACACGGGATTCTTGAAGAGGACAAGAGATGACATTCCTTTAAGGAGATTTCCTGAAACTAATGGAATGTGAGATTTCAAGGCATGTCAAATTGAATTGCTACCCACAAGAGACCGAATTCCATTCTCTCGTATTTTAATAATAATTGTGATGTGAAACACACACACACCACACAGCATTAACACATGCACATGCAAACACACAAAGATAAGACATGCAAAATATGGGAAGGAAGCGAGGAATCGTACCAATGAAGCAACCCCAAGAAAATACCATATAGGTGAAAGGCAAATAGAATCCAAGTCAGAAGCCAACCGAAATGAGAAAGTGAACTATTACCTATCAATAATACATTCAGTACTCAGGACTAAAGACTCCCGTCAATACAAACAGTTTGTAACAGTGGTTGAAATTCCAAATCAAAAAAAAAAAAAAAATAGAAACATCCATAAGAAAACAGCAAATATTAAACAGGCTCGTCCTTCTGTTGCCCATAGGAGATTTCCTTCGACTATAAAGATACTCATAGCTTGCAAGTGAAGAAACAGGGAAGATGTCGGTTATGCTATTCCCAAGGAGAAGAGAGCCAAAGTGTTTGTGCCTAAGTCAGCGAGAGTCATTTTATGCCTTCGAGAGAAAAAAGCTAAGCGGAAGGTGTTTTGTCTTGATGGAGCATCAAAACATCAGAAACCTGGAAGAATTGCCAACATATCCACCATGAAAAAAGGTGTATCTAAACGTTGGAAGCCTATGAACACACAGGAATGGAGATGGCGACGTTTATCCAATACTGTTGGCAACTATGATATCCAGGTTAAGCACAGGACAGATTATCTGGATGGGAAGGTGCTAAGGAATAACAGACGTCCACATGGGCATTCGAGACCACCTGAACTTTGGGGGGTCCATGAGTAAGATTGCGTCTCTGAGGACAATAAGATATGTTCTTCCCAGCAGCAGACCTAACTTTGTCTATCGCAGGTCATGAGCTCGAGTCCAAATCCAGTCATAATTCATGGAAGAGAAGTCAAAACCTATCCTGTGCACTTATCATCACGAAGGTATGAAAACAGGAAGATATCACTTTCAAATTGGAAATACAGCCAGACACTAAAGTGGAAAACACAACACATTCACGAACTGCAATGAATGCAAGAAAGAAAATCCAAAGGAAAAGAAGAGCCATGAACGAAGGAATTCTAAGAAACTTAGAGGAGGATGCCAAAACATTTTATGGGGAAACAATATAGGGTTAAATGTGTGCATTTCCAAAATTTAAAAACACCGAAAAAGAAAGCCACCTAAAAGGACGACTGAAGGAACAAGATGAAGAAAAACCGAACTCCAAAGTTAACAGAAAAATTGAAATCAGACATGTGATTATCAAAATTAAGGAAATACAAACAAACCAATAGGAAAAAAATCAGGAGATCTCACACTTGAGTTTTGACAACAGGAACAAACCGCAGAAGCCATTACTGGGATAAAACAGGGAGACAAGCACACAGCTGCAAGTATGAAACCACATCACAACTGGTAGCAAGGAAAAAAGAATAACCGAAAAGGCATAGCCACACATTTATGCTAGCAAATCCAAGAACTGAGAGAAAAGGATAAATTCCCAGACACATAGAAACTTCCAAGATTAGGTCAGGAAACCTACAAAATCTCAGCTCTCTAGTTTAGACGGAAGCCTTTGAAGCAGTAATCCAACCCCTGCCAACACACAGAAGGCCAGGTCAAGTCATTTGCTTGGGCCACTCTTCTATGTATTTAGTGAAGGCATTGTCATGTCCTCTCATCAAATCCAGAGATGGAAGAGGTGGGTAAACTCTAATTTACAAGGATAAAGACCCAATTCAAAGAAGGACATTTTAGGAAACCCACCCATGTCATTTCAATAAGGAAAGATAATAAACAATATAATTCTTTCCTTTTCTCCCTGTGACTTCCTTTGGTTTTGAGAGGGCCACATTGTTTTCCTATGAATTGATGTTGTTCTTGTTGCTGTTCTGTTGAGAAAGCCTGCCTATCATCCATCATCCATTTTTGACAGAGTATTCACGGATGCTTTAGTTGCATGGACGTCCTAGTGCTCCTCCTAATATATGCCACAACTCCTGACCACCCATTAATCAGTTCTCTTTTCGGTAGCCCTCAGCTGGATTCTCAGAGTCCTGAGTCACTCCTGGTGGGTCTCCTTCTCTGACTTCTTGCCCTTCATTATTACCTTCCTTTCCTAGGGCCAAGGTATTCCTCCCGAGGCACATATTGTGGGAAGCCATATGATATTTCCCTTTGTCTGCTTGCCTTTTCCATTTCCCAACAGCAGGGCATGGGACATTCATGTCAAGGCAAGGTCCAGGGGTTCATTCACTTCGATGGCAGAGGAATACTGAGGTGCCGAAATGGACCCAAACATCCTGATCCACTAGTCCTTGCAAGGGCATTGCGGCTTACTCCAAAGGTCTGCTCGAATGGGCCTTGCAAGCCGTCTATATACGCCGTCCCTTTCCTTCTGACTAAAGAGTCTTGGTCCACATGTCTATACCCGTTACCACAACAAGTACAGTTAACTAATAATAACAAGGGGTTCGGTAGACCTCTCTGAGAGTTAGCTCTGATGCAGAAGGTCACTCTCCTCAAAGAATTTCAAAGGTATTTAAGGGAAAGCCAGGTAGACAGAGGCCTCATCCCTTAGCCGCGTGTTTCAGAACACTAGGAGACGAGGACACAGACGGCACCATATAGCGATGCCCTCACCTTTTACCTCGGAAAGGTACTTTCCGTACCTTAGTCATCACTGACCCATAAGCAAAAGACGCTGACAAAGTACGCTCTCACCCACAGGACGAAAAACCCCACGGAGAGCTGCTCATACACGCGACCTCACCTTTTCTTGAGATATCTAGAAATTGTAGTGTAAAAGGACACCTTGCCGTCTCTGGGGATATGTTGGCCTAAAGGAAGGTATACTGAATGTCATTTTCCTTCCTCTATGTCTCCAGAAAGGGGACGTTGGACATTAACCCACAAGACATCCTGAGTTCTTGATCAGGTTCAGAGGGCTCTTGTTTTGTCCTTCCTGGGGCTTCCTACTTAAAGCCATAGGACACCAAGGTCATGGGAGAGGGACAGCTGCTTCAGTGAAGCCAGCATCTGTGATGTCACAAAGCTTTGAGGTCAGAGCAACCACTCCTCATCAACCCAGGCCTGATCACTACACTTGACTGGAGTAGTCATGGGTGGGCCAAGAGGACCCCAGGCCGTCCCAAACTGCTGGAGCCGCCTGGGTCTCTCACCAAGGCAGTTTGCGAAGCGAGTCGGTGTCACCTTCTCCATGGCCCAATTCATAGTATTTGGTCGTGAGTGTCAGCACCAGCCCTCTGGACCTCGGAGAAAGGCAAGATGCCGCATTCCATCTTAGCAACGACAAGCCAAGAAACTAACAGACCGCAAGCAATGCCTCAGGGGAGGAAATCTGAGCCCTGCGTAAGGGTGAGACCCTCCCACCAAATCATGGAGCATCTCAACAGGAAAAGGTCCACCCAAGGGAAGCTCAAAGTGAACCCCCGCAACCGTGCCAAAGACATGTCTGGAGTCTTCCACAGAAAGCACACGAGTACCTCAATGGTCTCCAGAAACGGTGCCAACAAGGCCTCCCAATCTTCCAAAAAGACCATGCATCCAAGGCAGAGTCTACACCCTAGAACCTTAGGTCCAGGACGGACTCATGTTCTTGGAGTCCACAGAAGCCAACGGAGAGCATGTTGGAAGAGACCCATAGCCCAATGAAGCCAACTGAAAGACTTCCGTGCCCATTTCAGGAAGACAACTTGTATGTGCAAAAGGACGCATTGAAGAGGATTCGAATGTGGAAGAATCTTGAGCACTCCCTCATGGTGGATCAGCTACCCTCTGTGGAACTGCATGGAGATGTGGCAGCACAAGCCTGCCTTCACCCTCTCATGACCATCCCCCAAATGGTTACATGCGATAAGCAAACAGTGCCTCTTGAGGAAGATGGGCATGTTCCAATGGAGCCCCGAGAGGATGCACAATGTGTTAACAAGGGGTCAGTACAGCACGACAGACAGTGGATGCTGCAGGTTGGTGAGGAGATCCAGGAAGGCAAAGAACAGGAGAATGAACAAGGAAGCTCCAAGCGAAGGTCGGGCATTTTAGGATGGTGGGAGGTTCTCTATACCTGGCTGCCCTCCATAGGAACCTAGGTCCAAATTCAATAAAACATCCTTTGGTCCCAGTCAATTATTTTGCACTGTTTTTGTCTTTGTTATCTTATCGAACATGCACATGCACGTTTGGACAGAGAGGCAGAGAGATCCCAATCAGGGGGTGGAGCTGGAGAGGGAGAAGCTTACTTGCCCCTGAGCAGAGAACCTGAGAACAGAGTCAATGCCAAGGCCCTGGAATCATGAGTTGATCTGAAGGCCGCGTCTGAACTGATGGACACAACCCGGGACCCAACAATTGACTTCTGAATACCTCCTGGTTCTAGACAGAACCGCTGCTCTGTCATTGTTCAGAAATGCAGGGGATAAGGATTTTGGCTTGGCTGCTGTTGCTTGAGCTATCCGGCCTGCTTCGAGAGCTGTTATAGCTTTTCCTCTTGAAGTCAGTGACTGGGCTATGGACAAACTATTCTCCGATGCCTATTTGCCTAAAGAGAATACCTCCATGCCTAGATTTTCAGGGGTAATGGCACTATGTCTTTAGGTGCTCCGCTTTTGTGGAAGGTGTTGGGAGTCCTCTGTGCCTCTGATTCTGGACCACTTTCTCTGCTCCCAGATGAGGGTCCTTTTCAGCCCCGAGTTCTCCAATCTAGGATAAGCCCTCTTTTCTTTCTCTCACTCTTAATTCACCTACAAGAGGCACCTCTTTCATTAACTTGGTGATTCCCTAAGCTCACTATCATGTTCCATCAAAGAATACATTCAAATGGCCAACAGACACATGAAAAAATGCTCCACATCACTCGGCATCAGGGAAATACAAATCAAAACCAGAATGAGATACCACCTCACACCGTTCAGAATGGCTAAAATGAACAAGTCCGTCAATGACAGATGCTGGCGAGGATGTGGAGAAAGGGCAACCCTCCTACACTGTATGTGGGAATGCAAGCTGGTGCAACCACTCTGGAAAACAGCGTGGACGTGCCTCAAAAAGCTGAAAATAGAACTACCCTATGACCCAGTGCTTGTAGTACTGGGTATATACCCTACAGATACAAACGTGGCATTCTGAAGGGGCACATGCACCCAAATGTTTATAGCAGCAATGTCCACAATAGTTAAACTATGGAAAGAAACTAAATGTCCTTCAACAGATGAATCAATAAATAAGATGTGGTATATATGTTCAATGGAATACTATGCAGCCATCAAAAAAAAATGAAATCCTGCTATTTGTGATGACGTGGATGGAACTAGAGGGTATTATGCTTGGCGAAATAAATCAATCTGAGAAAGACAACTATCATATGATCTCCCTGATATGATGAAGTGGAGATGCAACATAGGCAGTTTCGGGCGTACGAAAAAAAAATAAAAAAAGATGGTATTAGGAGGGAGACAAACCATAAAAGACTGAATCTCACAAAACAGACTGAGGGTTGCTGGGGGGAGGTGTGTTGGGAGAGGATGGTGGGGGTATGGACATTGGAGAGGGCAGGTGCTATGGTGAGTGATGGTGAGTGCTGTGAATCACAGACCTGTACCCCTAGGGATAAAAACACATTATATAAAAAATTTTAAAAAATAATTTAAAAAACCCATTAAAGAAAAAACACAGATTGCAAGCCCAGAGCTAATCTCATATTCAATCAAAACTTTTGAAAGTTTTCCCCTTAAAGATCAGAAGAAAGACAAGTGTGTCCATTTTCACTACTCTCATTTGACACAGTAGTGGATGTCCTAGCCAGAGAAACAAGGAACACAAAGAAATAAGAGACTCCAAAAAAAAAAAAAAAAAAAAAGGAAGAAGTAAAATTTTCTTTTTTTGGATAACATGAACTTACATGTTAAAAAATCCTAAAAAATTCACAAAAAATTTGAATAAACAAATTTAGTAAAATTACCAAATACAAGATCAATATATAAAAGAAAAGAATTTTGTTTTGTTTCTTTTTTTTTTTATGGACTGCTTCCCAGTTTGTCATGTCATCCTTGTTCAGTGATCACGCTAATCTTCTCTGCATCATTCCAATTTTAGTATATGTGCTGCCAAAGTAAGCACAAGACAGGAGCATTTTAACATTCTAATGATGAACTATCTGAAAAAATAAAGAAAACAATCTAATTCACAATAGCATCAAAAATAATAAAATACTTAGGAATAGATTTAACTAAGAAGATGAAAGATCTGTACTCCATAAACTATGACATTGATAAAGAAATTGAAGGTGACAGAAATGGAAAGATAGCTCATATTTATGAATGGTAAGAATTAACATTGTTAAAATGTCCATACTACCGTAAACCATCTGTAAATCCAATTCCTATCAAAAATCCAATGTTAGGGGCGCCTGGGTGGCTCAGTGGGTTAAGCCGCTGCCTTCGGCTCTGGTCATGATCCCAGGGTCCTGGGATCGAGCCCCGCATCAGGCTCTCTGCTCAGCAGGAAGCCTGCTTCCTCTTCTCTCTCTGCCTGCCTCTCTGCCTGCTTGTCATCTCTCTCTGTCAAATAAATAAATTAAAAATCTTAAAAAAAATCCAATATTATTGTTTTACAGAAGTAAGTAAAGAATCCTAAAGTTTATATGAGACCATGAAAGACAACAAATAATCAAAGCAGTTCTGAGAAAGAATGAAGAAGGGAGATTACACTTCTTGATTTGAAACTATACTACAAAGCCCTCATGCTCAAAACAATAAAGTATACTGGCATAAAAACAGACCAATAAACAAGTAGAACAGAATTGAGAGTCCAGAAATAAATCCTTTCATACAGTCACCTAATATTTGACAGGGGCCAACATATGTAATGGGGAAAGATAGTCTGTTCAATAAATGATATTTAAAACTGAATAGTCACATAAACAGTATGAAGGGAACCTTATATCACTCATAAGTCTGAACTTGAAATAGATTAAAGACTTAAAGGTGATGCATGAAACTAAATTTCCTAAAGGAAAACATAGGAAAAATTCTCCTTGACATTGGTCTTGCCAATAGTTTTTTGGATACCAGACTAAAAACACAAGCAAAAAAAGCAAAAATAAATAAATGGTATTACATCAAACTAACGTTTCTGCATTGCCAAAAAAAGGGAGAGAGAATGAAAACACAATCCACAGAATGTAAGAAAATACTTACGAATCTTATATCTGAAAAGAGGTTAATAACCAACAGATACAAATAGAAAAAAATATATGATTAAAAAAATAGCAAAAGGATCTCAATAGACTTTTTTTTTCAAAAAAGTTATATAAATGACCAACAGGAGCATTAAAAAGTGCTCAACGTAAAAATCTCAGGGCAAAGTCCTTATGTTGTTGTTGTTGTTGTTTACCTCTGAAAAACACAGCAAGATATTAGAATATATACTACCAAAAAATTGAAACTAACCAATTTTGGTAAATATTGGGGAAAACGGGGAACTTATGCACTGTAATAGGGATATAAATTTGTATGGAAAACAGTATGGAGATTATTCATATTATTAAAAGTAAAATTACCATATGATTCAGTAATCCCACTTCTAGGTATCTATCTAAAGAAAACGAAGTTCACTGTTCAAAGACATATCTGCACTCTTATGTTTATTATAAAATTATTAACTCTAAGCAAGAGATGGAAATAACTTCAGTATCCATTAATGGATGAATGAGTAAAATAAGTATGGTAAATATATACTACGGAATACTACTTAACCATGAAAAATTAAGAAATACTGCCATTTACAACAGCATGGATGGATCTTGAAGGTATTATTCTAAGTGAAATATTTCAAAGATTTTGTATATTTTTTTAATTTATGTATTATGATATCCCTTACATACAGAATCTGAGGAAAAGGAAAACTAATGGAAACTTAGAGTTGAGTTGACAAGGGGTGAACCTGGGGTGGAGTAAGGTGGTCCAAGGGTGCAAACTTGCAACTATAATATGAAAAAGTTCTGGGGATCTAATGTACAGCATGATGATCATAGTTAATAAGATATACATACTTTTTTTAATTGTGCTTCCCTTTATTAAACTTTGCATATATCACATTCTTACAAGTTGAAAGTTTATAGCAATCTTGTATAAAAGAGGTCTGCTGCCACCATTTTTCTAACAACATTTGTTCATTTTGTGTCTCTTTGTCACATGTTGGTAATTCTTGCAATATATCAAGTTTTTTCATTATTATTGTATTTGTTATGGTGATCTGTGATCAGTAATTATGACCCACTGAAAACTCAGAACTAGTGTACTTAAGATATATACATTGTTTTTCTTTAAAAACATAATGCTTTTGAACAGTGCAGTATAGTTTTTATTTTTTATATGCACTGGGAAACATAATTTTTTATATGCACTGGGAAACCAAAAAATATAATAATTTGACTTAGTTTATTGAGATAATCACTTTATTGAGGCAGTCTGGAACAAAACCCACAAGACCTCTGAAGTTTATCTCTACTATACTATATACATAAAAGTTGCTAAGAGAGTAGATCTTAAAATTCCTTATAATAAATGCATAAAAAACAGTGGCAACTATACGAGATAGTAGATGTATTAACATTTTTATGTAGATTATATTGCAATAAAGATGTATACCAATTTATCAAATTGTACAAAATTTACACAATGTTAAAGGTTTGCAATGTTATAAGAAATCATTTCTTAAATTTACAAATATGTCGATTTTTTTCAATAAACCTGGAAAAAACTTTTTGTAGAATTAATCTATTTTTCAAAAAATGAAGTAAGGCAGTAGAAACTGCAACTAACTCTGAAATAATAGAATATAAAATCCATTTTCATTATATACACTGTGACAAAAAGTATTACTTAGTTTACAATGGAGGAGTACTTATGAAACATGAAGGATGGTCTATAAATAAGGCTGAAAGAGCTCAGTTTTAAGGTTTAAATTTAAAATCTTCTTTTGAAATACTAAACTGACCACCCAGTGTTCCAAACATCAATGTCTTAACTGCATGAATTTATTTCATACAACTCTATAATCTAGTTTCATAAGAAAACAGCATGCAAATTTTGAATAAGACAGACTTGCTTAAGTTTCATGTTCAACAGTAAAGGATACCTCCCTAAAAACAAATAGAAGACAAATCAGCATATTTATTATGATAATTATTATTCATAAAGAGATTCATATTGAATTAGGGAATATATATCCTCAGAGGGGGTAAAGTAAAATGAAATTTATTTTGGTAAATGTGTCTATGAATAGTCAATACAATGCCTCAATATAAATGAATATTACCATTTTGAACAATTTAATTACTATTACTAGAATTATTATAAGTATAAAAATAGCTATCATTTTAGCATGGAATATGAGATTCTCATGCTCCATGCTTCATCACATACACACAACAACGCAGCATAATAAGTATTATCATCACCATTTCATGGGTGAAAAAACTGAGGCTAACACATTTGGATAACTGGTTTATGATTACATGGGTAGCAAAAATGCATCACACTAATTTAGGCTTTATGATTTCAGAATTGTACTCTTACCATTGCACATTCTATTACTCTGTAAATACTTGGCCTGTTTTCATTTGGTTCTTTAATTTTATTCATGTGGTGATGGCTTAAAGCTTCATTTAAAGGAAGCTTAAAAATTTCATTTAACCAAAAGCTCCCAAGAATTAAAAATGTCATTGATCTAATGTAGACATGGATATCATTAGTTAATGGGTAACTATATATTTTCCACTCTAGTGAGATAAAAGAGTATTTTTCTAAGTTTTAGTCTCTCAGTGTTAAAAAGGACTTTGTTAAAATAGAAATATTTAGACAAAGGTGATCAAAAGTTTGGATCAGGTCACCTTAAGGTAAATATTAGGAAACTGAGGAAACAAATGGAGATTTGAACACTGAGCTATGATATAATGAATGGTTTCAAGTATTTAGTAGAGTATAGAAAAGCCCTTTAAAGCCTGGTCTTAGCCTAGCATTGCAGCTTCTGGGATATCTATCTATCATCTATCTATCTAGATATAATGTGAAAACTTTTTTAACTTAAAGATTTTGAGAAATAGAACATAATCAGCACCATAGAAGATCTGTTTATGATAACAACCTAGCCCCTCCTCCCAGTTTGTTAATATTCTCTCTTATTTAATGTAACATTGTGCAAATAGACCACTACTGATCTGCTGTTATGAATGAAATAGCTATAATCATCTGTTTGCATATCCTGGTGAAAATATTCATTTAGTTCCATGTTGTATTTCTAGGAATGGACCAAATTTTTATTTTTATTTTTAAGTTTTCTAAATATTGTCCAACTTACCTCAAATGTTTTTATTATGGGCACTTTCATTCTTTCACATTCTTGCAAGGCAATTTTACTGTTGCCCAATAGGGTAAGTGTGTAATAGTATGTCATTTTAGGTTTTAATTTATTATTAATTTAATTTAATTTAATTCCAGATTCATAATAAAGATAAACAGTTTTTATATATGAGTGGCCATTTGGATTACCCTTTCTGTAAAGTGCATGCTCAAATCTTTTGATATCTTAACATTGTGTCATACTGACTTCTTTAATAGTAGATTTTCTGAATGAACTTTAAGCTGTGTAGGTCTTCTCTATTTTATTTTGAACTTGTTTTCATTTCAAAATCTTTATATTTATTTTCATAATCTGCTTTTATTTTTCTTTGTCTATTATCTATCTATCTATCTATCTATCTATCATCTATCTATCTATCTATTTATTTGCAAGCAAGAGAGAGCGAGCAAGTGAGAGTGCAGGGAGGGATAGAAAAAGAAGGGAAAAGAATCTTAAGCAGACTCCAGGCTCAGCACAGAGCCCAACTCTGGGCTCTATTTCACAACCCTGACATCATGACCTGAGCCAAATGAAAGAGATAAAATAAAATTAAGGTGTTAAAAAAAAAAGGAAAAAGAATTGGAGGTTTAATTAAGTGAGCCACCCAGGCACCCCTGTGGTACCTTAAATTAGCTGTCATATTTTTAAAGTTCTAGAGTATCCATTTGGTTCATTTATAAAACCTTTCTCAATATCATTTTTAGTGTCAGTTTTTGGTTCAATTTGCTTCCCCTCTCATTTCTTTGAGCAGAGTAATCAAGCCATTTTACAATCTTTATTGATCATTTTAACATCATACTTAATCCCATTTTGTCTATCAAATCTTGTTAATGGTTTTTCTTTGTGTGCTTTGTTACATTTTGCTATGTTCAAGACATCATATTTGAAACTCTTATTGAGTAGGGATAATTAAGAGCTATAATAATGGTATGGTCCTCCTTGGTAGGATTTTCTCTTATATCTGAGACTCTACAAGACAATCATACTCCAAATTCAGTGATTGACTTTCTCAGTTTACACAGAAGGCAAGGTAGGCTATAGTCTTATTTCTGCTTCTCCTTGTGCTTTGGGGATCTCAAGTTAAATTTGGGTTGTACCAAAGTCCTCAAATTTGATTGCTGCTGGATTTTGAATTTTGTTTCTCTAGTATCAAGAGTCTATGAACAACACAGCTCAGTGTGTTTTAGCAGTTTCAAATGCTCTCATAGCTAAAATGGCTTCAGGGCATATATCTCTAGGCTCTCATTGTATTTCGTATTTTGGCCCAGTAATCCCTCACTTATTTTTATAATCATTCTGATATTTTTAACTTTAAAAGCTATTTTGTCTGGATTTTTAGTTGTCTTAAGTAGGAGTTTTTAGATCACCATTACTAGAAGCAACAACAAATATACATGAAAATATCTGCAGTAGTTTATCACATCTTTATGGCTTTGAACTTCCATAAGCTGAGGCATCCTTCTCTAATCACTTAGGCAAACTCCAATTTACCCTTTAAAACAACCCAAGAATTGCTTCATTTAAGAACATGTTCAGGGATGACTCTTCCCCACTGTTCTTACCAACATTCCCACACACTCTTTGCTACCCAAAGCTTGTTTATGAACTTTCGTTAGGTATATCAGCGTGACCAGAATTTTGCTCTATTGTATTTTTGTCCTTTAGAGCTTTAATTAAATATGAATTCCATAGAAAGTCTGTCCCTTTTCTTTCAAACCTGGGTTAGTTATTTCTTCTCATTCTTTGTCAGAAGTTACTTTATTAGAGAAACTTATAGCTCTATTGTGACTTTGGAGCCTTTACAGTTTTTCGACTGGAAAAATCACCCATCCCTGAGATTTTTACGCAGCTTCCTAGCTGATATTATTCAGAAATCTGTTCAAAACAGACTTTTTCAGGGAGGCCCTTTTGGACCACTCAGTTTAAAAACCTCTTCTCAATCACTGCTCTTTTAAAAATGTGCTTATTTAGTTCAAATATGCATCTCTATTAAAGAAAAATCAGTACGTTTTTTTTTTTAAAGTTGGCTTACCTATTATCTATCTCTCCCATTAAAATGATTCCTCTGGGCTGGGGTTTTGTTGTGCTCATCTTAGGCCAGGCACTCAATAAATTGTCTCTGAATGATTGAATTGTTTGACTCCCTTGCTAGATTCTCAACTTCATGAGGCCAAGGATTGTTCTATTCAGTCCTTCTTTATCCTCAATGTCTGTTAATTTGCAGTCACTTACATGACTAATGGGAAAAATCACAGAAAGAAAGAGTTAAAACTACATAAAAACCCCGTAGGTTCAATAACACAAAGCTTTCTAAAATTATTTAGCCCAGGAATTGAATACTGGCTGCACTTTTGATTTTTTTTAAATGGTATTGAATTTAATTTAAATGGAAATACTGGAATGGTAGAATAATAAAAAAATTATAAAAGCAACTTGCTCCTTAAAGTAAGAATTATATAGGGCATCTCTTCTAGAAGCAAAATTTTCAAATGACAAACATCTGAAAGCATAGAAGGAGAAGTAAGAGTGTGAATTGTACTTCAATGCTCTTTTCTTTATATTCAACAAACAGCTTCATTCACACACCTTTCCAATTTTTTCAACTCTTTTGACAAAGCCTTCAGAGGAGTTACTGCTGATGACAACCATCACAGCCTAACAGGAGAAATTTTATAAAGAAAAATAATAGCATGTTTTTCCCAAATTGTTAAGGATATGGTGAAGCTCTGTCGGATTCAAAGGAGGAATGTGCAATTCCATGCTATATATAATAATAACTTGTTTTAATAGTGGCTTTGCAATTTTTCAGATATATCCATTTACTGAAACCACTATCAAATAAACAAAAACAAACAAATGAACAGGGGTTCGAGACAGAAATTATCTAATCTAAAAATAGCACATGTTCACAGAATACACAACACATATCCCAAGTACTACTATAGGTTTCAAGTAATAGTCAAAACAATAGTAAACATGATTCAGACCCTACCAGTCAAATCATAAATGGGACCTTAACTGTAAATCCTTATCTTTAGATCAAAGCGGGTAATTGGGGGCTGAAGATTCATTATAGAACTAATATGTTATAGAACTCCTCTGAAATGAGTCATTTATTCCATCACTTTTCTTGCACAGCTGCTGACCCATGTTTTGGTTCCTGGAAATAGCTGCTACCCTGTCATACTTCTTAAAAGCACATATATTGATAACTCTACTCATTCCTCCATTCCTCTGTGACTGTCACTGTGTTAAAATGTGGAGTCAGCTGACTCACTTGTGATGGTAATAAAGTAGATGAGTTTGCAAAGTATTTTGTTATTTCTAAAAATGCAAAAACCAAATTACATTGAAATCATAAGGGGTGTTTTAGGGAGAGCTGTAGGATGTGGTTTCTTGTGTAATCCACAGAGATTAGCTCCAACACATATTTAAACTCTCCTCTAGGAGCAACCTTAGTGGTAAAGCAAGAAGATAAACAGATGTATACACACCCTGGCACAAAATTATCACTTATGTTTGGCTTCCTAGTCTCCTCGTGTTACTTATTTATCTTAACTTCTCTCTGAAATCAGGGAACACAGAATCTCAATCAGTAGACATTTTTCTACTGAATTACCCAATAGTCCGATCATACCCCTAATACTTTTTAAAATTATTTCACTCATAATCCCAAATCTGCTTTGCTTCCTCATCTTAGTACACTGTAATTTGATTTCAAAATGAGGACAGTTGTCAGTAATGCCACATTCATTCATCTATTTTACAATTCCATGTGCTTATAACTATGAAGATATGTTAATAACATCCATTCCAATAAGCCACCCTAAATTTATTATCATGAAACAAGACCTCAAGAAAGAGAATTCAAAATCATCCATGTATTTGCAACTTATTGCAATAAAGCCTTTATCAATAGACTTCCCTGTGCACATGGTGGTCAAATTGCTGGTGAAAACCAGCCAGATCTATTACAAGCTTTCTCATGGCTTCTAGGTAACCCAAGTGAGCCTTTATTGATACTGGGAAGGGATAAAGCAGGGAAGGGATAAACAGTGCTATAAGATTTGGCTAGACAAAAGTAATGACTCTCATTACAAAGTGAGTATTTTTTTTTCAAGCTTTAGTTCAGTTTATTTTTCTTGTATAAAACTATGTAGTAGCCACAGCTGGAGCCTGGGTCCTCTGAACAGAGACTCTGGTGTGGGTCTTCACAAGATGGTCCGTGAACTCCTGATAGGGAGACTTGGTGAACACAGTCTCCTTCCAGAGATCAGGGGTGAGATAGCTGTAGGTCTTGGAGATGGCATCGAAAGTAGCCTTGGCAAAGTTCCCTAGGGTGGCAGTGCAGCCCCTGGCCGAGGTGTAGCAGTCGTCAATACCAGCCATCATCAGCAGTTTCTTGGGCACAGGGGCTGAGACAATGCCAGTGCCTCTGGGGGCGGGGATGAGACGCACCAGCACAGAGCCACAGCGGCCAGTCACCTTGCACGGGACAGTGTGGGGCTTGCCGATCTTGTTCCCCCAGTAGCCTCGCCGCACAGGGACAATGGAAAGCTTCGCCAGAATGATGGCTCCGCGGATGGCAGTGGCTACCTCCTTGGAACACTTGACATCCAAACCGACGTGTCCATTGTAATCTCCGATGGCGACAAATGCCTTGAACCTGGTCCGCTGGCCCGCGCGCGTCTGCTTCTGCACAGGCATGATCTTCAAAACCTCGTCCTTGAGGGAGGCTCCCAGGAAGAAGTCGATGATCTCAGACTCCTTGATGGGCAGGGAGAAGAGATAGATCTCCTCCAGGGACTTGATCTTCATGTCTTTGACCAGGCGGCCCAGCTTGGTGACGGGGATCCACTCCTTGTCCGCGGCCTTGCCCCCGCGAGCTCCGCGGCCTCGGCCCCGGCCCCGACCACGGCCCCGGCCCGCCCCGGCCCCGGATGCCGCTGCCGAAGCCACCGCGGAAACCGCCGCGGCCTCCCATTCCAGGGCCCCCGGGCCCTCCGGGCCCTCTCGCAGCACCGGCGTCATCCGCCATTTGGTGTTCTCTCGGAGAGGAAACAAAGTGAGTATTTTAAAGCAAAAGAGCCTGTTGGGAATATTGTTTTATAAAATAGTGGGTTTTTTTATTAACTTTTTAAAATTCAATTAGGTAACATATAGTGTACCAATAGTTTCAAATGTAGATTTCAGTTATTCATCCATAGCATATAATAGCTAATGCTCAGTACTTACTGTTATAGCTTCTTGAAAGCAGAATTTTAACCCACTGAGCCACCCAGGCGCCCTTGAAAGCAGAATTTTAGATCACATTTTCTGATTACTTCCATGTCGTACAACACTTTCCTGCTAGCAACCTTCAAAACATACTGTTTGTTAGAGGAATTTCTTTAATAATAAATAAATAGGAATTCATTTAAATTTATAAATATATAAAATAAATAGGAATTTATTTAAATTTATTTAAATATTACACACTGTTTCATTGTTCATAAATAAGGTGATGATATTATAGCCATTAGTTGGTAGCACTGATATATCACTATCTTTTTACTTCTCAGTGCATTCTCTTTACACAAATAGATATATATTTTAAAAAATGTGAATCTGTGGCAAACTTGTAAAAAACCCTATACAGTAAAGTTTATCATTTTAAGTAATCTCAATTATCTTCCTCAATTGTGATAGTATATCCTTCTATCTAGGCCAGATATTGTATGAGGGATTTGAAGAGACATACTTTTCTAAATTTCACTTTTCTCATCTGCAAAATGCTTATCATGATCCTACAAAAAATACACTTATAATTTTTTGATGAAAATTTATTTATTTATTTTAAGATTTTATTTCTTTATCAGAGAGAGTGGGCGAGAGAGCAAGCACAGGCAGACAGAATGGCAGGCAGAGGTAGAGGGAGAAGCAGGCTCCGGCCGAGCAAGGAGCCAGATGCGGGACTCGATCCCAGGATGCTGGGATCATGACCTGAGCCAAAGGCAGCTGCTTAACCAACTGAGCCACCCAGACATCCCTTTTGATGAAAATTTAATCTGTATAAACAATATATTTGCTGTAATGCGTGGTTCATGGAAAACATCTTTTTTAATTATAAGCAGTATTAGAAATTAAGTAAATGTGTCTATAATATTTAAAGTTTTAACACATAATTCCACTGCTTTGCCTTATTTTCTCAAATCCCTTTACCACTTTCACTGAGAGTCAAATGTACTTTTTCTACTAGTAGCCAGCTCTTTGTCTTTTGTCAGAAAGATGCCCTTGTGAATTATTTATAATAGAGATATTAGCAATAATAATAATAATAATAATAATAAATAGCAATGAAAATGTTAAAAAAAAGTTTTCTTAACTAATTAGGGTTCTTAGACATCAATTAGAGGAACCACCTCGGGCAAGCAAATTAATCTGCAAGACATTCCCAGAATTAACAAGTCAGTCAGATACAGGGTTGTCTGTAGACTGAAAAGAACTAGGTTTGGAAAATAGGTAAGGACAGTGAAAAAAGTGATCAAATTTTTGGGCAAAATAAACTCTTAGGTGTCCTTTCAATGGAGTCCTGTTCATTATGTAGCAGAAACTCTGGAGATTATCTCAATCCATTGGAGTCACCCCGTTTATTAGCTTGCTATTGACAAAGTTATTTACAAACTGTAGAGCAAGAGGTTATAATGGAGAAAACTGATGGTAATGCACAGGATTCTTGTTAACAATAATGCAAGTTAGTGATTTTTCATTAGAAAACATAAATTCTATAACCCAAATTATGGGCCCAGAGCACTTCTGCTGCACAACTCTGCTTATATCCCAAATAACCATGTGAACTAGTTTTAATATCTGCTTCTCTTATTAATTTTTGAATAAAAATTCTTGACACAAGTATTTTATAATTGTGTGATAATCATGAATTTAATTTTTGGAGAACAAAACACACTTTAGCATAACTAGGTTTGTTCACAGAACCAGCCTTGGTAACACACTTCTATATGTTAGAAATGATGTAATAAATGTAGAATATTGGGCACTTGTTTGGTATTCTTTGCCATGTTTTGCACTATCTAAAAAGAGATCAGTGAACTTGGACTGGAGTTAGTAGACATGGAAGAAAATAAAATATTACAGAGAAGAATACTCTGTGGTCCACAACCTAAACGGCCTGGGATTCCCATCATTTGGATCCCTGTAGCTTTACAGAAGTCAATTAAATTTGTGTATCTCTGATTAAAGTTGTTTCCCCAGTACTTTTTCAAACATCTCTTGTAAAGTATTGTTTCCCAGAAAAAAAGGGATTTTGCACATGTATCTGCCTTTGTCTCTGGTCATGATCTCAGTCAGTATCCTGGGATCGAGCCCCATATCGGGCTTCCTGCTCATTAGGGAGTATACTTCTCAGTCTCTCTCTGCAGCTACATCCCCCTGCCCCACTCATGCTCTCTCTCTCTCAAATAAATAAATACAATCTTTAATTTTTTAATTAAAAATAAGATAAATAAATTAAAATAAAAAGTCTGGGCTTACTGCCCCATTTAGCTCCTTTTGTTTTTTTGAGTTGTATTTAAAGCAGCATGAGAGAACATGAGGCTCTCAAACTTAAAAAAAAAAGGAAAAAATTGAGTTTTGTTAGGATTTAAGATCTTGTCTGCTAGACAAAAACGTTGGCTTTGTTAACATGTGAAAATTATCAAAAGGGAATAAGATAGAATTCTAATAATTTTTGTAGAAATTAAAAATTTTCTCCAACCCAATTACATACAGACCCATTAAGTAAATTCATTCCAATGTCCCAAACCAACCTTTTCTAATAGTAATGCATCTGTGTAAACAGGGTCAACCCAAGGAATAAATAAATATTATTTTTTTTTTCCTGTCTCTTCCACAGTCTCATCTGGGTATATTGGTAGCAAGCCAATTATCTATCTTATAAGACATGATATCATAAGGAAGGGTATTCTGTCCATTTGGAACAACTGAAAATCATTGTAATTTTATCTTGGTGCAGTAACTTGAGATGGCACAGTGTGGTTTATGAATATATTTTATTTTTTTTTTACTGGGAAGAAGAGATTATAGAGATATTGGTTATCCAAGAGAGACTGACAGGTGTTGATAGTTGCCAGGTCAATATCCATCTACTTTTTCCTTTAGTATCAGAAAGCACTGAGGGATTGACAACAAGGAAACTTAAAACAACATCAAATATTTTATTGTCTCTTTTCTAGTTACATTGTAACCATATGACAAAGTATCAGTCGTACAAGATATCATTCTCTTTTACCTCTATCTTTCTGCCAGAAATGTGGGCTTAATAGTGAGAACTCCAACAGCAATTTTTGCAACTGTGAATAAAAAGCCATGAAAACCTCTAAGATAGTTCACTTGACTTTCTTAAGACTCTGAACCAACACCAGAAAACACTCTCTGTAGTCTTCTTGTTAAGTGAAAAATATGGTTAAACCACTTTTGACAGTCTACTACCTACAGCAAACTGTAAATCTTAATTGAAATATGTCCTCTCAGCTGTGCTTAAGCAACTGAGTCCTGAGCTTTTCAGGTTTTCAGTCTGAAAGAGTACACCTCAGGTGCTCTGAAAGGGAAGAGAAACGACACCCTGTTCTCCATATAAATTAAAGAAGAGAAATCTGTGCATTTAAGTGGGCCATATAAAATTTATCAAGCAGTTATCTCCTAACTCCTTCCTATCCAAATTACCTGATATGCTCTCCCTACTCCTTTATTCCACGTTACTGCCTTTTCACAACATGTCTTCTGTTATTTCCTTCTTGCAAGCTAGTTTTGATTTCTGCATCTAAAAAAATCAACAATCATTGTGTATTTCAATTCCCATTTTCCTCAAATGCATTGATTCTTCTTATCTATTACTCTTTTCTCATACTCAGTGTCTTTGTCTTTATGGGGTTTGTACTTTGCTTTTCCCCATCCTTTACTGCCATTATATAATCAATCTAATAACTTCTTAGAGAAAGTTAAAAATTCCCGCATAGCCACACGTGAACACAAAGTCACTGATTTTTAGCAAACCTATAAGATAGTCAGACATCCATTCAATTTCTTTTTTTTTAAGATTTTATTTATTTATTTGACAGAGAGAGATGACAAGCAGGCAGAGAGGCAGGCAGAGAGAGAGGAGGAAGCAGTCTCCCTGCTGAGCAGAGAGCCTGATTTGGGGCTCGGTCCCAGGACCCTGGGATCATGACCTGAGCCGAAGGCAGTGGCTTAACCCACTGAGCCACCCAGGCGTCCCTCCATTCAATTTCTTAACTGAGTCCCAAATGCATCCTGACTTCTAACCTAAACCTAAGCTCTACTTCTTACACGTTGTTATATGACCAAATTCTTTCAGTTCAGTATTTTGTAACATTTAAATATTAATCAGTTGATGCTTTGTTTGTGTATTTCTATGAAAATAATTTGAATACTGTAGATTTATTGTTATATTTATAGGTTTATAATCAAAGTTTCATCAGTTGAAGTTTTTGGAAATTTCAGATATAATGATTAACCTAAAATGATACTGCCTCAAATCCTTCTGATATCAAGGCCCAACACCTGATTATAGCCAAACCTGTGGTGGATAGTTCCATGGGAAATTGCAGTTACTTAACACTGATAGCATCTCATGTTCTCTCTCTCATTTTAGAATGTCTCCAACACAACCTGAAAGTGTAGGAGAGTTAATGTCCTCTGAGGACAGCTCTCAGTGAAGTGGAAATAAGAACCATAGGTAAAATTGTCAGTTTTCAGGTCTTCATGAGGACAACTTAAAGAAGTTTCTCAGGACCTTTCAGTAAAAGCAAGCCTTCATTTTCTATCCACAACAATTATATCAACAATGTACCTCTTTGACAAAGTTGCTTCTTCACTGTATCACTTTCCCATTCTTTTCTACCTTGGATAATCTCCCAGATAAACTAACAGTACTCAAATCCTTTGTCCTACTCTTTGCTCTCAGGATAAATGGAGCCAAAAGACTTAGATTAATATCAAGTTCTGAATGGGATCTTAGAGCTATTTCTGTCCAGATTTTCATAAACATAGGGACCTTTGAATTATCAGGCTATAAATAAGTTCTAAATGGAGGGGGCAAAAGCAAAAAGTAGAAATTTTTATGTTTGATTTTTAATCATGATTAATTGACTTTATTGATTATTAAAAATACTAACATTATAAAAGTGTGGATCTTTGTAAAACAATGTCATATTGTAAGAAAGAAGTTGCATAATCCTTTTGAGAATATTAAACCAAGTGTTCAGGTGCCATCTAATTTCTTGTTTAATCCAGAACTTTGGTGTGCATCATCTTGAGGAATAGGATTTTGAAGTCCAGACAGACTAAGAGAAAACTGATCCAAATGTGTGTGTTTATATTTCTGCTTTTGTTTTAAAAATCAAAGTGTGATTGCTGGTTTAAAATGGTAAAACTAATAATGTTCATGGACTCGATTATAAATTTTCTAATTGTATGGGAAGAATCCAATAAACATAGAATTAATTGATTTGCAAATCCTCAAAGAGCTACAGGATCAGGTAGTGGTATGTTCTGATTCAACAGCATCATAATGCAGCATTTTATATGTGTGGCTAATGGATATTTTCATGAATGTTTGCTAGCTAGTCAGCCAATACAGAGAAATATTAGGTAGCGTAATTACTCACAGTTGTGTTTAATAAAATGAGAGAAAATTATCAAATGACACTAATAATAATAATCCTATAGCAGGCTAAATATTCAATGATAATTACAAGTATTAATCTAGCTTTCTTCCCTGATTATGACTCTGCTCTCCTTTATCATAATGGGAGTAGCAGATTGTCTGCAGTGAATTGTGAAAACGCAGCAGTGACTTTGGCAGTGAAGGCCTCCCATCAATTTTGATAGGTTAAAATGATTCTGGTTGGTCTTGAGCAAATGTGTCAATTTTTTTTTTTCTGTGTGTGTCATAAAAGAAAGAAGCAATAGTAAATTCTTGCTGTTATTCCATGGAGCCAATAAAATCATACTGCCAACAAGAGGCTGTTGACACCATAGGTGTAGTTAACTGTCTTGAAATACTACGCCTGGAAATAAAATCCTAATATTTCACATAACCTCTTTTTTTAAAAGAAACAAAACAAAACAAAACAAAACAAAACAAAACAACTATACTGCTTACATTTAGGGCCCTGCTGTTGTGTAACTATTTTTGAACATGTCTTCTGTAAGTGTATATATATATATATATATATATATATATATATATATATATACATATTTTTCTGTGCAATAAATTCATTTAGAGATAAATTTGGATTGCAAATTATTTTGGGGGAGGCGTGGTATTTGTGGCTAGTCTTACAAGTAAAAAGGACTAAAAGAAAGAAGAAAAACATTTTTTATTACAGCATATTTACATCTGTCCAAAGTACTTATCTACTATAATACTGACTAATGTATAATACTGTACACAAAGAAAGAAGCTAAATGAGTTATAATTCAGTCAGTGTATAGCTGGCCATTTTAAAACTTACCACTGAATCTTTCTGGTATGCAATGTGATATCTGGCAATCTGGTCCAGTTCATTACATCAGGTCATTTGTATGTTCTTATTACCATTTTGATAGCATAGCACATTTTATAACCCAGACATTTTACAATGGAACTATGATGCATGTATTTTCAAAAGTATAGACATACATGAAGCTATGAGGTCAAAAAAGATGAATGTCCGTAGTACCATATAGACTCAACAAATAAAAGTGTCCAAGGGTCTGAGTGTGACTTATGAATATTGTATAAGATTAGGCCAACATGTGGTTTTGATATAAATAATCTGTTCTTAAATTAGAATTACAATCGTTGAGTACAGTGTTGAAAATGGCAGATAGATTTTAGCTATCTTTGCTCACTAGGGAAAATGGAAAAATGTTTAGTTTGGTCAGATTTTCACTTAACTTCTGAAAAATCTTACGTTTGAGAGAACCCTTCTGAAATAAGAATCCTTAAAGACATAACCCTTTTGGCACAAGTTTTCAAGAAACTTGTTTGATGTTGTAGACAATTCTATGGCACACGTACTGTTCTAGATGTTTCATGCCAATAATATGTAAGCCATACCAAGGCTACATATACATATAGAGATGTTCCTCAGCTTACAAGGGGGCTATGTACAGAGAAACACATAAAAAATTGAAAATGCATTTAATACCCCAAAACTATCAAATATCATAGCTTACCTTAAGCTTATTTAAACATACTCAGAACACTTACATTTGCCTGCATTTGGGCAAAATCATCTTAAGCAAAGCCTATTTTATAACAAAGTATCAAATATCACATGCAATTTATTAAATATTACACTAAAAAAAGAAGAATATATATATTCTATATATAGAATGCTTGTAAGAATATCAGGTGTTCACCCCTGTAATCTTCTAGCTGACTGGAAGCTGTGGCTCACTGCCGCTGCCCAGCATCACAAGATGGCACCATATAGAACAAGAGTTTCAGGTGGTAGGTGTTGTAAGTTTTACCCAAACTGACATTGGTTTTTGTCATCATATATGTCAAGTAGTTTTCTCGGGTTTATTTTTAGAATATCCTTGTATAATGAATATTTACACTGATATCTAGTATAAAAATCTTGCAATTTAACATTAGAAACATTAATATATTGAAAATCAATCTATTTCTTTAATTCATTGAAGACATTTTTGGCTTGTTTCCAGTACTTTCTTACTGGTTAAAAAATGAATTTGAAGTAGTCTGGATTTCATTATTATATGGCACTTTCCCTTTGATGAATACAAAGACGATATTCTATATTAGCTATCTGAGAAGAATTTATTTTTTTAATTTTATTTATTTGTAAGAGAGAGAGTGAGAGAGAGCACAAGCAGGGGGAGCAGCAGGATGAGGGAGAAGCAAACTCCCGGCTAAGCAGGGAATCTGTTGCAGAACTGAGTCCCAGGACCCTAAGATCATGACCCGAGCTAAAGGCTCAGGCGTTTAACTGACTGAGCCACCCAGGTGTCCCAATCTGAGAAGAGTTCTGTATGCTATTCCTATTAATATGCAGTTTAAAGTCTAGGTAATTAACTTAATATTTTAGTGGCTATTGCATAGATAGCACTATGTTCCAGGCAGAGAGTAAGAAAGAAATATTAAATCAACCATATTCTATGCATTCTAAATGAAAATAATTAATCGATCATAAAAATCCTTCTATTTATGGAATATCAACTTATAAGCTTTCCTCCATATGAACAATGCCAAATACCAGAATAAAGGGTCATCTAATACAAATAAAGGATAGAATTAAAGAATTCTGGTAAGCCATTTAATTTTGAAAAATGGTGTTCTATTGTTGCTGAGTTGTGGTTTTCAGTTACATAATATCTGATAAGTGTAGAAGTAACATGAGTGTTACGTGAGATGAGAAATGGTATATAATTAAGATATTTTTAAAAGTACAGATAAATACAAATTTGTAAACATAGCATTATGGAGGAGTAAAAATAAATGATAGCTACACACTCTAAAGTGAATAAAACTTGGAAAGCTAATAGAGAAGTAAAACAAGGACAGTGCAAAAAGTATGGTACATTTTTATGAAGTTCAAACAAATTCTGTGAACTCATAGATGGACTTAAAGATACTATTATGTATCAAATATTGTAAAAATTAAGCAAGGAAATAGCAAACATAAAACAACCAAAGCATACAAACTTGGGTAGATACAAGAGGTGTGATCATGTTCTACTTCATAAAGAGATGAGTTAATAGATAAATACAAGTAACTAGACTTTTTAGAAGTTCATAAAACGTTGCCTGTTATTTCTTAGTAATATAAAATATATGGTTTTCTAACAAAAACGTTTATCTTAAAATATTTAAAAATAAATTTTAGGCTACTCCTAAGGTTATATTTACTTTTCCACTGTAGGAAAAGCTGGTTGTTGTAGTTGTATTTGTTTGTTTGTTTTAGTCTCCTCCTAGTTTTTATTATTATAATGTGGAATGAGGAATGTTAGATTGAAAAGTGAATTATTTTATAGACAAAAATCATTACTTGATTCACCTCCTGGTACAGCAGATGGAACTCCTGAAAATATGCCCTTTTGCCTTATGGAAGAGTAACAGTTATGCTTACTTCTGAAACATACTTGGTGGTGGCCCTAAATAGTGACACCATAGTAAACATTTTGAATATTTGCAATTAATTTTTATAGTCATAGGGCTCCAAAAGGCACTGCAGGTATCTTAGCAGGTATTTCAATAAGGCTAAAAGTTGCCTGACTGTTTAAAAATATTAGCAAGGCACAAAACATGGCAGAAGTATTGTCCTCAGATATTATTTTTTTCCATATGCTCCTGATTCCAGACATGACAAGTTATTTTTCAAATATTTATTATAAAAGTTTTTATTTATTTATTTGACAGAGATCACAATAAGGCAGAGTCAGGCAGAGAGAGAGAGGAGGAAGCAGGCTCCCTGCTGAGCTGAGAGCCCGATGTGGGCCTCGATCCAAGGATCCTGGAATCATGACCTGAGCCGAAGGCAGATGCTTTAACCTACTGAGCCACCCAGGCTCCCCCATGACAAGTTATTTTGATAGATGTATATACAGTGTATTTTCCAGTTATAAGAAAAATGGTTCTGCTATTTTTAACCTTTTTAAAAATTAAATAATTTTTTTCATTGAAATTTTATTTTTTAATGTTTTACTTTTCTTTTCTTTTTTTTAAAGATTTTATTTATTTATTTGAGAGACAGAGATCACAAGTAGGCAGAGAGGCAGGCAGTGAGAGAGAGAGAGAGAGGGGGAAGCAGGCTCCCTGCGGAGCAGAGAGCCCGATGCAGGGCTCAATCCAAGGACCCTGAGATCATGACCCGAGCTGAAGGCAGCAGCCCAACCCACTGCGCCACCCAGGCGCCCCAATGTTTTACTTTTCAATATACTACTTAGAATATAAAACCTATTCCATTTTGTAAGATGTTTACCATTTAAAAAATGGTAATTTTCTCATTGTGTCTTCCCCTCACATTGCTTTATTTTGAATAAAAAATTTCACAATAAACATAACTGATGCTTTCCTTCTGATGGTCCCTCTGTTGGTCATATTGTATATGAGCCATGACAATTAGTTTTACAAAATTTATTGATGTTTGTTGATATGTTTTATCATAACTAATTTTCCCTCCCTTATCTAGATTCCCCAGCTTTCAGACAGGTGGACACTTCAATAAACCATACCCAAGGGATGTATCAAGTACTTCTTAGACATTCTCTCAGATCCTTGAGGTGTCATTTTGCCTAGGGATTTGCAATAGGTTCTGCCAGAGGCACCACTGTGACAACTGATGTCCATGGTCTATCTCCTGCTAAGCTCAAGAGGTCACTGGTTTCCAAGTTTATCTATACAATTAATGCATTCCAGCAAGTTCTTTTTTTTAATATTAACAAACTTATTTTAAAGTTTATATGGAGAGGCAAAGACTCACAATAGTCAACATAGTGTTGAAGGAGAACAAAGACTGAGGACTGACTTCAAAGTTTACTAAAGCGATTGGGCACCTGGGTGGCTCAGTTGGTTAAGCCTCTGCCTTCCGGCTCAGGTCATGATCCCAGGGGCCAGGGATCGAGTCCGGCATTGGGTTCTCTGCTCAGCAGGGAGCCTGCTTCTCCTCATCTCTCTCTCTGGCTGTCTCTCTGCCCATTTGTGATCTCTCTCTCTGTCAAATAAATAAATAAAATCTTAAAAAAAAGTTTACCATAACGATAATTGTAAGCATGATATTGTAATACCACAGAGAGACTAGATTAAAGCAACAGAATATATATTATCAATTATATTTTATATTTAATAGAAAAGCAAAAGCAATACAAGAGAGCAAAATACAATCTTTTAAACAAATGGTTCTGTAGCAATGGTGAAGCTAAATCTAAAAATATAAAATAAAATAAATCCAGGCAGATATCCTACACTCTTCACAAAAATTAACTCAGATTGGATTATAAACCTAAACATGAAACATGTAGAAGGTAATATAGAAGAAAATTTAAATGACCTTGGTTTTCGCAATAACTTTAGCTAAAAAACACAAGCACTGAATTTAAAAATGTCTACTCTGTGAAACACAATGCCAAGAGAATGAAAAGGCAAAGCACAGACTATGAGAAAAAATTTGCAAAATACACATCTGGCAAAGGACTGTTAATCAAAAATACACAAAGACCCCTTAAAACTCAACAATGGGGGAAAAACCGGATTAAAAATGAGCCAAAGGCCTTAGCAGATACCTCACCAAAGAAAATATTACAGATGGCAAATAAGCATATAAAAAGATGCTTCACATCATATGTCATCAGGAAAATGCAAATTAAAACAAAAAAGAGACACCAGTACATACCCAGAATCCAGAGCACTGACAACAGAACACGAAATGTTGGTGAGGATGTGGAGCAACAGGAATGTTCTTCCATGTGTATTGAGAATAAAGAATGGAAAACAACTTGGCAGTTTCTTACAAAACTAAACATATTCTTGCCAGATGATTCAGCAGTAGCAGCTCTTGGTATTTATCCAAAGAAGATGAAATCTATACCCACAAAGATGTCTATAGTAGTTTTATTCATAACTGACAAAAGCTTGGAAGCAACCAAGATATCCTTCCATAAGTGAAAGGTCAAAGAAAGTGTAGTACATGCAAACAATGGAATATTATTTAATGCTAGAGAAATGAATTACCAAGCTATGAAAAGATATGGATATAAATATTTAATAAATATTTGATTTTAGGCTTCTACAAGTCTATCAATGTTATTAGTATATTTTAACAGTGAATGCTCAGCATTCATGAATTTACCTAATAAAACATTTTGGGTTCAATATTTTAAATACTTCAACCTCTATGATTATATTCCTAATAATTTTGAATTGGGGTAAATAAACCTTAATTTTTTGTAACTTGTTTCTTATTGCAAGAGAGCTCAATGAAATTTTAGAAAATAAAAATTTACAAAAAAAAAGTTTAGTTTATTATTGCCAAATAATTTAAAACTTTATCTTATATTCAAATACATATATTTTTCTAAATTGATTTATATGCTACTAAAACCAAAAACTTTTAGTTATACTAGATTTCATATCCTGCAATCAATGCCAGAAATCCATCTGGCAATGATTTGTCTTAAATAGAGTTAAGATGGGTGTTATTACAATGCAAGATGGAAACAAAGATAGTATAACAATAGGTGATACATAACTTTTCCGTTTTGATCAAGTTACTAATCTACAAAAGGCTTTTATCAGTGACAGACTTGGGACTTTAACAAAACTTTTAAACTAGCATGTGCGACTCATTCCTAGAAAACAACACAATCAATAACACTTTATTTAGATTAAATCATGACTATTTCTCCATTTGAATAAAAAAGGTAGCAACCCCAATAAGTTTATTGAACATGAAAAGTTGAAATGCTATAATGCTCCTAAGGAATTAAATGATCCAGTCAAGAATTACAAAAAAAGGATATAAATTACCAAAGTGTTTGTATAATTGTAATGTACAACTGCCCATTATCGTTCCATAGTGTAGGCTTGTACAAGAACTCTATAAAAGAACTCCACTTCTAAACTGTGGAAAATATGTTCCCTTTTCCCCTATATACAACTATTAAGCCATTCATTTAGCTTTTAAAATATCCACTTAATACAGGCTTTTTACACATTTGAACAGGCAGCAGGGCTCTATTCTTATCGCTTACATCTGAAGGATAGACTTCTAGCGTAAGAGGTAAAGCCCATAAAGGAGCCCAATAATAACAACAAAATACAGTTTAGTGAGCCCTTACAATCTGCCAGCTACCTTTCTGAGAATACTTCAATTAATAAAACATATAAAATACCTGACCACAAAGAGCTCACATTCTTTTGAAATATAATAGTGAAATAAACCAATAATAGAGGGGCACCTGGGTGGCTCAGTCCATTGAGTGACTGCCTTTGGCTTGGGTCATGATCTCAGGGTCCTGGGATGTAACTCCCCAGCAGGCTTTCTAGGCAGTGGGGTGTTTTCTTCTTCCTCTGCGCACCCTCCCAATTCTCTCTCTCTCTGTCTCAAATAAGAAAATAAACCAGTAATAGAATAATGATTGATGGTTGATGGTGATAAGTGATACAAAGAAATACAAGAAAGGTAAAAGCCATTGGGGAATGCTGGGATGAAAGTTAATTTTATTTTGTTTTGGGTGGTTATATCTCATTTATGAGATGTTATTTGCACAAAGACCCAGGAAGTGAAGGAGAGTGTTATACAAATATTAAAGGAAAAGATTGCTCTAGGCAGAGCAAGTAAGTATATAGACTTTGTGTGAACAGCTTGTCTGTTACTTTTGAGGAAAAGCAAGGAGGCCAATGAGGAGTTCATAGTGGTGGAGAGAGGAAGAACGTATTGATGTATGACCTTCTAGTACATTGAAACGCCTTCAGTTTTTATTTAATATGAAAGGGGAAGATACCAAAAGTCTTTCAACAGCAGAATAAAATCATATGACTTGATTTTTAGGTTAAATTGCTGTACCAAAATAAATTTGCATGGAGAAAGGAGTGCAGTATGTGTGGAAGTGGGGTTATCAATCAAGTCAATAATTCAGGAACATATGATGGTGTTTTTAGCATGCTGGGTGGTAATAGAAGTGGTGAGGTATGGTTTTCATTGTGTATATATTTTGATGGTGAATATTCTGGTGAACAGGATGGGGTATGTGCAGGACAGACATCAACATTTATTTTACCTGCACAAACAGAAGGGTGGAGTCTTCATTCCCTGATATGGAGAGAACTCTGAGTTCAAATGTTCTTTCTCATTAAATGGCATAGTGATGATGAGGATTTAGTCAGACAGTGAAAGAGAGCAGTAAGCATAGTGTTAAGCGGTAAGACATTATAATACATTGGAACATCAAAAAACGTTGTGTTGGATCATCTGTTTATGTGAGTAAATAAATAAATAAAGCTTCCTGGGGTTCTGATAGAGGTAAAGAAGACTGTATATGATCCAAAGGGGCACGTGCACCAAATGTTTATAGCATTAATATCCACAATAGCCAAACTATGGAAAGAACCTAGATGTCCATCAACAAATGAAATATATATATATATATATATATATATATATATATATATATACACACACACACACACAATGGAATACTATTCAGCCATCAAAAGAAATGAAATCTTGCCATTTGCGTTGACATGGATGGAACTGGAGGGTATTATGCTTAGCAAAATAAGTCAACCAGAGAAAGTCACTATCATATGATCTCCCTGATATGAGGAAATGGAGGTGCAATGTGGGGGGTTTGGGGAACAGGAAAAGAGTAAATGAAACAAGATGGGATCGGGAGGGAGACAAACCATAAGAGACTCTTAATCTCACAAAACAAACTGAGAGTTGCCGGGGGGGGGGGGGGTGGGGAGGTTAGGGAGAGGGTGGTGGGGTTATGAACATTGGGGAGGGTATGTGCTGTGGTGAGTGCTGTGAAGTGTGTAAACCTGGCGATTCACAGACCTGTACCCCTGGGGCTAATAATACATTATATGTTAATGAAGAAGAAGAAGAAGAAGAAGAAGAAGAAGAAGAAGAAGAAGAAGAAGAAGAAGAAGAAATAGGAGACTACTATAAATCAAATGCTATGGTTTTCAGCATAGAGTGTGTAATCAGGCATATTTTATTAAAGTAACCAAGTAAAATGAGGTCGAAAAGTGGAATAACAGAAAACATAAAAATCAGAGATTTTAAAAAGAGATATGGGACAGTGTAGAGAATATAGTCAATGATATTATAATAGTGTTATATGGTGACAGATGGTGGCTATATTTGTAGTGATCATAGAATAATGTATGGAGATCTTGAAAACCTGAAACCAATGTAACACTGACTATCAACTACACTCAAATAAAAAAATAGTAAAAGGAAACATTTTAATTTAAAAAGATAAAAAGAGGGACAAGAATTTGAAAAGTGAATTTCAAAAAGAGTAAAGATGAGGCTAAGACATACTCTGAACCTTGAGGAAAACACCATTTTGAAAATTCTTCCCATTTTGAGAAAACTCAAATGAATCAATACCATAAAAGAACCCATTTTAACCGAGAGATGTAATGAATGCTCAAGAAATAATTTTATGACAGGATAATTCTTCCCTATGAAACAGCATACAGAAACCCGGGGAAACACCTGGAAGCCAAATAAACTATACTGAAAATAAGAATTAGGAAAAAGATAAATGATGAAAGATAAGAAAATTAGACCTGCAACAGAGACCTAGTGAAGAGAATTTTTAGCTTGTGGTTTAATGTTTTTGAGGATAATCTAGAGTTCATAACTGCCTTGAGGCAGGCTGGTTGTAGGCAGTTTAGGCAGACCCCTAAGAGAGGCCTACTTTGGGCAGGTGGTGTTGGAGGAGGCCATTGGGCTGGACAAAGACAAATCCAACCATTTGACTAAAGTGTCTGTGAAGATGTTGAAGTCAGATGCAGCAGAGAAAGACCTGTCAAACCTAATCTCAGAAATGGAGATGATGAAGATGATTGGACAGCACAAGGACACCATCAACCTGCTGGGTCCTGCACACAGGATGGTCCTTCGTACACTATCATGGAATATGCCTCCAAAGACAACATACAGGAGTACCTGCAGGCCCAGAGGCCTCCTGACCTGGAGTACTGTTACAATATCAGCCACAATGCAGCAGAGCAACTCTCCTCCAAGCACCCGGTATACTTTGCCTACCAGGTAGCCTGAGGCATGGAGTACCTTGCCTCCAAGAAGTGCATACACCAAGACCTGGCCACCAGGGAAGTGCTGGTGACAAAGGACAACATGATGAAGATCTCAGACTTCAGCCTTGCCAGAGATATCACCACATCAGTTACTATAAAATGAGAACCAACAGTGGACTGCCTGTGAAGTGGATGGTCCCTAAGGCCATGTTTGACCAGATCTACATCCACCAGAGTGACTTCTGGTCTTTTGGGGGTGATCCTGTGCAAAATTTTCACTCTGGAAGCCTCCCATATCCTGGAGTGCCTGTGGAGGTGGTTTTCAAGCTGCTGAAGGAGTCATTTGATGGATAAGCCAATAAGTGCACCAGAGAGTTATACACAATAATGAGGGGTGGCTGGCATGTGGTACCTTCAAGCTGCTGGTAGAAGACCTGGATCATACTGTGGCCTTGACCTCCAACCAGGAGTACCCGGACCTGTCCTTGGCCCTGGAACAATACTGTCTATGCTTTCCCAACACCCAAAGCTTCACCTGCTCCTCAGAGAAGAATTCCACCTTCTCTCATGTGCCATTGCCCAGGGAGGCCTATCTGCCCTGACACCCAGCCCAGCTTGCCAATGGTGGACTCAAATGACTAGTATCCCTATTACTCCTGTCCAGATTCCGTCATAAGCTGTAACCCTTACCCCCCACCCTCCCTGCAAGACTCACTGCCTTCTCCTTTGTCCCTTTCCTACTGGCAGGAGCCAGCTGCCTACCTGAGGCCTTCACCCCTTGAAGTTCACCTCTCTTCCCCTTCCTCTTCCTCCTCCTTACAACCTGCTCATGAAAGAAAGGAACAGAGAGGCAGGTACTTGCTCGTGGCTACTTCCTTCCCTCCCATATGTTGGACCAAGACCCCTCCCTGTCATCTGGTACTGCCTAGACGTCGAGAGAGTTGGAGATGAGGCATGCCAGTGAAAGCTGTCGGAGCTTTCCTGGTTTGGTTTTGTCTGCTTAGCATAACATGTAAGACTGAGTTCTGGTGGCAGGGACCTAGTCCTTGGGGCTATAGCACTAGTGAGGGGAGGTCAACTGCTCTGGGCCTTGGCTAAGAGCAAGCCCTGCTCCAGAGATATGGTGCCAAGGGCTTATCAATTTTGATACTAATTTGCTTTGCTGACCAAATACCTGGTATCAAAAGATGGGAAGGCAAAGACTGGAAGCAGTGTTGTGACCATGGGGTCCAGCCCCAAACTATGAAGAAAACACAAAGTGTATAAATCTGAGTAAGTATATATTTACACACCTTTTTAAATAGGTTGTTATCAAAGATTTAATCAATGGGTAATATGCTCCTCGTGGCTGGGAAGCATCAGTTGCCATATATTAAAAACAAAGAAAAGAGGTGTCTGGGTGGCTTCCTCCAAGAAGTGTCCCTTCTTTTCAGGTCATGATCCCAGGGTCCTGGGATGAAGCCCCACATCAGGCTCTCTGCACAGTGGGAAACCTGCTTCTCCTTTTCCCTCTGCCCTGCTTATAGTTCCTCTTCCTGTCTCTCTGTCTGTCAAATAAATAAAATATTTAAAAAAAAAACAAGAAAGAAACAAAATGTTTTAAAAGGCCTTTTTTTTTTTTTAATTTTCTAGGGGTGCCTGGATGACTTAGTTGTTTAAGCAGATGTTTGCCTTTGGCTGAGGTCATGATTCCAGTGTACAGGGATCCAGCCCTGCATGGGACTACTTGCACCCCAAGGAGCTTGCTTCTTCCTCTCCCTTTGCACATGATTCCCCCTGTTTGTGTGCTTCTTCTCTCTCTCTCTCTCTCTCTTGCTGTCAATAAATAAAATAAAATCTTTTACTAAATAAATAAAAAAATAAATAAATTTCTAAACCTACTTTCAGTTTAGGTCCCTTAACAAAAATTGCTACTGCTTCATTAAAAAAAAAAAAAGGATAATTTAGAAAGATGCTTCCAGAGTTAAAAAGCTGTTTTGTTTCTTTGTCAGGATTCAATATAGAAGTGCTTTAAAAAGTAAAAGAAAAAATATGCTATATTAACTCTAATCACACTATAACTTTGGTGGTTATATCAAGATAATGAAAAGTGATTTTAAAGCAAATTTCATTATCAGACATAAAGATCAAGTGAAAATTACAGAAGAGTAAAAGGATGAATTCATCAGGGAGTATAATAATTCTTTTTTTTTTAAAGATTTTATTTATTTATTTGACAGAGAGAGATCACAAGTAGGCAGAGAGGCAGGCAGAGACAGAGAGAGCAGGAAGCAGGCTCCCTGCTGAGCAGAGAGCCCGATGCGGGACTCGATCCCAGGACCCTGAGATCATGACCTGAGCCTAAGGCAGCGGCCTAACCCACTGAGCCACCCAGGCGCCCCGGGAGTATAATAATTCTTGAATTTTAATACGTAACAACAGATTTGGGGATATATAGGGAAAAACTAAGAACAAAAATCATAACTTCTACCTTGGACGACAAATGGAAAATAATTTCAACACACTTATTTTAAGATTACATAGACAAATGGTCATCATATTGGTAAGATATGTAAGACTTGAACAAAATGATCAACTAACTAGATATGCTTGATATTACATTACAGTAACTGAACTAACTGAGGTCAGTCTTTGGTGAATCACAGAAACAGGTGGAGTTATCAAACAAAGGAATCTTTGTTTACAACATACAAGGAGTTCACAGGGAATAAGTTCCAAAGCCTTGACTGTTTGAACAGGAGAGAGATTTTTATTTAGTATTTAAGATGAATACTCAGAAGGGAGAGTTTTATTATCCCGTGTATGGTTGGTCATAAGGTTGTGGATGCATGCACATCCACATATGTATTTGTGCAATATGTATTGCATGTTCACCTGAATGAAGCTTGTATTCCACCGAGGGCAGAAACTTCAACGTTAGAATAAAGCAGAGGTAACTGTTGGACAAGGGAAAGGAACTCTGCAGGCTTCAAGAGCAGATAGAAACTAGATGGGGTCTTGGGCTCATTTTCTGGGACAAGGAATGAAAGGCCTTGATTGCTTTTGAAATAGCACTAGGAGTTTTACCACTGATTTATTGTCTCAATAGCTTAGGCTATTTCCTGGTCTGGTGGTGACTGTTAGTTTTCCCATTGCCTTGTTCCCTCAAAATCCTTAGGAGTGAGGTTTTTGCATTTCTTTGTAAGAACCTCCCAGGAATTTTTGGAAGAAGTGTGCTGGGGCAAGTACACAGGTGGGGTATAGATCATTGAAAATAGCTGGGGACAAAAAATGACTTTTCTTATGTCAGGAAAACTATATCTCTTCTTTAATTTTCTAGGAACCTCTAACTCTTTCTGCTGATGTTACCAGCAGGCATCTGAGATATTACTGATTGTTCTCTTGAACCTAAGGAAAAGGAAATGTAGAAAGCAAAAGAAAAAACTTTAAAATCTATCCTGCAACTCATCAATTCACTGCAGCCACCTCTCTGTCTTTCCCTTTCTCTTTTTCTCTCTTTCTCTTTCTCTCTCACTTTCTCTCTCACATACGCACAACACACGCAAATTGACTTAAAGCAATTTTTAATTTTCCCTATTCCATTTTAATATACTTGAGGCATGATCATTTTCTTAGTAAATACAAGGAAAAAAAATCTAGGATTCCATCATTCTGTGTGATTAAAGTATTGAGGAATTTACTTCCAATAGCACTTATAAAAACATATTTTATTTAAGGAATATTATATAATCAGGTGCCTGCATTTTTCTTATTCTCTAACTAGTGTTATTTGGCAATTAATATTTTGTCAATCAATATTCCCCTATACCTGAATGTGTGGGCAGTGAGAGATGAGTTAGAGGCAAGGATGGTGAACACTCTCAACAACTGCAGACTACATATATCTTAAGCCATGATTTTCTTTGCAAAGGTCAACATTGATAATGTTCTAGTCATACCTCCGTGTACCAGGAAAGAAGTAGCATATTTCTTGAAAGACACAGCTATCAAAGCTCCATTGAGAATCCGTAAAGATGGAGAAGGGATTTGCAAATTAAATATCTGATAATGGACATCTACTCTGATTATTTAAAAATGAATAAAAATAAAAAACCTTACTAATAACCAAACAGAGTATCCAATTTTACATGTGAAGGAAATAATGGAAGAGACATGTCACCAAAAGTATATGGATGGCTTATAAGCACATGGCCAATTTCTCAACATTTAAAAATTAAAGAAATAAAAATTAAAATCATAATGAGACATGCTTACATATCTATTAGAATGGCTAAAATTATAAAGGCTAATTGTACTTGGTCTGAGCTAGATTGAGAAGAAACAAAGAATCTAAACTGTTGTTGGCATATATCATGATACAACCACTTTGGAAAATAGTTTCAAAATTTTTTTAAATGAAAAATATGTTGCAGTTACACAAATAGCCATTTTATTCTAGGCATTTCACCAAGAGAAACAATCCCTATGTTCATACAAGGACTTGTATGTGAATTTCATAGCAGCTTTATTTTTAAGAATTGAAAACAGTGGAAATGTTCATCAATGTCAATCAATATAGCAAAGACAATTGGAGATTCTCAAAGTAATGATGCCGAGAAAAGAAAATCCAGGCCATGAATAGTATATACTGTGTGATTCCATGACTACAAAAAATCTAGAAAATACAAATTTATATATAGTCACAGTCATCAAATATATTGGTGTGATTTTAGTGCCTTCTTCTGTGCTCCCATAGCTTCCTACACTTGGATCTCCGAGCATTTCTTACACCATGTGAAAATATGAACTCTTTCTCTTTATTCTGTCTTACTAGAATAAGAATCCTTGAAATTTTATGGACATTTGAACTCTCAGTTATTAGCAAAAATTCTATCACACAGTAAGTTTCCAAATATAAAAGCCAGAGTTTTACAATGACTTCGAAGCTTTTACATGATCTAGCCACTCATTTAACCTCTGTGACCTCTTTCCCTGCTACTCTTCAGTCACTCACAGTGGCCTCCTTGCTATTCCTCAGATATGCCAGGCATGATCCAACCTTATGGCCTTCAAGATAGCCAATTCCTTTGTCTGGAGTGACCTTATTGCTGATAGTTCTGCGCAAATTCATCACCTTCCCATACATTTGTTCAATTGTCACCTTCATTGTAACTACCCTGATCTTTCTATTAAAAGATTTAACTCCCCATCCCCTGCCTAGCAACCTTGATTTTTCTCACCCTGATCGAATTTTTCTTTTTCCCCATTGTACTCTTCCTTTTTGAATGCACTATGCCATTTTTATTAAGGTTTATAGCTTTGAATTGTCTCACCCATTAAAATAAAAGTTCTACAAAGCCAAGTATTTCATTTACCAGTGTAGTCTGAAGTAATATCTGCCATATAATAGTTCAGTAGACAACTGGTAAATTTCAAAATAAATCAATGTTGAGAGTATACTGAATTTCATAAGTCATTTCAATATTTTTTTCCAAAAAATAAACTACATAAAACATACTTTAAATTTACTTTCAAAATATTTTATAGCATATAATGGACAATATACATAAGCCTAAAGAAACAATCCTATAATTAACCATTTCATACCTACTTAAAAACTGCATAATACCACACTCTTAGATCCTCTTTGAATGCTCTAAAATAACCCTTCAAAGGAAATACATTTTTAAAACTCACAGATTTTTTGGCAAATAATTTAATAAAATAAAAGTTTCATTCATCTATGTAGATCAAAATAAATATGTTTAATAAGCATGAAATTATAACTCTGAAGTGTGCTAAAATGAAACCACCTGCTAAGGGTGAGAGAACAAAAATAAACATCCTTTTTCCAAATAAGAGGAATTTATTACCTTTGAATCAAAGCATGTGGATTTGTTTTAACTGGCAATAAAGCAATATGGAGACACAAACCATAGAAAGTCATATTTTAGATTTCTAAAAGACTTCTAAGTGAAGAGTATACATTTTTTAATTGCTACATAATGCTACATAATGACAAGATGACAGGTTGTGACAAATAGCATTTTAAAAGCTCTACTCATAATGGAACGAAAGATGTCATTTCCCTATAATTTTATATATGTCTTTAATTTACTATATCTGGATCAACATATTACCAAACAGATGTTCATCAAAGACTAAATCATTTTTAATGGAACATAATAATTTGAACCTACATCTATTAATCATTTTTTTCGATCTAACATTTATAGTCTCGCTAAACATTTTATCAGTTGTTGACAAAATTCAAAATAAATAGGATAAAAAGTCGTGTTTGGAAAAGTAGATTTTTTTTCAAATTTGCATTTAAATGAAAATATTTGCTGATATTTTTAAAACTTTAAAAGTAATTTTATATATATATCTGACCTATCAGATGATATAAAATTTTTGGAGAAAATATGACATATTTTTTGATCTTGGTTGAAGGTATTAATAAAGAGCAACTGTTTGTATTATTTGTATTGTGATATCTTAGTTAATAAACATGGATAACTGGTATAAAATATGTTTTTTTAAAAATTTTATTTATTTACTTGACAGAGATCATAGGAAGGCAGAGAGGCAGCCAGAGAGAGAGGAATGGAAGCATGCTCCCAGCTGAGAAGAGAGCCCACTGTAGGACTCAATCCCAGGAACCTGGAATCATGACCTGAGCCGAAGGAAGAGATTTTAACCCACTGAGCCACCCAGGTGCCCTAAAATATGTTTTTTTTTTTAATATAGAAGTATAGTTCTTGCCAAAATATGGAACTAGCTGGAACTGAATGCCTCCTTCAAAGTCAGCTCTGGAGAAATTATGCCAGTGTAATATGGAACTATTTCAGATATTAACCAAAAAGAAAGAAATGATGATAAATTCCTTAAAAGACTCAAAGTTGCCCTTGACTGGTATGTTTCAAGCTCTATTCCTGGTTTGAAGACAGGTTTTAACAGGCCTGTCACTGTAGAAATCCACTAGATGTTTAGAGGCTATCAGAACTTTACAAAAACCTTGAAGGGGTAAAGACTTGAAAATTCTTTAGAGAGATTAGCTCCCTAAGGCATTATTCCTCCACACATTTTCCTCCAATCAATTAAGACTGATGGATGAGGGGCACCTGAGTGGCTCTCTCATCACGTGGGTGGTGGGTTAAGCCTCTGCCTTCATCTCAAGTCATGGTCTCTGGGTCCTGGGATCCAGCCCCACATCGGGCTCTGCTCAAAAGGAAGCCTGCTTCCCTCCCTGCTTGCCTGCCTCTCTGCTTACTTGTGATCTCTCTCTCTCTCTCTCTTTCTCTCTCTCTGTGTCCAATAAATAAATAAAATCTTTAAAAAAAAGCTGATGGATGATAAATTATGAAAACTGCTCCCTCCAAATGATGCTTCTTCATAAGGATTTAAGAATTTAAAATTGTAAGAATTTAAAATTGAAACTTGATCATAGGATTTATCTTATAGAATAAAATCAAGTGAAGGCAGTTATTATTAGTTCTGAAGTATTGGTGATTCTGAATTCTTGGCCTCATTAGTAAATTTATTTTTAAATTCTCCCATGGAGTGGTGATTGGCCTTCAGTCTTTCATTGATATACATCATTGGGTCAAATGAGATGTGTGTGCCCAGAACTATATATAATCTTTTTTGTATTTCACTGGAGATGGCATTTCTGAGTTTTGTTCAATTGAATTTGGACAGATGTTTTAATAGTCACTTCTAGAGTTGGCCCTGGAGAATATCTTCCTTTTTTTCTCTTCCCGATTCTCTGAAAAACCCTGACTAATTCACATTATCACAGTAATATCACATTTCAAGTTTTTCCAAACACTAAAGCTGCAAAATAGAAGGAAGCTACTCAGAATGGAATACTATTATGAATGATTGAGAAAGAAAACATTATTATAATTAAGCTACCAGGTTTCAATGTATTTTATTGTTGCTTAGAAAATCCTAGCATACCCAGACTTTACAGAGATTTGATGATCCTAAGAAGAGCTGAACTCATGGACCAAAATAACTATGCACATAAAAAGTACAATTACTTACCTAAAAAATATGATGTGGTTAACTTTATATGCCAATCCAAGTGTTATTGGAACAGGAATTAAAAAAATAGCTTAGGGGCGCCTAGGTGGCACAGTGGATTAAGCCACTGCCTTCAGCTCAGGTCATAATCTCAGGGTCCTGGGATCAAGTCCTGCATCAGGCTCTCTGCTCAGCAGGGAGTCTGCTTCCCTCTCTCTCTCTCTGCCTGCCCTCTGTCTACTTGTGATCTCTCTCTGTCAAATAAATAAATAAATAAAATCTTAAAAAAAAAAAAAGAATGACTGTACTTTTAAAAAATAGCTTAAAAGGAGCGCCTGGGTGGCTCAGTGGGTTAAGCCGCTGCCTTCCGTTCAGGTCATGATCTCAGGGTCCTGGGATCAAGCCCCACATCGGGCTTTCTGCTCAGCAGGTAGCCTGCTTCTCTTCCTCTCTCTCTGCCCACCTCTCTGCCTACTTGTGATCTCTCACTGTCAAATAAATAAATAAAATATTTTTAAAAATAGCTTAAAAGTATATGATAAAATAATGATATACATATACAAGGAAAAGAAAGATACTATACTGTGAATATAAATTAAGTGAAAATTGTTGAAATAAAGAATACAATAAATGGAGACTAAGATGAATATAGCTGTAAAATGAATAAATGAGTTGGGAAAAACAAACAAATTAATGACTTCTGCCCAAATACAGCAGAAGAGAAAAAAAAAATAAAGAAAATATTTAAATAAGTACTGAGATAAATTTTGGAGAATTAAAGAAAGATAAAAGATACCAGACTTAAAATGATGCCAAACATGAGATATCAGAAACAAAACAAAACAAAAACTACACACACTAAAAACCACTCGTATACATTATGGTGAGTTTTAAGAATATCAAAAACAGAGAAGAGCATAAATGATGCCCAAGAGAAGAACAGATCACCTAAAATGTACAAGAATAATACTGACAGCACAATTCTCAATAGTAATAGCATATAAAGAGACAGCTGGGAGTTTTTATAGATGGAAAAGATATTTGAAACTAGGTATTATACATCAATCCAAATTATTGATTAAATTTGAGAGCACAGTAAAAATACAATGAAGCATGTTAGGTCTTAGAACATTTATCACACAGAGACACACATTTTGGAAAACTTCCTTGGAAGACAGCTCAATTGAGATCGAGAAAACAGAATTATGTACTCAAAGGCACATTTTGAAGGAAGGATTGAATATAGTCTGCACTGCAAATATTCTTTAATCGTATGTTCTGAATTTCCTAAATTTAAGAAGTATTTGTTCAAATATTTATCTTTAAATAAATCCTAGGAGACTTTTTCTTGGATTCTGGAAAATCAGTCCATTTGGATACAAATCTTTTTGTCACTGATGGAAATTTTGATAGCCCTTAACTGTGGAATGCCTAATGTATTGTTACAGCAATTGTGATTTGCCAATACATGGGTGATGTGTGTGTGTTGTGTGTGTTTATTTTTATTTTTGATGGTTTAACTCTTCTATGAGATTTTTAAGTAGACATGATTTTAATAAATTATGATTTGTTGAAATTTATCTGAGGTCATATATAATAAAATGAAATTTGTGTGAACTAAAGAAGTGCATCTCCATTTTTTTTGTTTTAAGAGTAGACTGGTCTTTAAAAATTGTCCAAAGAAGTACATTATATTCATTATTAAATTTGATAATATACAATAAAGTATTTATGGTCATACTGGACCATATCAAATTCTACTATTAATTCATATTAATAATTACCATAAGAGGAAAAAGGGATATTTTTCAAAATAATAAAAAATTAGCGTATTTTTCAGAATATGATATAGTGTTATTCACTGAACTGAGGGAACAAATGTCAAAGTCTAACACAGTTTACAGAATGTTTTAACATAAATTGAAATTTAAATCTGACCAAATTTCACAGTTTTAAGTAAAATGATAGCACTTTATATCCTTGAAAAGTGGTAAGTGACCCAAAACATGGCTTAGAAAAACAAATTTAACACTACACTAGTCTGAGATGGTTAAGTTATGGTACAACTTGCCATTGTGTATCATCAAATGGTATATTTTTTTCTTTTGGGCTTGTCATTATATTTTATTTTAGCCATTCTGGTAAGTGTGTAGTGATATCTCAGTGTCATTTTAATTGCATTTCCTTGATGTCTAATTATGTCAAAATATATTACTTTGATGTTTAATGCTCTGAACTTTCTCAGTTCAAGACCATGAAGCCACTTAGGAAAAATACAGTTGCAGAGGCACTCATAGACCAACTCTTATTTCGAAATAAGAAGAAACATTACTACCCATTCCAACAAAAAATAGATTTGTTATGCAGCAGGGATTTTATAAATTACCTGACACAACTTATATAGTAAGATGAAATGGGACAGGCGGCTTCTTGCAGCTATATACAACATCATTTTAATTTCAATTTTCAGTATAATTTTTCCAAGGTATACACAGAATATATATTTAATGTAAATTGTGAACATTTTAAACTCTGTATATGGAAATTAGTCAATTTTAAGTTTATAACAATCAAAATTAACGGAAGTTTATGTTAAATTAGTTAGCTTTCTCTGCATTGCAAGACAGAATAATCAAGAATTGGTAAGAAAAAAGTAATCTCTGTAAAATTACCGGGGGTGCATTATAAAGTGTTCGGTAACCGATCAAACTCACAATTTGGATTGAATGGCAAGTGATTTTTAAAATCTGGAACTCATTGTCAATTTTTTTTTCTTCATTGTGTCTTAATAAATTACTGTGTTCATTTGCATGGAAGTGAAGAAAAATGCATGACATTTCATCTCAACACTAACACCTTTAACTGGCAACTCTGAATGTACTTTACAGCAGTGTAACAAAGTAAAGATCAATGATGTTTCATGAAATATCTGTTATAATTCTCAAGGAGATAGGGAGTTTGTGCAAAAATGCAAATCACTTTGCGACTAAACACATTGTTTATTTCAGCTAATTTTAAGAAAATATGCTGAGAATCTCTCAAAAAAGGAAGCAATGATTTAGGTTTGCCTTCAAAATCCTTATCTAATCCTGAACCAACAGCACATAGTTCAAAGAGCAACTAATTTGAGTAGCTCCAATTTACACATTTCCTAACAATGCTTAATTTAGTGGAATTTCTGTCCAATTATGGTAATTTGATGTAATGAAAGACAAAAGTTCAAAAAGATCATCCTTAATTTATATAGATGCCAAACTCTGCATTTTCTGAATGACGCCCAGGAACGTATTTTCAAAAACAAACAAACAATGCCAGAACCACTATTAGGTCATCTCTGGGCAGAAAGTGACTCAGAGCTTACATTACTCTCTCCCTGAAAGTATACTGTAGGCACTGAAACTACTACCCTGAGTCTGTGCTATCAAATTCCTTAAGTTAGAAAGTTTTAAAACCCGTCTGTGTGGGAGTATTTCATTTACAGATAGAGATTTGGTTGTTTATACATTTTCATACTTGATTTTTAGGGTGTAATAACTATGTTTTAAAATTCATGGTGGTTTTGAATACTGTTGGATAATTGAGCTAAAATGGTATATCCATTCCTCCTAGGAAACAGAAATTATAGAAAGGTAGTGCTTTTCAAATCTGACATCTTTGAGTCATTGCAGTTTCATATAAATGCAATAGGAAAAGTGTCATTCATGTTTATGATATTTTCTATAAATAAATTAGAATGTACTGGAGGCCTGATATAAAGTGGGATGCCTAAACTTCAGTAAGATCTTGTTTTCAATTCAAAATAAATTTTATTTTTTATTTTTTTATAATGTCCCTCAATTTCAGATAAGCACCCCCATAAGGTCCACTCCGTTTTTTTTAAGATTTTATTTATTTTATTTGACAGATAGAGATCACAAGTAGGCAGAGAGGCAGGCAGAGAGAGAGGGAAGAGGAAGCAGGCTCCCTGCTAGGCAGAGAGCCCGATGCGGGGCTCGATCCCAGGACCCTGGGATCATGACCTGAGCCAAAGGCAGAGGCTTTAACCCACTGAGCCACCCAGGCGCCCCCAAAATAAATTTTAAATTGAATTATGCACCTCTAAGTTCAGAGACAATAAACATCAACCAACACAATTAATAAGTTCTATTTCTTGAAATTTCGGGAACATTGATAGTCTCATCTCCTGGAAGAACAAGAGCTAAAATTTTTGGTCATGGATTCTTGCTAAAATATCACTTTCCCAAAGAAAATTAATGTTAGGAATTTTTATTGATTGTTATTGATCATGAAGAATATAACAACCACGATAAAAAGAGTAGGAAAAACATGATATCTCATCTGTAAGGGCATGTGGAAAGTAGGAAATGCTAATAAAAATAACTACCATTATTTCCTAAGTTAACATAATATAACAGAACAAAAATATTTCAAAACAATGTTTTCTTTTTTTTTAAGATTTTATTTATTTATTTGACAGAGAGAGATCACAAGTAGGCAGAGAGGCAGGCAGAAAGAGAGGAGGAAGCAGGCACCCTGCTGAGCAGAGAGCCCAATGTGGGACTCGATCCCAGGACTCTGAGATTATGACCTGAGCCAAAGGCAGCGGTTTAACCCACTGAGCCACCCAGGCGCCCCCATAACAATATTTTCTAGGCTCATTCTGATAACTCTTTTCTACATTCAAATTTAAAGGTTGAGGCATGTGATATATATTACACAAAAAACATCCCAAGGAATTCGTTAAAAAAAAACTTTAATAAAGAACAAATCCAAAGGAATTTCTTTTCTAATTTAATTAACAAATTATGAATTGACTTACCTATTTCATCACAGTGTATCAGGCACCAATAATATTTTTTAATCGTCACACCTGATGCAATAGTTATCATCTTTCAGACATACTGATCACGAACAAGCAAATAAACAAGAGGACCGTAGCTTAAGATCTACCTGCATAAATATAGGCTACTTCAGACAATCTCTTCACCACAACATAGAAATGAATAGAAATCATACATGCTCTGTATGGACATACAGATGAGATAGAAGGGGATGGATGTTAATATATGCAGAATCTTTATTAATTACATTGTAAACCATAATATGGAAAAACAGAATACAATTTTAGAAATACCCAGGTCACCATCATTGTTTTATTTTTATATGTGTAGATAAGGAGTTTAATAAACAATCCATGACTATTCAACTCTTTATATTTTGAAAATTTTAGTAAAAGTAACAAACCTACCACCTAGAAAATTATACTTATCTGCAACATACAGCTTTGCCAGCATGGTAGAGGAAAAGCAAAACAAAATAAGTAAGAAAAGTTTAACATTTCACAAGAGATTTGCTTTTATTTTTTATTTATTATTTTTTATTTTTCATTAATTATTTACTTCTATTTTCTACTTTATTTTAATGAAAATGTCATGACCATAACATAAGAGCAGAATTAAACCAACATGAGAAATTATTTTTTCATAAGTTAAAATAAACTAGCTTGGTGATTAATTCAAAATTATATTACAAATTTCAGTGTTCTTGAAGTAAGTATCACTGCATAAACAAATGAGTCAGGAGTCATAAACTAATGATGATTCTAAATGTTATTTAGAGAGACATTCTGTACTTAATATATTTCAAATATTCTACACAAGGCAAAGTGGATCCAAGTAATCTGTAGGCAAAATAAGATTTTAGAGAAGTATATATTTCCAACAGTATTTATAAAATATTACCTTTATGTAAGGCATCATCCTGGACTTTGTGGAAAACACACAAAGGAGTAAGAAGTGGCCCTTCAAGAAACATATACAATATCAAGGTTTAACATGAAGCAGCATGTCTTCTCTAAGTAAAAAAAAAAAAACATTGTACCAACTGACTTTACTGAAACTTTATATTTATTGCTCTCATTTTAGGTCATAGTGTCCTTCTGCATGCAGGCTGCTATAACGGACATGATATAGACTTAATAGCTTATAAAGAACAGGAATTTATTTCTCACAGTTCTAGAACGGAGAAGTTCAAGATTAAGGAATGGGCAGATCCAGGGAGAGCCCACTTCCTCATAGATGGCTATCTTCTCACTGTAAACGTACATGATGAATGAAGCAAGAGAACTCTCTGGGGTCTCCTTTAAAAGGACTGTAATCCCACTTATGACCTAATCACCTCCCAAAGGCCCCTAAGTTTTAATACTATCACTTCCAGAGTTAGATTCCATAATATGATTTTGGGAGACATAAACATTCACACCATAGTATATATAAACAAGAAAAGACACAAAAACAACAAACAAAAAAATTATTTTAACTACCTATTATTTTCAACTACATAAACTTTTAATTTGTTTCTATATAATATTAAATAACTCATTTGAGTGATTCACTTATATCCAATGCATCTGAGTGCAATTAAATTTGCTTACCCAGCATATCCAGAAGCATATTTCTTCAGACTATCCCATTCCCCACCTTACAGGATTTACCACAATTAGAAGACATGGGATAGAGGATAGATAGATAGATGTATACATAAACACACTTGTACATACACATATGCATATTTTTTCCTGTTAATGATACTCATGCAAATAAAATTTAAGCTCAAGGAAACCTGTCTTGTGTGTTACTTAATATCCAGTTTTTAGTCAACATCCAAAAACAAATAATCCAATAAAACCATGGATAGAAGACATGAACAAGTGTTTCCCCAAAGCACACATTCAAATGTTCAGTAGATACATGAAAAGATGTCCATCATCATGTATCATCAGGAAATTGCAAAGCAAAACTAGAAAGAGATACCACCTCACACCTGTCAGAATGGCTAAAATCAACACTACAAGAAACAAAAGGTGTTGGAGAGGATGTGAAAAAGTAACACTTGTGGGGGCTGCCTGGGTGGCTCAGTGGGTTAAGCCTCTGCCTTCAGCTCAGGTCATGATCTCAGGGTCCTGGGATCAAGTCCCACATCGGGCTCTCTGCCAGGCATGGAGCCTGCTCCCTCCTCTCTCTCTCTCTACTTGTGATCTCTCTCTGTCAAATGAATAAAATCTTAAAAAAAAAAGTAACAATTGTGAACTGTTGGTGGTGATGCAAACTGATACAGCCATATTTGAAAACAGTATGGAATTTCCATAAAATTTAAAAATAGAAGTCCTTTGTGATCCAACAATCCTGTTGGTGTGTATTTACCCAATGAATATAAGAAAACTTATTCAAAGGGATTCTAGCACCCCTATGTTTATAGCAGCATTATTTATAAAGCTAAGATATGGAAAGCGCCCAAGTATCCATCAATTGATGAATAAATAAAGAATAAGTGGTATGTATATACAATGGAATATTATTCTGCCATAAAAAAGACTGAAATCTTGCCATTTGCAATAACATGGTTGGAACTAGACAGTATAATGCTAAAAGTGAAATAAGTCAGTCAGAGAAAGACAAATACCTTTACTCATATATGGAATAAAAGAAACAAAACAAACAAGCAAAGGGGAAATAATAAGACATAGAAAGAGAAACAAAGCAAGAAACAGACATTTCATTACAGAGAACAAACTGATGGTTACTTGACGGGATCTGAAAGGAGTGATGGATTAAATAAGTGATGGGGGTTAATTAGAGCACTTGTCATGATGAGCACTGAGTGCTATATGTTATATTGTACACATGAAACTAATACAACCATATATGTTAACTAACTGGATTTCAAATGAAAATTTTTTAAAATCCCAGTTTTTAGCTCACATTCTGGCTTACAAAAGGGATTTAGTCAGGAATTTGGAGATTAGTTAATGAACAAAAAAGGGGTGAACAGGCAGTTGTTAGATAAAATTACTATCCTTTCTGGCATGATCTTATACCTTTTATCTAGAAGTATTTTTAGCACTTTAGACTCTTCCTATTTTATTTTGAGTCATTAAACAAAAATTTCCTCAAAGGACCTTAGACTCCATCCAATTTGAGCAACAGTGTGAGAGAGGAAATGGTGTCAGGATGAAAAAAAAAAAAAAGATGAATCTACTTTTGTTTACTAGTGAATGCATAGTTCTTCCACAGAAGAAGCTCTAAATGGAAAGGGCTCCAGCTTTATATGTGTTCAGTCATATGTTCAGAAGTAGGTAACACTATCAAAAAATATAAAGCATCTGAGATTATTTTCCCTTATTTGAAAGCTGGTGTATGAGTCTGCCGTAGTTTCTTGGGTGTTGATAGAAGACGCAGACTCATGGTTCAGAAATAATATAGTTTATTATTCACAGCAATAGAGGTAGCCAGAATATTAACAGTATTTGTGTGTGTGTGTGTATTTGTGTGTGTGTGTGTGTGTGTGTGTGTAGGGGTGGGAGTTATATATCAGTTCTGAGCCTCAGTTCCCACAAGAAGAATCAAAACAGAGGCAGATAATATTTGCAAACACAACAGGTTAAGTTAAAAAAAAAGATACTATTTCTGTCTTCCAAGTCTATTCAATACAACCATCTTCAAAGGATGGCCTAGAACAAATAATAAATGCAGAAATGTAAGCAACCAATTGAAAAGTGTCTCCCAAGAAACACACTTTGAGAGTCTTCATTTGACAAAAATACTATAGGATATTACATGGATCAGGTGCATTGAATACTGGAAGGTTAAAATTACAAGGGACCAAATATTTTTAAGCAGTTCTGGCATCCAGTAGAGTTCAAATAGGTTTTATAAGATTGAGGAAAGAAGCCATCAAAACCTGGGCCCAGGGGCCCCTGGGTAGCTCAGTGGGTTAAGCCTCTGCTTCGGCTCAGGCCATGATCTCAGGATCCTGGGATCAAGCTCTGCATCAGGCTCTCTGTTCAGCAGGGAGCCTGCTTCGCCCCCCCCCCCGCCTCTTTGCCTACTTGTGGTCTCTGCCTGTCAAATAAATAAATAAAATCTTAAAACAAAACAAAACAAAAATCCTGGGCCCAATTTTCCCAAAAGTATGATTCTGATTCTAGTCTCTATGATGTTATCCCTTGAAGACAATGCCTCTAATTGAGTTGAATTAGTTTACTAAAGAGCATACCCCCATTTGTTGTAGGAGATGAACAATATGCAAGAGGCAAAATGCCACATGGAAGCCACCTGGTCTTCAGTGGAATATAGAATCAGTTCCTTTGGGATGAATTTGTTCCACATTTGACTTCCCACTTAAGGGAAAATAAGAGTGCCTTCTAATAGATTTTAAATAGGAAATGAAAACGGAAGCTTATACAAGATTATAAAATGGGAAATTTCATTTAGATAAGCAATCATTTCAAAGTCATCTTCTTAATATTACAGACTCTTCACATAATCATAATTTTATTTTGGTATTATATGGTAATTTCAAATATAGTAAATATAAAGAATTTACCTCTGTAATTATAGCGAGTCTGGTCATAGTTTAATGGCAACAAATCTTCAATTTAGAAGTATGGTCTACCAATTATTAATACATTTGGAAATGGTGTGTCATCTTCACTCCACTTGTCTCACTAAAACAGTGAGCCAAAAAAAGTAGGTCCAAGCTGTTTACTATGGTCAAAATGGGTTGCTTTTGCACTTGGTAAAGAAGCAGTCATATTTTGGAAGAAGAAACTGAGGCTATTAATATTTTCAACTTATTTTCAGAAAAGGAAAGAAAGGATAATCTAACCTAAAGCCAAAATCTTACACAAGGTGGCAGGAGAATGATCTTTTCCCAGATAAAGGGTTTTTCATCTTAGCCATGTTAGGAGGAAGAAGAGATGAGACATTGTGGACTTGACTAACGTTTGTACACTGTTCAAAAAGTTTTCAAAATAATGTGTATTATTTTTATTCTTTTAGTTGAGACAAAAAAAAACAAACAAACAAAAAACACTAATGAGCTTACTCTTAAAAGGAGGTAAACAAGAAACTAGCAAAGATTGAGTGTTAGGTATTGTCCCCCTCCTTTTCTTTTTAATTATGTTATGTTAGTTACCATACAATACATCATTAGTTTTTGAAGTAGTGTTCCATGATTCATTGTTTGTGTAAAACACCCAGTGCCCCATGCAATATGTGCACTCCTTAATACCCATCACCAGTCTCACCCATCCCCACATCCTTCTCATCTTTAAAACCCTCAGTTTGTTTCTTGGAGTCCATAGTTTTTCATGTTTCATTTCCCCTTCCAATCCCCCCACTTCATTTTTCCTTTCCTTCTCCTAATGTCCTCCATGCTATTCCTTAGGTTCCACAAATAAGTGAAACCATATGATGATTGACTTTCACTGCTTGACTTATTTCACTTAACATAATCTCCTACATTCCCATCCATGTTGATGCAAAAGTTGGGTATTCATCCTTTCTGATGGCTGAGTGATATTCCATTGTATCCATAGATCACATCTTCTTTATCCGTTTGTCTGTTGAAGGGGATCTTGGCTCTTTCAACAGAATGGCTATAGTGGACATTGCTGCTATGAACACTGGGGTGCATATGGCCCTTCTTTCCAGTAAAATAGAGCTAGCCTATGACCCAGCGATTGCACTACTGAGTATTGACCTCAAAGATACAGATGCAGTGAAAAGAATTAGGTATTGTTAAAGCACAAATGCAGGGGATAGAAGTTATGGTACAGAAGAGGGAAGGGCAACCATATGGCAGAGTAGAATAAAGTAGCTCAGGAAGAAATTAGTCATATCCAGATATTGTAAGGCATGTGGTGTTGGCAGGGAGAGCATGAGAAATCATGAGAGAAGAGAGAGAAAATGGACCAGGCAGGAGAGGTTTATAACATTTTAACATCTAAGGTAAGCATATGCAAAGCAGAATAGGGAAAGAAATAAAAGTTTTTATAAGACTCAATACATAAGGAATAACGTGGAGGACACTGGGAGATGGAGAGAAGTGTGCTGGGGGAAATCGGAGGGAGAGACAAACCATGAGAGACTGTGGACTCTGAGAAACAAACTGAGGGTTTTGAAGAGGAGGGTGGCAGGTGGTTGGGTGAGCCCAGTGGTGGGTATTAAGGAGGGAATTTATTACATGAAGCACTGGGTGTGGTGCATAAACAATGAATTTTGGATCCCTGAAAATAAACTAAAAGAAAAAAAAGACTGACTACAGACATGGACCTCAGTGTAACACAGATATGGAACTCACTGTAATACCAGCCACTTCCCACCGACACACACAGACTATGATAATAATAAATAATAATGCAATTAAGAAAATTTCCTGCCAAATAATTTTTCCTCTTTTTTATTTTTATGATTATTATTTTTATTTTATTTTTAAAGTTTTTATTTAAATTCCAGTTAGTTAAAATAAGGTTAATATTAGTTTCAGGTGTACAATATAGTGATCAACACTGCCATACAATGGCTTAAATAAAAAAATGAAAAAAATTTTTTTAAAGATTTTATTTTTAAATAAAACCTCTACACCCAAGGTGGATTTCAAACGTACAACCCCACGATCAAGTTTTATATATTTTACTGACTGTTCCAGCCAGGCACCCCAACAAATAAAAATTTTATAAAATTGTTGAGTTTGTGGGAGTCTCATTTGCTTAGTCAGTTAAGTGTCTGCCTTTGGTTCAGATCTGGATCTCAAGAGTCCTGGGATCGAGCCCCATATTGCTCATGCTCTCTCTCTCTCTCTCTCTGGCTTTTGCTCTTAAATAAATAAATAAAATATTTTTTAAAAAATTGTTGAATTTGTTTAACTAGTTTTAAACTAGTAGACAGAGATGAAGATAAAGTATGATGTCATGGCACGGAATAATACAACTTACACTTTTAAAAAAAAAATGTGCAATGCAAGTTACCTCACTTCTTTTATCACCACACTGGGACTTTCCCTACTGAGTTGTTGTAATGTAAGGACCTATTTTATATTTTTATATTTTAGCAAGAGGCTTTCATTGAGGTTAACCCTTAAACTGTCCTTGCTCCCCTTCCCCCAGGGGATTCACTTAAAAACAAGTCCTGGAAATCAGCTCCAGGTAACAAAGCCCATATACAAGGGTGGGTCAGGCCAGGTGGAGACATCAATGAGCAGAAGGGGAAGGGCGGTGTTTGCATATTGTCTCCCTAGATACTAATGAGTATGCCCCACTCCTCTGCTCTTTGGGAACCTTTTTGGCACTAATCCTAATCAAGGTGTAATAGGCTGGGTCAAATGTCTATACTAGGGTAAATTGAACCTCAATTGGTCACCTAGCCTCACTGTGGAGTTTCCTGTGTGTGTTAAAATCTCATTGGTCACCTGTGCGTGGCCAGGCCTGACTGCATGGCCTTTGCCCTTAAAAGCTAGACTGTGAAACAGCAAAGGGTTGCCTTCTCTCATAAGAGGTGTGGCCCCAAACGTTCGGTTAGATTCTTGATGCTTCGCATGAAATAAAGCTTTGCTTGACCTTTGCTTTACATCAGTCTCGCTCCTTTAATCATAGACCCATTATTGGGGCATAACAGTATTAATCTTAAAGTTATAAGTCCACAATGCATCCATCATCCATTCTACCCCTTAACATTCCCCTTTGGACAGACCCATGATCTAGAACAAGCCTTATTTTATAGTGCCTTGTAGGTGATTTTGGCTGCTGCCTAAATTGCCTACTTTCCTCTCACCATTACCACGGAAATTGGGTCCACTGAAACAAAGGGGTAGTGTAAGAAATTAAGACTTCCATAAATCTCTTTAAATAATAAAGTATAAGATAGTGATACCTTTTTTTCTGCCACATAACCAATTCTTGCAAGAATAAGGTCATATAAAAGAATTTACAACACATGCTAGCATTATCCTACTGGACCCAGATCATTTGTATGTTTCTCTGTCTCTGAGAAATGTAGTTATTTACATGACTGAAACCTGAAAATTGTTTGATATGACCACTAATATCACCTTCTTTTTTTAAAGCCTGTTTAAGGCTTCTGTAATACATAGGTTTTTTAAAAACTTATTAAGCATCTTGTATATATCAAACACTTTAAAAATCTCTGCTTTAAAAAAAAAAAACTCTACCTCAATGGAACTTTGAGTCTGAAAAAGATACAGGCAATATACAAGGCAACAGATAGAATAATTACATATTTGATTATATACTCTGAGGATGTCACATTAAATTGATATGAAAACGATCAGAAGGATCTGGATTTCTTGTCAAAATTTTTTGCCTTACAAAGAAATTGATATTTAGGGAAAGTTGTTACTGAAAGAGGTCCTGTGTCAACCAAAAATGTTAAATCATGATCTCGCTAAATTTTCCAGTTGTGATCATTGCTTTGTTTAGCTGTCTTCTATTAAGACTGAATTTAGTAATTCAGTCTCAGATTTCAGTAAGTCTTTTTTTAAAAGATTTTATTTATTTATTAGAGAGAGAGAGGGAGGGGCAGAGGGAGAGGAAGAACCAGACTCCTTGCTGAGCAGGCAGCTGATGCAGGACTGGATCCTAGTACCCTGGCATCATGACCTAAGCTGAAGGAAGACACTTAACCAACTGAGCCACCCAGGCACTCTAGACTGTAAACTTCTTAAAGGTAAAAAAGTTTATTCTTCTAGTAGTTCCACAGACATTTCTAACATCCATAAGAAAGCATGTACTGATGTAAAATGCCAGCAAATCAAATTATTTAAAAAAGAAAGAAAGAAAGAAAAGATATATCTGGATAAAGAGAAAAACAGAAAATCTAATAATACATTGAATTATTAGAGCAAAGAGTGGAGGAAGAGAAAATAAATATGAAATAGAGATTTCCACTAAAAGAAAAAAATTGAATAAGGCAGGAGATTTAGAAAATTATTATGACAGACTTGAGAAAAAAATAAAATAGGAATTTTTAGAAAATAGCAATAAATGAAAAGGTAAATTGTTCCTACCTTTATAATATTAGCTGTTTGTTGTTGTTGTTGTTGCTAATTTACCTATTTAAGCTAATAAACAAAGAAAGGTTTCATTTAGGAATAAGGTTTCTATGTATATATATATATATTTTTTTTTTTTTCCATTTAGGGATAAGGTATATATATATATATATATATATTAATTTTAATTGTTAGAAAATGTGTCACAGAAAGTGTTTAAACTTTAAGATACAGATGCAACATGTAATGAACTGCATTGTTTGAACGTCTAATTTGTAAATGCTGTTAGAGGAAACTTGGTGGAAATGTTCCTATGTGCTTGTGTTTCTGGAACTAAGTATATTTATTAATAAGGAATAGTTTAAAATTATGAAATGACCAGGAGTGGACAATTTTCCTAATCCTATCAGCTCTTTGCAGCTCTTTTATTAGCCCCCTTCAGGAATATCAGCTTTTTTATCTAATTAAATTTTATATTAATGTGCTTTTGACTTTTGGCCTTTCTCTTCCTTCTGTTCTTTTTTTCCCCCTAAATTACATGTTTCTGTTTAACAGCTACTATCAATTCTTTGATATGAATTCTCAACATCAATTTACTAACTCCAGAGATGAAGGAGCATCAATATTTAGAAGCGAAGAATACAAAGCCTTGGGCATCTGGATGGCTCAGTCACTTAAGCATCTGCCTTCGACTCAGGTGGTGATCCCAGGGTCGTGGGATGGAACCCCAGGTTGAACTTTCTGCTCAGCTGGGAGCCTACTTCTCCCTCTCCTTTTGCCTGCAGCTCCCTTTGTTTGCGTTCTCCCTCTCTTTGTCAACTAAATAAAATATAATAAAATAATGTAAATAATACATTTATTTATTTATTAAAATGCAATTATTACGCAATACATAATGTATTGCATAATTATAATAATGATTAAATAATTTATTAAATATTTATATTAAATATATCAATTTAATTAAATAAATATTTTTAGAATTTAAAATATTTCAAATTTAGATTATTAAATATTAAATCATTAATTTAATAAATAAATATCTAAACATAATTAAATAAAATAATTTATTTATTAAAATGAATAAAATAATGTTGTCATTATCTCAGCATGTATTTTTAAATAGTCTAAAAAAAATCTAATAAAGTCTAAATACATTGAGTTCAGATATTTATACAAGTTAACCCAGACACTCAACCCACAGTTTCAAAACTTTTGTTTTTATCTACTACTCAAAATACGATTTTAATGTATTTATTTGTAACTTTGACATAGCAAGGAAACTTGGAGGAAAAGGAGACATTTGCTTTTAATATTTGAAAATTATTTTGTTGATTTAAAAAAATAAAAACCTTAACACGTGAGCATTTCTTCTTAAATAACACTGTGAAGTTTCTGAGTCGCATTCTATTAAAAGTGCTGATAAAATGGCCTCAGTTACTCATTTAAATTATCAGCTGAATGGGTAACAAATGAAGTAGAGAGCTTTTTAATTATTTATGAATGTATTGCTTGTGGATGGAGTGCCACATAGAGTTACCTCTCTTTTTGGCTTTGTTTTGTGAGCAGCAGTGGAATCTATGAATGAGATTAAACATAAGGACATTCACAGAAATTCTTAATGAACTTCTGGGGAAGGGCAATAAGTGCAAGGAAAAACTGCAGCAAGACTAATTACAAATTTCAAGTGGTCATCGCTTAATTATAGAAGCTTTTAAGTTCAAGTAATATATCATTTTTATGAGCCTATCATATTGTATTAATTACCACAAACTGCACTCTTGAACACTTATCTTTTCACATATTTCTTATTCTTAGTACTTAAAATTACCCTTATGATTGATAAGTAAATGGATTTTACTGACAATGCATTTATTTACATAAATAAATAATGCTGTTTATATATATAAAAACAATTGAATGTGTTCAATGAATTTTTTTTCAAATTAACATCTTAATTCTACCACATTAGTTACAAATAGATATAGACTTTATAGATTCATCAAATATTTTATGCTCAAATTTATATGTCCTTTGTGAAGTAAATGAAACTGTATATATTAAATATAATCCTATCACATGTAACAGTTACTAGTGCATCCCAGGACATACATAGGTCAGGTCCTCCTCAAGGCATCACGGATAACTGGATTTAACTTTCTATCCTAGGAGTCTTCTGTATATTTCTGTGGATTTATACTACAATCAGGAGGAAGAATTCTTTTGCTAAAAGCTTCCAAATGACTATGCGAGTAGATTATTTGTAGACTAGTGATATAATATTATAGTTTAATATGTGAAGCATGATAAAATAAAATGCCATTGCCATATTTAATTTGTTCAGTAAAGCATTCATTTAGTTATCAAGCATTCATTTTCTTTTTTTAAAGATTTTATTTATTTATTTGACAGACAGAGATCACAAGTAGACAGAGAGGCAGGCAGAGAGAAAGGAAGGGAAGCAGGGTCCCTGCTGAGCAGAGAGCCTGATGTGGGGCTCTATCCCAGGACTCTGGAATCATGACCTGAGCAGAAGGCAGAGGCTTTAACACACTGAGCCACCCAAGAGCCCCAAGCATTCATTTTCTTTATACAGAAGAGATAGAACAATATTATATAGTAGAAAAGACAGTAAATAATCTAGAAACCTTGATCATTTTGTTTTGGCAATTTTAGAACATAAAATTAGCTAAAGCTCAAGTGCAAGTTATATTTGTATCATAGGAGGAAAAGTTAATTAAAAGTTTGTTTATTACCATAGTTTAACACTTCAACGAAATGATAACGAGTCCAAAATCAATGAATATATGAAGTATACAATAAAAACAATAATCTTGAGTGTATGTGACTCACTGTAGGTATTGATAGGCTAGAAATCAAAGGGAAAGTATCTATAGGGTTTGTTCAGTTCCATGCTCATCAGATTAATAGGCTTTCTCATATTGCTTCCTTCACCACATTAATTTGTCTAATGAAGTTTTCAAGAGTTAAAGACAGTGATAGGTTCATGGCTGGAGAGAAGGTACAGAATCTAAGATAGTTCAGCAGTGCTTATTATTTAAGAGAAAGACAGCATGGGAGGTGAGGGGTATATCATGCATCCTGTTTTCACTCCCTTTGTGGAGCACCTACCCTGGAGGTCATGTAATAATAACCAATGACCAAAAAACAATAAAAAAACCCAAACATCCATGTGGAAGTGCCATCCCTGCCTGGAGATGAGTAGACTGCTCAAACAGATCCTGGGCAGGCATCTCAGCCCAGGCCTGTGCTGGGGAAGCTGGTTCATGGCTTTGGGCGCAATCAGGAAGCCAGCAAACTGACGGGAGAGTGCAGCCAGGGTTAACAGGACTGATGATCTTTTTGCAGCCAGGCCGCGGGTGGACACCCGCTCAAGGAGCCAGGCTAGGAGGCTGCCCAGCGCCAGCGCTGGTCAAGCTTGCAGCCCCCGGGGCTTCCCCCGCGCCCCAGCCAGGGCGGGGCCTCAGGAGGGAGGGGGCGGGGGCGGGGCAGAGAAGGGGCTTTGCTAATTGCCAAAGCGAAAAGGGAGCTCGCGGAGGACTCAGGAGGGAGGGGGGCGGGGGCGGGTGGAGGGCGGCGGGGAGAAGGCGCTTTGCTAATTGCCGAAGCTGGAAGTGAGCTCACAGAGGATGTGGCTGAGAGTCTGGGAGGAGGTGGAGGGGCTGGCGGAGGAGGGGCGGGCAGCGCCGCTGTGCTGTGCTGCGGCCCAGTCGGGACTGCAGGACCCACCGGACTCGCCGCCCGTACGCTCCCATGTGAGGCTCCGCTGTCCCGCTCCTGCTGCCTGCTGCCCCTCCCTGCCCCAAGGCTTCTCCGGACCACCCTCTGCACAGGGGTAAAGTGACACCGCGCCGCGCCCTCACCTGGAGCAGAAAGCGCGGACCCGACCTGGGGGCGGAGAGGGAGGTTGTGGAGGCCCAGCCTCCCGGAACCCCAGGGCACCGGGACCACCCCGGACGCTGCGCCAAACCCGGGTCCTCATGGGGTCGGGCTGGGGACAGCGCCTTGCGCGGTGCCCCCCGCCAGCAGGCACGCTAGCCCCCATCTTTCCGCAGCCCCATGCGCCCGTGCTGAGAACCCCCTTCCCTCCCCCGCCGTGGCCCCGCTGCTTTTGTTCTGGACTTGGGATCCCAGGTGGAAACTAGTCCCTCAGACCTCCCTGGCAGCAAGGAGGGCAGGGAGGGATTCTTGGTTTTCTGCCCTGGCTCCTCCTCTCTCCCCATTCACAAGCCTTTTGGCTTCCCTTTCCTCTCCTCATTGTCAGTTTTCTGAAATGGTTTTCTTCTGCATGTTGACCCAAAGAGCTATTTCATGAATGAATATACACGAAACTGAGTTGGGGCCCACCTGTGAGAGCCCACCTGTAGAGGCCTTTCATTAGAATGGTCTCTGGTTCTAGCCTCAGTTCAGAATACTGCATGTACCTGAGGACCAAGTCCAGATGTTTCTTTCATCTCTGACTTGAATTTGAAATCCTCCTCAGACTTCAGCTTCCAGGATTTCTCCAGTCCTTGCTCTCCCACTGTCTTGGTGGGGATCCGCCATGAGTGTTGAACACAGGAATGAATGAATGATATATACCCCAGACTGCTGGGGCTTTGTCTTCTTTTGCTGAGGTTGGAAAGGCTTGGGAGAGACCCCCTGTATGCAGATAGAGAGCTGCATGCAATTGCTTAGATAAACGTGTTCCCCACTTAATTGCTTGGGCATTGAACATTTCGCCCTTAACCTGTGGCTTGAGCAGTTAGGAGGAGACAATCTGGAGGTGAATCAGAAGATGGCTGAATCCACATGGTGGTGGTCTGGGTTTGGGAGATTTTCCTGTAGATTCAAAGGAAAGATATAAATTCTTCCAGTGGGGAGTGGTAAACTTTTTATCGATGGGAGATGGAAAATAAATGGTCTGGTTAAACTTTCCCGCCCCCTCAAAACCCATTATTTGAAAACACAAAAAGCAAAGTGAAGGGAGAAATCCTCCCACTCCCATTCCCACTCACCTCCATAGCCATCTCCTCTTCCAAGAACCTAACAGACAAGGTGCCAAGAAGTGTTAGGTACCAGCAGTGGTCTCAGATCTCATTCAAGAATCATGGTGAAAGGCTTCCAAATAGATTGTGGGGGAACAGGGGTCCAATTAGGGGGGACAAGTTTAAGGTTTGCCTGGTCCCCTAAAAATTAATGGCACTAGAGAAGATGACCTTTGGGAACTATAGCTTAATGGATACAATGTGTTAAAAGCTTCAGTGAGTCATGGTGGGAAGAGGCTATGAGGGCAGCAAACACAGTCCTAGATGATGTTATTAATAGCATTATAGGCTCTAGATTTCCTGTGGTGGTGTTCTTGGCAAGACCAGCCTGGCCAAAGTGGATACTCTCAACCTGGAACAGAGGGTCTTGGAGATGCCAGCACGTGAGGTATGATGAGAGGGTAAAATGATAGGAGGTGTCCTTTGGAATGACTGACTCCTTGACTTTAAAATGGAGAACTCAAATCTGTACGTGAAATCTTTCTGGCTACAAAGAGGGCCAAGGCCTCCTAAGGCCAAGGTCTCCTCGTCACTTTCAAAGATGTCGAAGAATATATTCAGACATTTCAAAGATGTCCTCATATCATTGGTTCCCACTCTGGAATTCTATCAATAAGGTGAGAGTTCCTCTAGTTGAAAAAGAGATCTAAAAAGACTTCCCTTTCTCATGTAATTTCTGTAACCTCCAGGACACACCCCTTCCAGCTCTGTAATGAAGCCACAGCTGGTGCCAATTTGTGGAACTCCTTAAAGGCTATTCTCCCTTATATAACCCCGGACCAAGTTCCCATGCTCCCTCACCTGATTTCCTGCACTCACCTCCCACCTGGTGTGTTCACACCTGCAAGTGCCTTTTACCAACCCCTTTGCCAAAAGGCAGCCAGAGTGACCTTTCAAAGACCTATCAGTTCCTGGCATTTGTCTCCATAGAAATCTGCACTGATCTTCTAACAAATTCTCAGTCCTCCAAAGGCACCCATAATCCTCCCATCAGTCTATTCATACCCCTCCAACTGACTGATGCCTGTTCTGCCCCATCTCTCTGCCCTTCAACCACACTGCCTCCTTCTTCCTGTGGAGACCTCTCATGCCACCTGCCTCCAAGCACAGGTGATTCCCATTGATGGGAAGACCCTCTTCTCTCCCCCATCTCCCCACTCCAGTTACTCCCACTTATTCGTGAGCTCACAAGCCCCATGGTACACACTCTCCATGCAGCCTGCTCTCTCTTTTCTAGCACTGGCCTCCGTTTCTAACTGTGGTTGTGTCATGGATGTCCTTCCCCAGCCAGCCTCCAAGCTCTCCTTCCCTTTAGCTCCAACACCTGACACAGTGCCTGGCACGTAGTAAGCCCTGGCTAGCTTCTAAGAGCCTCACTGAGGGACTGAAAGCATTTTAAAAATGTCACTACGTAGGCTCCAAACTGTAGGCAGAAAAAGCTTTGCCTGGATTGACATTTTAGAGACGTATTGGTCAAGTTGGATGTGTTCACTGACTTTGCGTTGTAAAATTAAAAAAAAAAAAAGGACCTCTGTATCGCTTCGCATCTACCGAAGGCGCATGTATACTCCTAGACCACGTTATGAGCTTAATGGAAGGAGACAAGATGTTTTCGCTAAGAAAATGTATAAGACTGTTGAGGTCAAGTGGGAGGAAACAGTCCGTTTGTTGGAGCATTGCTATCTTACTCTATCACAGCCACTCATAAAAATCTGACACGGGGTGAGTCAGAATTGTCTGTCGGAGATGAGTTAGATCTGGCTCATGTTCCTACAGACATGAAAGCCAGAAACGAAGAAGGAGGCTTTGAAAGCGTGGGTTGAGGAGGCCGTGTGGTTCACTGCGATGAGCTAAGTGCCCAGGGCCACCAGCAGACATGCTGGCCTGTGTCCCTCCTTTGTTCTGGGGTCCCTCTTGCACCATGTGGTGAGGCTGGTGGCTGGGAGCAGCTCAGGACAGGACCTGGTGGCATCTTACCTCTCCCACCCTCCTGTGGGCTCCAGTAGGTCCCAAGGGACAGCCTGCCTTCCTTGAAAAGCCCAGTAGCACTGGGAGCAGAAACTGGGGCCAAAGAGTGAGCACCCTGTTTGACAAGCTGGACCAGCCACCTCTTCTTCAGATGCAGGGGGAGCCCTGGCATGCTGACTCCTCCCTTCTCCCTTTCCCCTTTCCTCTTTCCTCCCTCTTTCCTTCCCCTCTCTCCTTCCCTGGTGGTGCCCTTTCCCAATGCCCACTTCATCCCTTTTCCTTTCTACATGCCTGTCTTCTAGAGTTTCTTCTCTTTCCTCCCCATTACTTCCCTTCATCTGAATCTCCTCTTTGGTTCCTTTGTCCCTGCTCTCTGCTCCTCCTCCCCTTCCCTGGCTCCTGTTCAGCTCCATCACTAATGCAGGCAGAGCTGGATTAACATGCTCACTTGCTAGCTCAGCCACCCTCCAGAGAAGTCACTCTTCGGTGGCCACCTTCCTGACCCCCTGGTCGCTTCTCCACTTGTTCAGATATTGCTCTGAAGTCTGAGGAGGACAGAGCGGGGCTGCCACAGAAGCAGGCCAGAGGAGAAACCAAACCATGTGTCCACACTGTCCCCCAGCACTGCTGCTCTGAGAGCTTTCTGAGTCCTCAACAGGGTTAGGATTTAGGGGCTTCTTCAGAACCGGGAGTGAAAACAACCATAGGTCAAAAGAAAAGCTACGGCCCCCACACAAAAATAATAATCACAAATGAAAACTATGTTAACTATGAGTCCCAAAGTCGAAAAATTGCCTTGAATCTGTCACTAGAAAGCACCCAAGGCCTCACTCTCTGGGTTCTGGGTGCCCTGGGAATGGCAGGAGGCTCTGACAGGCGCGTGGGAGTGCGGAACTATGGGGGCTAGCCTGCCGGCTGGCGGGGGTAGGAGGTGGTACCTCCTGTGGTGCCGTCCTGGCCCGACCCCCTGCGGACAGGGTGTGGTGCGGCGTCCGGGGTGGTCCTGGTGCCCTGGGGTTGGCGGGAGGCTGGGCCCCGACCACCCCACACCCCGCTCCTGTCCTGCGTTTTCTGCTTCAGGTGAGGGCGCGTCACGGTGTCACTTTACCTGTGAGCAGAGGGTCCTCCAGAGAAGCCATGGGGCGGGGAGGGGCAGCAGGCGGCCTGAAGGCCTGAACGGGAACGGGACACCGCTGCGTCAGGGGCTAGGCTGCAGCGTGGGAGCACAGGGGCAGCGAGTATGGTGTGTCCTGCAGTCCCGAATGGGCTGCAGCACAGCACCCTGGCGCTGTGCGCCCCTCCTTCCCGCCTGGGCAATTAGCAAAACCCCTGCTCAAGGCCGCCCCCGACCCGCCCCCCCCTTCCCTCCTGAGTCCTCTGAGAGCTCACTTCCAGCTTCGGAAATTAGCAAAGACCCTTCTCTGCTCCGGCCCCGCCCCCTAAATTCTGAAACCTGAGCCATGGCTGGGGTGCGGGGCTAAGCCCTGGCATGCTACTGCATTGCCAGCGCCAGCGCTGGGCAGCCTCCTAGCCGGGCTCCCTGAGCGGGTGTCCACGTGCAGCCTGGCTGCGAATAGATCATCAGTCTTAAACGCCCGCTGCACTCTTGGGTCAGTTTGCTGGCTTCCAGATTGCGCCCAAAGCCAGGAACCAGCTTCCCCAGCACAGGCCTGGGCTGAGATGCCTGCCTGGGATCTGTCTGAGCAGTCTCCTCCACTCCAGGCAGGGATGGCACTTCGACCTGGATGTTTGGGTTTTTTGTTTGTTTTTTTTGGTCATTGGTTATTACATGACCTCCAGGGTAGGTGCTCCACAAAGGGAGTGAAAACAGGACGCCATATATAAGCATACAGCCATTCTAGAAAAATAGCTTGGGGTTCTCCTGGAAACGCTGCATTGGTCCTTGCACTATGGTTTAATAGAAAAGGGATTATGCACCAAGTTACTTAAATGAGCATAGGTTGAAATCGTTTACTGAGAGTAAATATTTTAAATAGTTATATTTTAACTAAATCTATCATCAATCATAAATCTATTACCGAAGGTTACAGGCAATTTAAAAGCAAGAGCACTCTCTTCAGGGTTTTAAACAATCCCTGTCTGTCTTGGCACATGAGAATGCAAAGATAGGAAATGGTTTGTAAAAGATCATATAATAGCTTTTACTAATTCTATTTATTTGACAGACAGAGATCACAAGTAGGCAGAGAGGCAGGCAGAGAGAAAGATGGGGAAGCAGGCTCCTCGTCAAGCAGAGAGTCTGATGAAGGGCTTGATCCCAGGACCCTGAGATCATGACCTGAGCCCAAGGCAGAGGCTTAACACACGGAGCCACCCAGGCGCCCCCAGATGAAATACATTTCTGACTTAGAAACTTCAGATAGAATTATTTTGTCCATGATGACAACTGAAGAAAATGTGTCATCCCTAAACCTAACCTTAAACCCTACCAACGCTGAAACCTAAGCTGACCTTAAAGCCCAAACTAGAACCCTGAATCCCAAACCTGGAATGGAACCCAAAGCCTGTACCTGAGCCCTGGATCCAAGCCCTGAACCACGAACCCAAACCCTAAACCAGACCTCCAAGTCATGAAACCTGAACCCAAATCTCAGCATGAAGTCAAACCCCAAATTTGACCTTGAACTTTATCCCATAAGCCCTGAGTCTTAAAGCCTAAATCATAAACTTAAAGCCCTAAACTATAACTCTGTTCCCTTGTCCTTCACTCTAAACCCTCACCCTAACACTAAACCCAAAGCCTGATCTAGAACTCTGACTAAAACCTGAACCTGTACCCAAATTCAAATGCTTTACCACACTTTGCTTATGCACTTGCCATTGATGGATATTTGCAGTTTCTACCTTTTGATTCTTGTGAACATTGTTTGGGTTGGGGGCTAGGGTTAGGGTCTTGGATTAGGGTAGGGTCCAGGCTTGAGACCAAGTTGAGGTCAGAGTGTGGGTCTGCATCAGGGCCATGTTCAGTGACACTGGTTGGGTCAAGGACTGTTGTAATTCCACATTGTTTCCAATTCATTGTTCCTTAGCTATTTGGGGGGATGTTGGGGGGTATTGGGCTCCATGCAGCTTGAATTTCCGGAATGAAATGGCATCAGCTGGACCCCAGGAGGGAGCAGGACCTTCCACTGAAGGGTGAGCTCCCACAGTCCTGCACTGCCTTGCACCGCCTGCAGAGGGCGCCAGACCCCAGCTCCCGCCCTGAGCCCAGGCTGCACAGCCACAGCTGGGACCAGAGCCCCGCCTCTTCAGGACCCACTGTGGAGACTTCTGGAGAATGTGGGGCGCCTCCCACCCTGACAGGACAAGCTGAGGAGGGTGTGGCTCTGCATCCACACTGACCGGACCCGTTGTGGAGGACGCGCCCACACTGGCAGCAGTCCAACCTCCTAAGGACCAGATGCTGGAGGAGCTGAGGAGAAGCCGCCTGAGTGGACTGTCAAGGGGTTCGTGGTCTCAGGACCCCACAGAGAAAGGGCGCCCTGTGTAGACACTGGGGCTTCCGTCGTTTTGTGTGAGGAGACGTGGCCTCCTGCTGTGCTGTGCGCGGGGCTGTGGGGTCCCCCCTTTCTGGGCTCGGGTGCTCCTCGGTCCTCGTCTGTGTTTGTGTGCTCGCGGATTCGGTTCCTTGGGCTCCTCAGATGGTCTGCAGTCAGGGAGCATCAGCCTTCTTCGGTGTTTGTGCTCTCCCCACCTCAGCCCTGCGGGGTCCTTCCCGTGTCCACAACCACTCCAGGCTTGCGCCGAGTCCAGAAATTCGGGAGCCAGAGTGAGGACTCTGTAGACGGTTTTGGGGAGAGTAGGTATTTTCCCAGTGTGGGTTCTACCCTGAGCACAGTGCCTCCCCATCTCCGTGTGTACCCCTCCCTGTCTGTCGTCATTGTTGCAGGGCTGTCAGATGACAGGTCTGTCACCTTCTTGGTTCAGGGGCCTCCCGGGTATCTTGCTGTCTTGGATGCAGGTGTAAATGAGATCGTTCTCCGCAGTCTCTTTTTGATGGTTCCTTCCGAGCACCTAGGAGTGCCACTAATTTGTGCATATTGATTTTGTTCCTTGCAAGATCTTGAATTTATTTGTTCGATTGGCCTTAAACTCAATCTGCCAGTTATTTGACCAGCAGCATGGATTTAATTGGGAAGAGCAGAGAATGGCAGTCTGGGCTGAGCAAGCTAAGGTCCCATCACAGGCAAGTGCGAGAAACAAAGGAGAGGAACATTATTTCATGGAGGAGGAAGAAGTTGGGAAGGGTGCTTGAAGGAAAGTCCCTTGGAGAAAGGCAGGGTGATGGAGAATTCTCACCAGCTGAGCTGCAAAGCTCCTACAAAAAGTCAGGAGATGAACCTCCAGCTTCCCGTGTGGGGCCTGGAATTGGTGAGTCTCTCCTGTGGGGAATTGCAATGTGGAGTCTGTAATGGGCACTGAGCAGCAGGCGCCCCCTTCCAGCCTCCCCTTCTGGCATCCCCAGTCCACTTTACTGGGGCTTCCCTTCCTGCTTTTGCACAGTTCTAACCAGCTTGTGGTGGAACGTTGTGGAAAAACTGAAATTCCAAATCCACTGCTTCTACTGCACCTGAGATACAGGGGCCCATGATTTAATTCTCCCACGAGTTCTTGCTAACATGTGTCCTCTCCATGTTGGGTGACCTGGATCTGGGAGGGCTTGGACTCCATCCCAAAGTCTGATGTTCTCTCTGCTTCTGTGTCGTCGTGCTAACATGGTTGTTTGGAAGATTCATTTCCTCTGTGGTGATTTCAAAGTGCAGTCAGCTTGTTATAGCAGCACAAATACGTGCTGTCTCCACACTCAGATTCCCCAGCCGTCATTTCTTTACCACGTTTGCCACTTCACACGGGATGCTTCAGTGTGTTTGATCCCACACCAGGACAATGTCCTGCAGAACCACCACATAACCTGAAATGAGGAGATCATTACAGAACCCATCCAAGGGTTAGTGTTAGGAACCAGGGACATGGCAGGACTGACCTGAAGACCCCATGGAGAGCTGTCAGGGTGGCTGAGTTGACAGTGGAGGTGAGGGTGAGTGTCTGGCTCTGGCTTTGTGTCCAGGAGTCAGCTCTGTGTGGGTGTGTCCTCAGCTAGGCATGCAGATTTCTGCTCCTCTGAATCCTTTCCGGAGTTCCAAATGGCACAGTTTCCTTCTGGGCAGCAGGCTGAGTCCTCTGGGATTGCACATGTGTCCCCAAATTGTAGGGCACCTACTGCAAGGCCTTTGGGGTCACAATCCTGAGAACCGAACCAAACCAAAGGTTATGGTTAGGGCCCACCACATGGCAGGCCCGATCTGCCAGCACTCTGTCCATCTTTCTGGGGGAGGAAGCAGTCGAGGGATTTGTTCAGGGTGAGTGTCAAGCTCCAGGTTTGCATCCAGGGGCCTGCTGAATATGGGGGTGTCCAGAGGTAGGAATGCAGATTTCAGTTCCTCTGAATCCTTTCTGGAGTTCCAAATGGCATGGTTCCTTTCAGGGTGGCAGGGTGAGTCCTATGGTGTTCCTCACTGTCCCCAATCTTTGAGGATTTGGAGCCAGGCCGTCGGGGACACACCTCTCAGGACAGAATCTAGGCTTAAGAGTTTGTGCCTATGGGCATGGCTGCACTGATCTGAAAGCACTGTGGCGAGGATCACAGGGGTCTGAGTTGAGAGCATGTTTCAGGATCAGTATCAAGGTCTGGGTTTGTGTCCAGTGGACCGCTGAATGTGGGGGTGGTCTCAGATGTCCAAGACGATTTCCCCTACTCTGAATCCTTTCCAGCATTCCAAATAGCCTGGTTTCCTTCTGGGTGGCAAGCTGAAATCTCTGGGATTTCTCAGGTCTTGCCATTGCCCTTGCAAGGGCAAGATACTTTTTACAGTAAAAGAATTCACCAGATGAGCTGAACAGCAGAAAAGACACAGCTCAAGAGTTAATCAGTGAACAGGAATATCATGCCAAAAACTTCTTTGATAACACACTACAGAGCAAGGGAAGATAGGAGAGAAAGCTGAGATATAAAGGACAAACCCTCCAACTTTCCAACATCATTCCCTACTTGTTTATTTCCATTGCTGTCAGCTCCTTCCCAGTCAAAAATATGTCACCTGAGCCAGCCTTTTTTCTTCCTGAGATTGGGGCACTGCAAAGCCCACCAGAGGGGCCAAGGGCACCCCTATACCTGCTGAGCTGAGCCCATTTGTACCCCAACCGTGAGGAGGTACCAGCCTGTCCCCCTGGTGCTCCATGGTCTGTGGCAGTCCTTCCTTCTGGACCCTGCTTTGCTGCTCTATTTTCGCTAACCCTGGTCTCAAACTAGGGATTGCTTCTGGAAGAGGAACTCAGGGAGATGAGGCTCAGGAGGGTCTCCCTGCCTGGAATCTTCGTGTGAGGAGTGCACAGCCAACAGATTTTGCCCAGGGACTTGCAAAATGCAGAGAGGCAGATTTCTTTTCTCTCTTTCTCTCTCTCTCTAGCCTCATACTAACCAGGAGTTCTTAGAACTTTCTTCAGTGACTTCTAGGTGTAGCTTGGCCACTTTTTCACAGAAAGGCCACTTGAGCATGATGAAACACACATATAAGCAATTACATTAAAAAAAAAAAACAATAAGCCAATGCACACAGACCTTTGACAGCAGCACAGGACGCTCAAGGGACCAGAGTCCCTACCTTGGGCAATAGTGGTAGAGGCCGGGTTCTGCCATGCAGGTCCCTAGACCTTTGGCAGTTTCCACGATTGCAAATCCAGACATGCAGAATCCTGAGGGACAACCTACTAACTGCAAAAGAGCAAAAATTCATCAGGATTCAGAGAGTGGAAATCCATTTGTACTGGAAAAGAAAGAAGTAGGCTTGCTGTGAATCCAGCAGGGAGGACAGGCATAGATAAAGGCTGGTGTATGGGTCACGGAAACTATTGTTTCTCAAGGGTCCTGCTGTCTCTGTAAAATGCTATGAGGACTGTCTCTTGGGGACCTCCTGCTTTCCTACAAGTGACACCCCCAGATTCTGCTTTGCTAGTCCCATGGATTCCTGGGGATACCCAGTTGATAAGCTATGCTGTCCTCATGACAACACTTGCTAATGGACTGAATGTTTGTGTCTTGTCCCAATTCAGATGTTGAAGCCCTGACCCTCAAGGAGTGCCATCAGGAGGTATGGGCTTTGAGAGGTGGTGAGGTCATGAGATTGGAACACTTGTGAATGAGATAAAAGCACTTCTGAGAAACGACCTGAGAGATTGTTCTGCCAGCTGTCATCCATGCAAGTCTACAACAGAAATATGGGCATTTTTAGATAATGAAGCAGTCTCTTGCTAGATATCAGATCTCCCAGGATCTTGCTTTTGGACTTCTCAGTCTCTAGAACTGCAAGGAATAGTACATGTTTTGCTGTTTCAGCCACCCAGTCTGTCATCATTTGTTGCAGCAACTTGAACTGAATAAAGCAGAGCCCAAGTCCTGGTTAATCCCTGCTTCTACTCATTTCCCCTCAGAAAGAGCTTCTAATCCAGAACTGACCTCTGCTTTCCATACACGTGCTTCAGACTCCTTCTGTGAGAGCCCAGACTTTGTAAAAGACTCCTCCCTCATGGCAACCAGCATTCTGTGACTCCTGAGGACTGTCCTCCCTGACTGTATTGAGTCAATCAAACTGATTTTGATTCTGGAGTCCCAGGATCAAGGACTGCATCAGGCTCCCAGCTTCATGGGGAGTCCGCTTCTCCCTCTGACCTTCTCCCCTCTCATGCTCTCTCTCTCACTCTCTCTCTCTCTCTCAAATAAATAAATAAAAATCTTTTAAAAATCTGATTTTAACAGACCATAAGCTTGTTCTTGCTGGTCTTTGGAAGATTAGCCATTAGCCCTTCGGAGAAAGTTCTGAATGGCTGCTTCATGAAGGGGTGAACTGTGTCCCCAAAGTCTCTTTTTGCTGCCTTCTAATCACAGATGCTGAGACAAATCCTCCCAGGTGCTGGTTTTTCAAAGCACTTAATGCTTTGGCTTTGAAGTTCCTCACTTGACAGTTCTGCTTTAATCAGTTTGTGACAAAACAGCCAATTGGTGGTGGATGCAAAGTGCACTGATAAAGTTAATATCAGGGAACAATTTTTTGAGTGTCATGCATGTGCACGTGTGTGCACACACATATCCATGTGCTAAGCATTATGGTAAATGTCTGACAAGAACTAAAAGATCAAAAAGTCAGGATACCCCATTAGCTGATATTTTTATTATTCCTACATCCTAATCTATGAAAAACAGGGTCAGAGAATAAGAAGTGGCAAAAAGAATCAAGATTTGAGGCAGTTCGATTTCTCAGCCAGCCTTGATCAATAGGCATGTACACCTGTGTCTAGTTTCAGGTCTGTGTAACCTTGCCATAACCTTGGATAAGCCATTCATCTCTCAAGTTCAGGTTCTTGGTCCAAGGAGGGAAGGGGCACAGGTTGAGTACCTCCAGTGGGACTTCCTGGCAGGCTTGTTCATCCAAGCATTCCTGTTTCAGTTTGAGTAATTGAAGCCAGTCTTTGTTTTACCGAAGGCCAAGCTTGTCCAGTGTGTCCATGCCACCAGCCAACAGCATTTGTCCATGCCATGTAACAACTGAGCAACATTCATAGGAATGGGGGGAGGAAAAGATGTCTACAGGTGTTGACAGATGTTCTGCATGGAGGAACAGGAGCTGGGGCCATCACCTGCTGTTTCTAGTGGCCTTCTCTGTCGAGTTAAAATAAATGGCAATTATTTGCAATGACAGGGGTGAAAGTAGAGGGTATTATGCCAAGCGAAATAAGTCAGTCAGAGAAAGACAATTATCATATGATCTCACTCATATGTGGAGTTCAAGAAACAAACCAGAATCATAGGGGAGTAAAGGAAAAAAATAAAACAAGATGAAGTCAAAGAGGGAGACAAACCAGAAGAGACTTTAAAAAAAAAGATTTTTATTTACTTATTTGACAAACAGAGATCACAAGTAGGCAGAGAGGCAGGAAGAGCGAGAGAGGAGGATGCAGACTCCCCAGGGAGCAGAGAGCCTGATGTGGGGCTCGATCCCAGGACCCTGAGATCATAACCTGAGTTGAAGGCAGAGGCTTTAACCCACTGAGCCAGCCAGGTACCCCTCAGAAGAGACTCTTAATCACAGTAAACAAACTGAGGGTTCTTGGAGGGGAGAGGGATGGGTGGATGGGGTAACTGGGTGATGGACATTAAGGAAGGCATGTGATACAGTGAGCACTGGGTGTTACAAAAGACTGATGAATCACTAACCTGTATGTCTGAAACTAGTATTATATGTTAATTAATTGTATTTAGATTAAAATTTTCTTTAAAAATAATTTTAAAATAAAATAAGTAACAATCCAATAATGATCAGAGTTATCCAGCAGGGAGTATCAGATCTAGAAGTCAGTTAAATTTAAGGGGCTTGCCGAAGTTTAGGAGAGTCACGCTAGGTCATTTTCCTGTGTGGGGAAGTCTTCAGGGGCAGTTCCAAAGACAAAGATTATTAATATTTCTCCTTCCCCCATTCCTCCTAGAGCCAAAGATGTTTCCTCCACTCACCCACTGGCCCTGTATGTAGGTGTTGCTTTCTCTCTACCAATCAAAAAATCAGTGAGTAACTATAACTTCACCTTTTCCAATATCCCCCTACCCCCGACCTTTGGTCTTTAATGGCCATGGGCAACAGGGACAAAGACATTTTTTAAAAACTTACAGAGATCTATTATGCTCTACTACCTTGGCCCGCATGGGCCACTGCAAAGGGATTCTGTGAACCGTGTACTCAGATGAATGGTCATTATCTTCAAAAAGGCAGGGGCAGTGATAGACACAGGAACCAAAAAAGCAAGAGTTAACGGACCATCAGAATAATGGAGTACCAACACTTTTATGTCCTTGGCTTGAATCCTCAAGGTCCAGTGTCTCAACAGAATTTTCATTTTGGTCTCATCTGCCTCACTTGTCCACCCCTGGGCCAGTTGGCAGTTATACTGAGAACCGGAAATTTTCCTTAGAAGAGAGAAAGAGTATTTGTCAGGTAAACCAAAGAAATGTCCATTATAGGAAGTTAGGCCTTTTGTCATGGTACTCCATTAGCACCCTCCTGACTGTTAAAGAAAAAAAAAATATTGTGACACCCATTAAAGAGAGTAAGGAAGATTTTAATCAAGGGATGCTACTATGATGAGATTTTATTGTATAGTATGGGAGAGAAATCTGGCTCAGCTCAGACAAATGGAGATTTACAGCTAAAGAGCATGGTGGGGATCACTGAATGTAAAATTAAGATGGAACATAAAGGGTAAGGATGAAGGGATTCTGGCTAAACCATCTGGACAGTAATATTGTTGAAGGAAGGCTAGGGTCATAAACTATTGAGATCAGGGGATAAGGAATTTTTTAAAAGACTTATTAATACATTTTAGAGAGAGGGAGCAGGGGTAGGGGTAGAGGGAGAGGGAAAGAGAATTTTAATCAGACTCTTCACTGAGTATAGAGCCTGAGGTGAGGCTTAATCTCAGGACCGTGAGATCATGACCAGAGTAGAAACCAAGAGTCAAACGTTCAACCAGCTGCACCAACCAGGTGCCCTGGGAATAAGGGATTGGATCAGATATTAAGGGTTATAGATACTGAAGCACCTGGGTGGCTTAGTTGGTTAAATCTCTGGCTTTGGCTTGGTCATGATCTGATCCCAGGATCAAGCCTGGCATTGGGCTTGCTGCTCAGTGGGGAGTCTGGTTCTCTCTCTCCCTCTGCTATTCCCCCTGCTCAGGCTCTCTCTCTGTCAAAATAAATAAATCTTAAAAAAAAAAAGTGGTAAGATACCAGGCGTGAGAGATAAGGAATTTGATCAGATATCAAGAGTAGGATAGAAGATTGCTGAAAAATGACCAAGCAGATTTCTTGCTAAAACTGGGCTAAGTGGGCGGAGCCTAAGGTCAAGGCTAGACAGAAAGAGGACTCAGAGGAACTTGACTCGAGTCTGGTCAAGGAGAAAATCTTCATCATCCATGACCATTGTATTTTCTGCAGTCACACATTTTACTAATTCTTTTATCAGACATTCAGTGAACGAGAAACATGAACACAGCAGCAATAATATAACAAATGTAAGCGCTCTAGAAGAGACAAAGGCAGTATGGGAATCCACCTCATTAGATTTAGAATATGCATGACTCCATGACTGAATTACTACCACTGCTTGACTGTTGAGATTAAGATGTAGTACAGAGGATCAGAGGGAAGGGAGGGAAATCTGAATGGGAGTCATCAGAAAGGGAGACAAGCCATGAGGCACCTTTAACTATAGGAAACAAACTGAGAGTTGCTGGGGGGGAGGGGAGTGGGAGACATGGAGAAACTGGGTGATAGGCATTAAGGAGGACACGTGATGTGATGAGCACCAAGGGTTATCCACAACTGATGAGTTACTGAATTCTCTGAAACCAATGATGTACTATCTAATGGCTAATTGAATTTAAATATCTAAAAAAGGCACTTCAAAAAAAAAGATGTAGCATAACTCACAATATCCTTTGAGTGGAAGAATGTGCGGACTTTCCACACCTCTGCTGTCCAAGTCCCATGGCTAGTAGCCACATGTGGCTAATGACCACTTAAAAGGTGGCCAATTCAAATGGAGAAATGCTGTAAAAGCAGAATAAACACTGGCTTTCAAAGACATATTGTAACCAAAAGTCAGAGAGTATTGCCACCCTCACATCACAAACATCGCATGACTTCTACAGCTAATGAGAGTGGGACCCAAGATGAGAGAGGTCAACCTGAAAGTCCATGATGTCAGAAAGAACATGGAGAAGAAAGAGTCACAATCCTGGAGTGGATGGTCTGAAGACTGTCAGAATGCCTTTTTTTTTTTTTTTTTTTTTTGGTGATTCTGTATACGGACAAGGAGAATTCATTGGAGATGACATCTGTATGCCTCACATTTTCAAGGGAAAATTATGAAAACGCATATAGACCCACAGCCATAGTTTAATTATGTTTGAAATATATTCAGAACTACTCCAGTCAGTAAATTGCATATTTTCACATTTAGCTTCTCAATTTTCTCTTCAGCACCTCCCATTCTTGAAATCCCAACACAAATCACATCTCTTGCCTAAGGACCATAAACTACCTCACTATCAAAGGCTACAGTTCATTCATTCATTTGATTCATTCAAAGCAACCTAATCTTGAGTGATGTCTTAGGCGCTCTTCTAGGGACTGGTGACACGGTGAACAAAATAGGTAAAAATCTCACTTTCATGGAGCCTCTCTGGTATTTAGGGGAAAATCTTTCCTTATCAACATGAAAATACTTTTTATGGATGTTGCTTAGAATTTCAGTTTTTTTTTTCTTGACAGTATCTCAGGTGATCATCTTTGAGGTGGTTCTCCTGAAAATATTTTTGGGGGGTACTGACTCGACTTTCTGAGTCAGACACTTTCCTAAAGACAGGGGTCAAAGGAAAAGTGACAACTGTCACTCTTGCAGTAAGAACAGGGATCACAATGCTTGAAACAGATATGCTGCTCAGCTGTCAGAAAGTCCACAAGGCTCCAAATGTGTGTGGCCAACTAACGGAACCTGTAACTCAGAGGTTATCATCCTGAGAGCAATGGGAAATCCCTCTAGTTAAGGACTCTCCTTGACGGAAGCTTGACAATGGCCTTGATTTACTTACTATGATGTTTAGGTAATTATACACATTAAGAAAAGTGCACAAGGCACTTACATTTCCATGATACCATCAAAGATATTGTTGTTTTATTAAAATGTTACATCTAGAGTTGTAACGTATAGAGTAGTTAAGTCAATCACTATGAGGTACAGGTGAGACTATTGTAACAGCCATACTTCCATAAAAAAGAAAAATTTTTTGTGGTTTCTGATCTAGGAATCAGCCAGTGAATAATTCTATATCAGTGTCCAGTTACCGGGCTAAACATGTAATCTATTTATATTTCTGAGGGTAAGCAGAATTGTGATCACTGAGCCAGCTGTATTCTAGTAACTACTCATTTACCCAACATAACAGATATAAGAAGGTAAAAGGCTTCTAAGGAGACTGGTTACTTATATTTTGAACCACATTTTGGCAGGTATAACTTGCAACTTGTGCTTAGTGGTAAGATTTCTGATATTTACTTTCTCCTTCCTTTGGCAAGTCAAGTTAGTTAAAAAGTAATTAGAGTAGAGTCCATTGTTTTTCTTAAATGCTTACAGAGATATAGAACTCTCAAGTTTCTTTACTAGACAGGATTAGATCACATTAGTGATAAAGATCAGAATGATTTACATTGCTAAAACGAGAACTTCCTGTCAGTTTGGAGAAAGCTCATTTTTATAACCAACATATTGGCTGGGCTAGAGATTAATGAGTGCTATGGGTGGGGTGATGAATGTGATATATTCAATGACCTGTGGAATTTGTTCTGTAATTTCCCCACTCCTCTGGTCAGCAGAGCGTCTTCTTCAGTACCCAGCACTGCCCATAACTGCATTCAGAAAATCACTCTCCAAAAATGGTTATTTGTTTTGCCTTTTTTATAATTTTTTAAAACATTTGATTTATTTACATGTCAGAGAGAGGGAATGAGAGCACAAGCAGGGGGAGCAGGAGAGGGAAGGGGAGAAGCAAGCTTCCTGCTTGGTGGGATTGCACAAGGGCTGAAGAAGACAGAATGGGAAAGGGACAAGGAGAATAGTGGGTTTCAGATTCTTGGGAACAGAGCCCACATCTATTTCTATGTTTATCTCACTGCTATAAACCCAGGTCACAGCAGAGTGCCTGCAGCAGAGTCATGGAAGTGCTCCAGAACTGATAACTATTGCTATTTATACTACTAACATTCCTCCACAAAGGGCCAAGTGTCATAGCTTCTCCCAGTTCCCCACACTGAACGCAATGAAGAATCAAACTATCGGGTGAAGGATGGCGAGGGGCATTTAACAGGACCCAGATCACAGGAGCCATATTGTATTGCAGGACCAGGGGTCTTACCAGTGACTAGGTATTCACTCCTCTTGAGAGGCTAGCTCCTTGGATCTCCCTCTTCAATCCTCTGAACCCATGTCTGGCATCAGAAACAAAAGTAAACATAACGTATCGCCCTTGTTTATTTTTTACTATTATTTGTTACAGAGGAAGAGAGAGATCACAAGCAAGGGGAGCTGCAGGCAGAGGGAAGGCAGGCCCCCCACTAGAGCCTGGTATGGGATCCAATCCCAGGACCCTGGGATCATGACCTGAACCAAAGGTAGATGCTTAACTGAGTAAGCTACCCAGGCGTCCCTTATTGTCCTTCTTTAAAATTTAATGTATTCTCTCTCCCTCTCTCTTTGTCCCCACTCTGTCACTCATACTCACACAATCACAGAGTCACAGACAATAGCAAGGCATTTCCCATTCTAATTCGCTAAGGCACTATGAGCTTAAGCTCAACAGAATCACTTTGCCAGCTGCTGCTCTACCGTGCCCTGATCCCTTCTCTATCCCCAAGCTCGATCTGTAACTCAAGTGTCATGGTGGTGGCTCTTTCTGCCCTCCCTCCACAAGGCTGTCATCAGCACACTCTTCCCCGTGGCTCCACTCTCCAGCACTGGCTGCCTTTGGTCTACGGGTATGCCCTCTCCTAGAGCTTTTCCACTCTCCCTGAGGGGAAGACAACCCTTACTTTTCCCCGGTGGCTGTCACGTGTCCGCTATATATTGTGACGATCAGCCCGATTAAGAGATTGGGAACTAAAAGACTGGCTTCTGCTTATGGATCAAACTAACTCTGGGGCTTGGGACACATGACAGCAGCACATGGTGGTAGAACTGAGATGGTTAGGGAGTTAATCTGCATTTTCACATCTGGTCAGCAGCAGAACAAAGAAGACACCCCAGATCTCCTATCTCCCAGAACAGTACTCTTCAAGTAACTTACAGCACCATCCTTCTCCAGCTTTGGAAGTGGCACTTTTCCAACCCCAAAGTCTTGATTCTAGGCAGCACTCCGAGAGATACTCCCTCCAGAATCACCCCTGGCTGGAAGTAGTGGTCGGCCAAGGCCTCCCAAATATCTTCCCTTCAGAGTTGCGCTTGCATCAAACTCAAAACTGTGGCACGTACGGTACTTTCCTGTCAGCCTCTAGCTCTAATGACCTATTGGACTTCAGAGGTGCTCTTTTATACCCACTTACCTTATAACATCAACGTGTGACTCCTCTAGAATTCTCTCCATGGCTTTTCTCCTGTACTAATTGTTATGGACTGAATTGTGTCCCCACAAAAGTCATATGAAGTATTCCTAATCTCCAGTGTGACTGCATCTGGAGATAGGGCCTACCTAGAAGGAGGTACTGAAGGCTTGGTGAGGTCACAGGAGTCCTAATCTGCTAGGACTGGTGTCCTCATAAGGGTGAAACACATGAAAGCACTCCCCCTACCTCCCCTCTGGGGGCCCACAGAGAAGAGGTCATCTGAGGGCACAGTTGAAAAGGTAGTGATCTATAGAACAACAAGAAAAAGCTCACTGGAGACCAACCTTGCTGGCACCTTGATCAGGAACTTCTGGCCTCCAGATCTGTGCGAAAATACATTTCTGACATTAAAGCTCTCCAGCCTGTGTTTGTCTGTCCCCGACGGCCTGGCTCCAAAGCCTCAGAGATTGGGGACAGTGAGGAACACCATAGGACTAACCCTGCCACCCTGAAAGGAACCATGCCATTTGGAACTCCAGAAAGGATTCAGAGGAACTGAAATCTGCATTCCTACCTCTGGACAGCCCCATATTCAGCAGGCCCCTGGATGCAAACCTGGAGCTTGACACTCAACCTGAACAAATCCCTCGACTGCCCCCTCCCCCAGAAAGATGGACAGAGTGCTGGCAGATCGGGCCTGCCATGTTGTGGGCCCTAACCATAACCTTTGGTTTGCTTTTCAAGATTCTGACCCCAAAGGCCTTGCAGTAGGTGCCCTACAATTTGGGGACACATGGGCAATCCCAGAGGACTCAGCCTGCTGCCCAGAAGGAAACTGTGCCATTTGGAACTCCGGAAAGGATTCAGAGGAGCAGAAATCTGCATGCCTAGCTAAGGACACACCCACACAGAGCTGACTCCTGGACACAAAGCCAGAGCCAGACACTCACCCTCACCTCCACTGTCAACTCAGCCACCCAGACAGCTCTCCATGGGGTCTTCAGATCAGCCCTGCCATGTCCCTGGTTCCTAACACTAACCCTTGGATGGTTTCTGTAATGATCTCCTCATTTCAGGTTATGTGGTGGTTCTGCAGGACATTGTCCTGGTGTGGGATCAAACACACTGAAGCATCCCGTGTGAAGTGGCAAACGTGGTAAAGAAATGACGGCTGGGGAATCTGAGTGTGGAGACAGCACGTATTTGTGCTGCTATAACAAGCTGACTGCACTTTGAAATCACCACAGAGGAAATGAATCTTCCAAATATCCATGTTAGCACGATGACACGGAAGCAGAGAGAACATCAGACTTTGGGATGGAGGTCAAGCCCTCCCAAATCCAGGTCACCCAACATGGAGAGGACACATGTTAGCAAGAGACTCGTGGGAGAATTAAATCATGGGCCCCTGTATCTCAGGTGCAGTAGAAGCAGTGGATTTGGAATTTCAGTTTTTCCACAACGTTCCACCACAAGCTGGTTAGAACTGTGCAAAAGCAGGAAGGGAAGCCCCAGTAAAGTGGACTGGGGATGCCAGAAGGGGAGGCTGGAAGGGAGCGCCTGGTGCTCAGTGCCCATTACAGACCCCACATTGCAATCCCCCACAGGAGAGACTCACCAATTCCAGGCCTCACACGGGAAGCTGGAGGTTCATCTCCTGACTTTTTGTAGGAGCTTTGCAGCTCAGCTGGTGAGAATTCTCCATCACCCTGCCTTTCTCCAAGGGACTTTCCTTCAAGCACCCTTCCCAACTTCTTGCTCCTCCATGAAATAATGTTCCTCTCCTTTGTTTCTCGCACTTGCCTGTGATGGGACCTTAGCTTGCTCAGCCCAGACTGCCATTCTCTGCTCTTCCCAATTAAACCCATGCTGCTGGTCAAATAACTGGCAGATTGAGTTTAAGGCCAATTGAACTAATAAATTCAAAAACTTGCAAGGAACAAAATCAATATGCACAAATTAGTGGCACTCCTAGGTGCTCGGAAGGAACCATCAAAAAGAGACTGCTGAGAACGATCTCATTTACACCTGCATCCAAGACAGCAAGATACCCGGGAGGCCCCTGAACCAAGAAGGTGACAGACCTGTCATCTGACAGCCCTGCAACAATGACGACAGACAGGGAGGGGTACACACGGAGATGGGGAGGCACTGTGCTCAGGGTAGAACCCACACTGGGAAAATACCTACTCTCCCCAAAACCGTCTACAGAGTCCTCACTCTGGCTCCCGAATTTCCGGACTCGGCGCAAGCCTGGAGTGGTTGTGGACACAAGAAGGACCCCGCAGGGCTGAGGTGGGGAGAGCACAAACACCGAAGAAGGCTGATGCTCCCTGACTGCAGACCATCTGAGGAGCCCAAGGAACCGAATCCGCGAGCACACAAACACAGATGAGGACCTAGGAGCACCCGAGCCCAGAAAGGGGGGACCCCACAGCCCCGCGCACAGCACAGCAGGAGTCCACGTCTCCTCACACAAAACGACGGAAGCCCCAGTGTCTACATAGGGCTCCCTTTCTCTGTGGGGTCCTGAGACCACGAACCCCTTGACAGTGCACTCAGGCGGCTTCTCCTCAGCTCCTCCAGCATCTGGTCCTTAGGAGGTTGGACTGCTGCCAGTGTGGGCGCGTCCTCCACAACGGGTCCGGTCAGTGTGGATGCAGAGCCACACCCTCCTCAGCTTGTCCTGTCAGGGTGGGAGGCGCCCCACATTCTCCAGAAGTCTCCACAGTGGGTCCTGAAGAGGCGGGGCTCTGGTCCCAGCTGTGGCTGTGCAGCCTGGGCTCAGGGCGGGAGCTGGGGTCTGGCGCCCTCTGCAGGCGGTGCAAGGCAGTGCAGGACTGTGGGAGCTCACCCTTCAGTGGAAGGTCCTGCTCCCTCCTGGGGTCCAGCTGATGCCATTTCATTCCGGAAATTCAAGCTGCATGGAGCCCAATACCCCCCAACTTCCCCCCAAATAGCTAAGGAACAATGAATTGGAAACAATGTGGAATTACAACAGTCCTTGACCCAACCAGTGTCACTGAACATGGCCCTGATGCAGACCCACACTCTGACCTCAACTTGGTCTCAAGCCTGGACCCTACCCTAATCCAAGACCCTAACCCTAGCCCCCAACCCAAACAATGTTCACAAGAATCAAAAGGTAGAAACTGCAAATATCCATCAATGGCAAGTGCCTAAGCAAAGTGTGGTGAAGCATTTGAATTTGGGTACAGGTTCAGGTTTTAGTCAGAGTTCTAGATCAGGCTTTGGGTTTAGTGTTAGGGTGAGGGTTTAGAGTGAAGGACAAGGGAACAGAGTTATAGTTTAGGGCTTTAAGTTTATGATTTAGGCTTTAAGACTCAGGGCTTATGGGATAAAGTTCAAGGTCAAATTTGGGGTTTGACTTCATGCTGAGATTTGGGTTCAGGTTTCATGACTTGGAGGTCTGGTTTAGGGTTTGGGTTCGTGGTTCAGGGCTTGGATCCAGGGCTCAGGTACAGGCTTTGGGTTCCATTCCAGGTTTGGGATTCAGGGTTCTAGTTTGGGCTTTAAGGTCAGCTTAGGTTTCAGCGTTGGTAGGGTTTAAGGTTAGGTTTAGGGATGACACATTTTCTTCAGTTGTCATCATGGACAAAATAATTCTATCTGAAGTTTCTAAGTCAGAAATGTATTTCATCTGGGGGCGCCTGGGTGGCTCCGTGTGTTAAGCCTCTGCCTTGGGCTCAGGTCATGATCTCAGGGTCCTGGGATCGAGCCCTTCATCAGGCTCTCTGCTTGACCGGGAGCCTGCTTCCCCATCTTTCTCTCTGCCTGCCTCTCTGCCTACTTGTGATCTCTGTCTGTCAAATAAATAGAATTAGTAAAATCTATTATATGATCTTTAACAAACCTTTTCCTATCTTTGCATTTCTTGTGCCAAGACAGACAGGGGTTATTTAAAACCCTGAAGAGAAAGCTCTCTCTTTTAAATTGTCTGTAACCTTCGTGTAATAGATTTATGATTGATAATAGATTTAGTTAAAATATAACTATTTAAAATATTTACTCTCAGTAAACGATTTCAACCTATGCTCATTTAAGTAACTTGGTGCATAATCCCTTTTCTATTAAACCATAGTGCAAGGACCAATGCCGCGTTCCCGAGAGAACCCCAAGCTATTTTTCTAGAATGGCTGTATGCTATATATGCCGTCCTGTTTTCACTCCCTTTGTGGAGCACCTACCCTGGAGGTCATGTAATAACCAATGACCAAAAAAACAAACCAAAAACCCAAACATCCAGGTCGAAGTGCCATCCCTGCCTGGAGTGGAGGAGACTGCTCAGACAGATCCCAGGCAGGCATCTCAGCCCAGGCCTGTGTTGGGGAAGCTGGTTCCTGGCTTTGGGCGCAAACTGGAAGCCAGCAAACTGACCCAAGAGTGCAGCCGGCGTTTAGGACTGATGATCTTTTGGCAGCCAGGCTGCGCGTGGACACCCGCTCAGGGAGCCAGGCTAGGCGGCTGCCCAGCGCAGGCGCTGGCAATGCAGCAGCATGCCAGGGCTTAGCCCCGCACCCCAGCATGGACTCCGACCTCAGAAGTGAGGGGGTGGGGCCAGCGTAGAGAAGGGTCTTTGCTAATTTCCAAAGCTGGAAGTGAGCTCTCAGAGGACTCAGGAGGGAGGGGGGCGGGGGCGGGGGCGGGTCGGGGGCGGCCGGGAGAAGGGGCTTTGCTAATTGCCCAGGCGGGAAGGAGGGGCGCGCAGCGCCAGGGTGCTGTGCTGCAGCCCATTCGGGACTGCAGGACCCACCATACTCGCTGCCCCTGCACTCTCATGCTCCAGCCTAGCCCATGAGGCCATGGTGTCCTGTTCCCGTTCCCGCCGCCTGCTGCCCCTCCCCGCCCAATGGCTTCTCTGGAGGACCCTCTGCTCACAGGTAAAGTGACACCACGACGCGCCCTCACCTGAAGCAGAAAACGCAGTCCAGGAGCTGGGCGTGGGATGTTTGGGCCCCAGCCTCCCGCCAACCCCAGGGCACCAGGACCACCCCAGACGCTGTGCCACACCCTGTCCGCAGGGGGTCAGGCCGGGACAGCGCCACAGGAGGTACCCCCCCCGCGCCAGAGGGCAGGCTAGCCCCCATAGTTCGGCACCCCCACACGCTTTTCAGAGCCTCCTGCCATTTCCAGGGCACCCAGAACCCAGAGAGTGAGGCCTTGGGTGCTTTCTAGTGACAGATTCAAGGCAATTTTTCGACTTTGGGACTCAGAGTTAACATAGTTTTCATTTGTGATTATTATTTTTTGTGGGTGCCATAGCTTTTCTTTTGACCTATGGTTGTTTTCACTCCCGGTTCTGAAGAAGCCCCTAAATCCTAACCCTGTTGAGGACTCTGAAAGCTCTCAGAGCAGCAGTGCTGGGGGACAGTGTGGACACATGTTTTGGTTTCTCCTCTGGCCTGCTTCTGTGGCAGCCCCGCTCTGTCCTCCTCAGACTTCAGAGCAATATCTGAACAAGTGGAGAAGCGACCAGGGGGTCAGGAAGGTGGCCACCGAAGAGTGACTTCTCTGGAGGGTGGCTGAGCTAGCAAGTGAGCATGTTAGTCCAGCTCTGCCTGCATTCAGTATGGAGCTGAACAGGGGCCAGGGAAGGGGAGGAGGAGCAGAGAGCAGGGACAAAGGGACCAAAGAGGAGATTCAGATGAAGGGAAGTAATGGGGAGGAAAGAGAAGAAACTCTAGAAGACAGGTATGTAGAAAGGAAAAGGGATGAAGTGGGCATTGGGAAAGGGCACCACCAGGGAAGGAGAGAGGGGAAGGAAAGAGGGAGGAAGAGAGGAAAGGGGAAAGGGAGAAGGGAGGAGTCAGCATGCCAGGGCTCCCCCTGCATCTGAAGAAGAGGTGGCTGCTCCAGCTTGTCAAACAGGGTGCTCACTCTTTGGCCCCAGTTTCTGCTCCCAGTGCTACTGGGCTTTTCAAGGAAGGCAGGCTGTCCCTTGGGACCTACTGGAGCCCACTGGAGCCCACAGGAGGGTGGGAGAGGTAAGATGCCACCAGGTCCTGTCCTGAGCTGCTCCCAGCCACCAGCCTCACCACATGGTGCAAGAGGGACCCCAGAACAAAGGAAGGATACAGGCCAGCATGTCTGCTGGTGGCCCTGGGCACTTAGCTCATCGCAGTGAACCACACGGCCTCCTCAACCCACGCTTTCAAAGCCTCCTTCTTCGCTTCTGGCTTTCATGTCTGTAGGAACATGAGCCAGATCTAACTCATCTCCGACAGACAATTCTGACTCACCCCGTGTCAGATTTTTATGAGTGGCTGTGATAGAGTAAGATAGCAATGCTCCAACAAACGGACTGTTTCCTCCCACTTGACCTCAACAGTCTTATACATTTTCTTAGCGAAAACATCTTGTCTCCTTCCATTAAGCTCATAACGTGGTCTAGGAGTATACATGCGCCTTCGGTAGATGCGAAGCGATACAGAGGTCTTTTTTTTTTTTTTTAAATTTTACAAGGTAAAGTCAGTGAACACATCCAACTTGACCAATACGTCTCTAAAATGTCAATCCAGGCAAAGCTTTTTCTGCCTACAGTTTGGAGCCTACGTGGTGACATTTTTAAAATGCTTTCAGTCCCTCAGTGAGGCTCTTAGAAGCTAGCCAGGGCTTACTACGTGCCAGGAACTGTGTCAGGTGTTGGAGCTAAAGGGAAAGAGAGCTTGGAGGCTAGCCTGGGAGGGACATCCATGACACAACCACAGCTAGAAACGGAGGCCAGTGCTAGAAAAGAGAGAGCAGGCTGCATGGAGAGTGTGTACCATGGGGCTTGTGAGCTCACGAATAAGTGGGAGTAACTGGAGTGGGGAGATGGGGGAGAGAAGAGGGTCTTCCCATCAATGGGAATCACCTGTGCTTGGAGGCAGGTGGCATGAGAGGTCTCCACAGGAAGAAGGAGGCAGTGTGGTTGAAGGGCAGAGAGATGGGGCAGAACAGGCATCAGTCAGTTGGAGGGGTATGAATAGACTGATGGGAGGATTATGGGTGCCTTTGGAGGACTGAGAATTTGTTAGAAGATCAGTGCAGATTTCTATGGAGACAAATGCCAGGAACTGATAGGTCTTTGAAAGGTCACTCTGGCTGCCTTTTGGCAAAGGGGTTGGTAAAAGGCACTTGCAGATGTGAACACACCAGGTGGGAGGTGAGTGCAGTAAATCGGGTGAGGGAGCATGGGAACTTGGTCCCGGGGTATATAAGGGAGAATAGCCTTTAAGGAGTTCCACAAATTGGCACCAGCTGTGGCTTCTTTACAGAGCTGGAAGGGGGAGGTGGGTGTGTCCTGGAGGTTACAGAAATTACATGAGAAAGGGAAGTCTTTTTAGATCTCTTTTTCAACTAGAGGAACTCTCACCTTATTGATAGAATTCCAGAGTGGGAACCAATGATATGAGGACATCTTTGAAATGTCTGAATATGTTCTTCGACATCTTTGCAAGTGACGAGGAGACCTTGACCTTAGGAGGCCTTGGCCCTCTTTGTAGCCAGAAAGATTTCACCTACAGATTTGGGTTCTCCCTTTTAAAGTCAAGGAGTCAGTCCTTCCAAAGGACACCTCCTATCATTTTACCCTCTCATCATACCTCATGTGCTGGCATCTCCAAGACCCTCTGTTCCAGGTTGAGAGTATCCACTTTGGCCGGGCTGGTCTTGCCAAGAACACCACCACAGGAAATCTAGAGCCTGTAGTGCTATTAATAACATCATCTAAGACTGTGTTTGCTGCCCTCTTGGCCTCTTCCCACCATGACTCACTGAAGCTTTTTACACATTGTATCCATTAAGCTATAGTTCCCAAAGGTCATCTTCTCTAGTGCCATTAGTTTTTAGGGGAACAGGCAAACCTTAAACTTGTCCCCCTTAATTGGATCCCTGTGCCCCCACAATCTCTTTGAATGCCTTTCACCATGATCCTTGAATGAGATCTGAGACCACTGCTGGTACCTAACACTTCTTGGCACCTTGTCTGCTAGGTTCTTGGAAGAGGAGGTGGCTATGGAGGTGAGTGGGGATGGGAGTGGGAGGATTTCTCCCTTCACTTCCCTTTTTGTGTTTTCAAATAATGGGTTTTGAGGGGGAGGGAAAGGTTAACCAGACCATATTTTCCATCTCCCATCGATAAAATGTCACACAGGAGAGAGGTGGCAGAAACGCACTTTCAGGTTAATTTTTTTACAAGGAAGATTGACTTATGAACCTACTTTGTTATTCCCTTTCATTCAATTTCCCTGTACCTCCTTTTCTATGAAGTGTAACGGTAACCCATTATTATTTTTATTGTTGGCACGTGCTTTGTGAACCATAAAGTGTACGCTATAAATGGGAGCGCTTTTCTTTTTTTTTTTTTTTGTAGTTTACGAAAAACTAATATTTTTTAAATTAATTTTTTATTTATTTTCAGCATAACAGTATTCATTCTTTTTGCACCACACCCAGTGCTCCATGCAAGCAGTGCCCTCTATGATACCCAACACCTGGTACCCCAACCTCCAAATCCCCCGCCCCTTCAAAACCCTCAGATTTTTTTTCAGAGTCCATAGTCTCTCATGATTCAGCTCCCCTTCCAATTTCCCCCACCTCCCTTCTCGTCTCTAACTCCCCATGTCCATGAAAAACTAATTTAAAAACATTCACCCACCAGAGTACCCAAAGGGCTCCCATATAAACTATCTGTCGTTACATTATGTCCCGATGTGGAGCTCGATCCCAGGATCCTGAGATCATGACCTGAACTGAAGGCAGAGGCTTTAACACACTGAGCCACCAGCCCCAATGTATTCTCTTCAGTACCAGAATTTGTAACCAATTGACAGATGAAAAAGGAGGCAGTCAAGTGAAAAACAATAGGTCTTAGACCTGCAAGAAATTTGAATTAGATGAATTCAGCTACTCAGGCACTGTTTCACATTTTCAGATCTCTGCAGAAAAGGGGTTAACCTTTTTACAGCATGTAAAAGAGAAGACTATAACACATACTATGTGTAAGCATGTAAATATCAAAAAATATCGCATTAGATGCTAAGACACACAGGGCCTATATTTTCTCTCAAATTCATGAATATGTAGGAGCAATAAGTGAGAAGTGAATGTATACTCTTCACTTCGAAGTCTTTTAGAAATCTAAAATATGACTTTCTATGGTTTGTGTCTCCATATTCCTTTATTGCCAGTTTGAACAAATCCACATGCTTTGATTCAAAGGTAATAAATTCCTCTTATTTGGAAACATGATGTTTATTTTTATTCTCTCACCCTTAGCAGGTGGTTTCATTTTAGCACACTTCAGAGTTATAATTTCATGCTTATTAAAAACATTTATTATGATCTACATAGATGAATGAAACTTTTATTTTATTAAATTATTTGACAAAAAATCTGTTATTTTTAAAAATGTATTTCCTTTAGGGTTATTTTAGAGCGTTCAGAGAGGATCTAGGAGTGTGGTATTATGTAGTTTTTAAGTAGGTATGAAATGGTTATTTATAGGATTGTTTCTTTAAGGCTTATGTATATTGTCCATTATATGCTATAAAATATTTTGAAAGTAAATTTAAGGTATGTTTTACATAGTTTATTTTTTGGAAATAAATATTGAAATGACTTGTGAAATTCAGTATATTCTCAACATTAATTTATTTTGAAATTTACCAGTTGTCTACTGAACTATTATATGGCAGATATTACTTCAGACTACACTGGTAAATGAAATACTTGGCTTTGTAGAACTTTTATTTTAATGGGTGAGACAATTCAAAGCTATAAACCTTAATAAAAATTGCATAGTGCATTCAAAAAGGATGAGTACAATGGGGAAAAAGAAAAACTCGATCAGGGTGAGAAAAATCAAGGTTGCTAGGCAGGGGATGGGGAGTTAAAATTTTTAATAGGAAGATCAGGGTAGTTACAATGAAGCTGACAATTGAACAAAGGTATGGAAAGGTGATGAATTTGCCCAGAACTATCAGCAATAAGGTCACTCCAGACAAAGGAATTGGCTATCTTGAAGGCCATAAGGTTGGATCATGCCTGGCATATCTGAGGAATAGCAAGGAGGCCACTGTGAGTGACTGAAGAGTAGCAGGGAAAGAGGTCACAGAGGTTAAATGAGTGGCTAGATCATGTAAAGCTTAGAAGTCATTGTAAAACTCTGGCTTTTATATTTGGAAACTTACTGTGTGATAGAATTTCTGCTAATAACTGAGAGTTCAATTGTCCATAAAATTTCAAGGACTCTTATTCTAGTAAGACAGAATGAAGAGAAAGAGTTCATATTTTCACATGGTGTAACAAATGCTCAGAGATACAAGTGTAGGAAGCTATAGGATCACAGAAGAAGGCACTAAAATCACACCAATATATTTGATGACTGTGACTATATATAAATTTTTATTTTCTAGATTTTTTATAGTCATGGAATGACACTGTATATACTATTCATTGCCTGGCTTTTCTTTTCTCAGCATCATTACTTTGAGAATCTCCAATAGTAAATAGTTCATTTTGATGTTGAATAGTAATCTCTTTAATGAATAGATCATAATTTTTCTTTGCTCTATGGATGGACATTGATGAACATTTCCACTGTTTTCAATTCTTAAAAATAAAGCTGCTATGAAATTCATATACAAGTCCCTGTATGAACATAGGGTTTGTTTCTCTTGGTTAAATGCCTAGAAGTAAAATGGCTATTTTTGTAACTGCAACATATTTTGCATTTAAAAAAATTTTCAAACTATTTTCCAAAGTGGTTGTATCATGATATATGCCAACAACAGTTTAGATTTTTTGTTGCTTCTCAATCTAGCTCAGACCAAGTACAATTAGCCTTTATAATTTTAGCCATTCTAATAGATATGTAAGCATGTCTCATTATGATTTTAATTTGTATTTCTTTAATGTCTAAATGTTGAGAAATTTGTCATGTGCCTATAAGCCATCCATATACTTTTGGTGACATGTCTCTTCCATTATTTCCTTCACATGTAAAATTGGATACTCTGTTTGGTTATTAGTAAGGTTTTTTTATTTTTATTCATATTTAAATAATCAGAGTAGATGTCCATTATCAGATATGTAATTTGGAAATCACTTGTCCATCTTTACAGTTTCTCAATGGAGCTTTGATAGCTGTGTCTTTCAAGAAATATGCTACTTCTTTCCTGGTACACGGAGGTATGACTAGAACATTATCAATGTTGACCTTTGCAAAGAAAATCATGGCTTAAGATATATGTAGTCTGCAGTTGTTGGGAGTGTTCACCATCCTTGCCTCTAACTCATCTCTCACTGCCCACACATTCAGGTATAGGGGAATATTGATTGACAAAATATTAATTGCCAAATAACACTAGTTAGAGAATAAGAAAAATGCAGGCACCTGATTATATAATATTCCTTAAATAAAATATGTTTTTATAAGTGCTATTGGAAGTAAATTCCTCAATACTTTAATCACACAGAATGATGGAATCCTAGATTTTTTTTCCTTGTATTTACTAAGAAAATGATCATGCCTCAAGTATATTAAAATGGAATAGGGAAAATTAAAAATTGTTTTAAGATGATTTGTGTGTGTTGTGCATATGTGAGAGAGAAAGTGAGAGAGAAAGATAAAGAAAAAGAAAAAGGGAAAGACAGAGAGGTGGCTGCAGTGAATTGATGAGTTGGAGGATAGATTTTAAAGTTTTGTCTTTTGCTTTCTACATTTCTTTTTCCTTAGGTTCAAGAGAACAATCAGTAATATCTCAGAAGCCTGCTGGTAACATCAGCAGAAAGAATTAGAGGTTCCCAGAAAATTAAGATGACATATAGTTTTCCTGACATAAGAAAAGTCATTTTTTGTCCCCAGCTATTTTCAATGATCTATACCCCACCTGTGTACTTGCCCAAGCACACTTCTTCCAAAACTTCCTGGGAGGTTCTTACAAAGAAATGCAAAAACCTCACTCCTTAAGAATTTTGAGGGAACAAGGCAATGGGAAAACTAACAGTCACCACCAGACCAGGAAATAGCCTAAGCTATTGAGACAATAAATCAGTGGCAAAACTCCTAGTGCTATTTCAAAAGCAATCAAGGCCTTGCATTCCTTGTTCCAGAAAATGAGCCCAAGACCCCATCTAGTTTCTATCTGCTCTTGAAGCCTGCAGAGTCCCTTTCCCTTGTCCAACAGTTACCTCTGCTTTATTCTAACGTTGAAGTTTCTGCCCTCGGTGGAATACAAGCTTCATTCAGGTGAACATGCAATACATATTGCACAAATACATATGTGGATGTGCATGCAGCCACAACCTTATGACCAACCATACATGGAATAATAAAACTCTCCCTTCTGAGTATTCATCTTAAATACTAAATAAAAATCTCTCTCCTGTTCAAACAGTCAAGGCTTTGGAACTTATTCCCTGTGATCTCCTTGTATGTTGTAAACAAAGATTCCTTTGTTTGACAACTCCACCTGTTTCTGTGATTCACCAAAGACTGACCTCAGTTAGGTCAGTTACTGTAATGGCTTTCACTACTCTGATTCTACCTCTGCAAGTCTCCAAATTTAACTATTTTTTCTCCCAATTCTGCATGTTCTTGGCTTTAAACTGCAACTCTGAAGAGAAGATTTGCTTGTTTAAAAAAAAAATCAAGAAAAGGGAGTAGTAGTCAACATTGTTACTTTGAACTTCCTGCCCTAGGGGGCTCTCCTGTTCTTTCTCTTTGACTTCCTGGACTAAAACGACAGAAATTTGGCAATACATCACTCCCCAATCCAGATTACTGCCAGAACAGTTTATACTCTTAGAAAAATATTAGTTTAAAAGATCACATAATTAAATACTTAAGCATGTAGTGTAATATAGTGGTTTACAAGAAATATATTTTGGTCATCTGAATATTTGGTTTTCAACCATGGCTACTGACTCACAGCTCCTAAAACTCTTGGGATTTCCTGTGATAAGGGTGAGAGAGGTGTGTTTTGTTCTGTTAATGAAGTGACCTTCAGACCTCACTCAAGGCAAGGGCTGTTTGCCTGAAGGACCAACCACTTGGTGAAAGCCTTCACAACTTTTTGCCCAACGTGCCTCCCCTTCCTCCCAATACAGGATTATCTGGGGAGGGAAGAGGATCTGGAGATTAGATCAGCAAATGACAATGATTTAGTCAGTCATGACTATGTCATGAAGCCTCCACAGAAAAGCTGAAAGGACTGGGTTCAGAAAGCTTTTAGTTTGTGAAATGTATGAAAAGGCAGGAAGAGTGGCAGTCTTACAGAAGGTAATAGAAGCTCTGTGCCCATTCTCCATACCTTGCCCTGTGCACTTCTTTATCTATCTATTGATTTAAATCTTCTATTATATCTTTTAATAAGCTGGCAAACATAAAGTAAGTATTTTTCTGAGTTTTGTGAGTCCCTGTAGCAAATTAAAAGAACGTAAGAAGTAGGCCACTGGGACCTCCAACCTGTAGTTGCTCAGTCACAAGCACAGGTAATAACCTGGGGCCTACAGTGAGACTGGCATCTGAGGTGGGGTTGGAGATAGTCTTGGAGGACTGATCCATTAACTGATGAAATCTTACACTATGTTCAGGTAGATAGTGTCAGAATTTAGTTGAATTCTTGGAGATCCTGCTGTTGTCTGAAAATTATTTGGCATTGTTGGTATGATGTCCTAAAACCCAAAAAGATATAGCTACCTCAAAATAAGAATACGGTTGACAGCTTATATATAATAAGTGAGTATTTCAGGGATTTAAAATATACCCAATAAATAATGTAAGGAAATAAGGAAAGATTTTGAAATAAAAACAAGAATAAGAACCTAGTGGTACTAATAGATTAAATATATGTAATCTAGTTGAATTAAGAATACAATGGATAGAATATGTAATGGATTCAATAGAGATAAGAAGTCACTTAAGGATATAGTCATCTGGATACCAGCAAAGCATTAAAATTATCAATATAAAAGAGGTGTAAGATGTAGGTGATGTGTGTGGAACAAAAGCTAGAGAAGAAATTAGATTTCCTTACTACTCATAGCCTGGTGACAAGTCCTTGAAGCTCCTCTGGAGACTCAGCTGCTTCCATGTGGACACATCCACTCAGGGCAAAAAGCATTCTTAGTCCTCCCCCCAGGATACTGAAAATCTACTTTCACATGTAAAAATTACTTTGGAAACTTCTTTATCTCTACTCCCCACCCCTGCCCTCAAGATATACATTGGCAATCATCTCCCAAGCATATACCCACTGATACACATCAGAAGAGTCTCTTCCCTGAGTTTTTACTAAATAGTAATAAATGACCTTTCCCTAACAATAGCTAGCCCCCTCAAGGTCCTGGAAACCTTGTTTATAAAATACCTTGGAGGCTTGTGCTATCCCTAACCTCCTCCCAAATTGAAAGTATATAATCAGCCACTCTTCATGACCCTCTCTCTCTACTCCAAGTAAATAAATAAATAAATATTTTTAAATAAAATAAAATAAATGACTTTTTTTAAATGAAAGAAGAAAAAGGAAAGAAATATTTGAATATTAATGTACATCTATTTCTCAAGCATAAAATAGTCAAGACACTGGATTAAAACTTACATACAAGAAAAGAAAGAAAATATTCATAACTAGAGTTGACTCTATGAATCCCAAACTAGGGCATACATACCAAAGACACACAAAAAAAATCACAAGTGTTAGAGAGAAAAAAAATAATTCATTAATAAAGAAACAAGAATCAGACTGACAGAAATTTTTAAATAACATCAGATATAAAAAAGAATGAAGTAATAGCTTTATTATCTTGAAAAAAAATCACAAATGGAAACATTTAGATCCTTATAAAATGTCATTGGCATAGGAAGGCATAATAAAAAAAATATTTTCAGGAATACAGACCACAGATAATTTGCCTTAATTTGTGTAGGCAGCACTTAAATACTAATATTATTTTAACAGTTAAAATATACTCTATGATCTTTGAGGTTGGGGAAAAGAGGATGACCAAGTCATCTTGAAATAATTCAGTTTTATGAAAAAAGTAAAAAGATCAAAAAAAAAGACTTGTAGAAAAGAGAGATAAAACATATGCATAATAAAAATAAATAAATAAATAAACAGCTGGAGTGCCTGGGTGACTTAGTCGGTTCAAGTGTCTGCCTTCAGCTCAGGTGATGATCCCAGGGTCCTGGTATTGAGCCCTGCATCAGGCTCCCTGCTCAGTGGAGAGTCTGCTTCTCCCTCCCATTGAGAAAAAAAAATTTGACTTATTTATTTGAGAGAGATAATCTTTAAATTTTACTTATTTATTTGAGAGAGAGTGAGAAAAGAAAAACATGCACACAGCAGAGGGAATAACAGAGGGAGAGGGAGAAGCACGCCACTGAGCAGGGAACCCCCTGCGGGGCTCTATCCCAGGACCCGGGTATTATGACCTGAGCTATAGGTAGACACTTAACTCAGGTACCCCAATAAATACAATCTTTTAAAAAAAATAAATAATAATAAAAATAAATAATATTTCAGATAGTATGATTTTTTTAATGTAAGACTTGGTATAAAAACAGGATGACATACTTGTCTAATTATAGCAAAAGACTTTGATAAGTTTAGATGCAGTAGTACATAAAAAATTTAACTTCTTTCATTAACTGATAATTTAATTAGATTAAATTAAGAGACATCAAAATTTAGAGAATCTAATAGTCCTGATCTATTAATAAATGTAGCCATCCTGACCCCAAAACAAGAGTCTTCAGTAAGTATATAAGCATAAGTTGAACATTTACACAAACAGGCCATTATTTAGGCCAGAAGTATATGCCAATAAATTCCTAGAGTTAAATATCAGGCTATATTTTCCAAGAATAAGGCAATAAAATTAGAAAACAATGACCAAAATATTAAATTCATATAATTGGAAGTTAACTTCATACCTAAAAAGAAATAATACAGCTAATTCAGAAATTTTTAGAATTACAGTACTTTGGTAATATCAACTATCAAAATGAGTAACGGACAGATGGGGCTAGCAAGAGACTCGTGGGAGGATTAAATCATGGGCCCCTGTATCTCATGTGCAGTAGAAGCAGTGGATTTGGAATTTCAGTTTTTCCACAACGTTCCACCACAAGCTGGTTAGAACTGTGCAAAAGCAGGAAGGGAAGCCCCAGTAAAGTGGACTGGGGATGCCAGAAGGGGAGGCTGGAAGGGGGCGCCTGGTGCTCAGTGCCCATTACAGACCCCACATTGCAATCCCCCACAGGAGAGACTCACCAATTTTAGGCCCCACAGGGGAAGCTGGAGGTTCATCTCCTGACTTTTTGTAGGAGCTTTACAGCTCAGCTGGTGAGAATTCTCCATCACCCTGCCTTTCTCCAAGGGACTTTCCTTCAAGCACCCTTCCCAACTTCTTCCTCCTCCATGAAATAATGTTCCTCTCCTTTGTTTCCCGCACTTGCCTGTGATGGGACCTTAGCTTGCTCAGCCCAGACTGCCATTCTCTGCTCTTCCCAATTAAACCCATGCTGCTGGTCAAATAACTGGCAGATTAAGTTTAAGGCCAATCGAACTAATAAATTCAAGAACTTGCAAGGAACAAAATCAATATGCACAAATTAGTGGCACTCCTAGGTGCTCCGAAGGACCCATCAGAAAGAGACTTCTGAGAACGATCCCATTTACACCTGCATCCAAGATAGCAAGATACCCAGGAGGCCCCTGAACCAAGAAAGTGACAGCCCTGCAACAATGACGACAGACAGGGAGGTGTACACACGGAGATGGGGAGGCACTGTGCTCAGGGAAGAACCCACACTGGGAAAATACCTACTCTCCCCCAAAACCGGCTACAGAGTCCTCACTCTGGCTCCCGAATTTCCGGACTCGGCGCAAGCCTGGAGTGGGTGTGGACACGGGAAAGACCCTGCAGGGCTGAGGTGGGGAGAGCACAAGCACCAAAGAAGGCAGACGCTCCCTGACTGCAGACCATCTGAGGAGCCCCAGGAACCCAATCCGCGAGCACACAAACACAGACAAGGACCAAGGATCACCCGAGCCCAGAAAGTGGGGACCCCACAGCCCCGCGCACAGCACAGCAGGAGGCCACGTCTCCTCACACAAAACGACGGAAGCCCCAGTGTCTACACAGGGCGCCCTTTCTCTGTGGGGTCCTGAGACCACGAACCTATTGACAGTCCACTAAGGGACTTCTCCTCACCTCCTCCAGCGTCTGGTCCTTAGGAGGTTGGACTGCTGCCAGTGTGGGCGCGTCCTCCACAACGGGTCCGGTCAGTGTGGATGCAGAGCCACACCCTCCTCAGCTTGTCCTGTCAGGGTGGGAGGCGCCCCACATTCTCCAGAAGTCTCCACAGTGGGTCCTGAAAAGGCAGGGCTCAGGTCCCAACTGTGGCTGTGCAGCCTGGGCTCAGGGCGGGAGCTGGGGTCTGGCGCCCTCTGCAGGCGGTGCAAGGCAGTGCAGGACTGTGGGAGCTCACCCTTCAGTGGAAGGTCCTGCTCCCTCCTGGGGTCCAGCTGACGCCATTTCATTCCGGAAATTCAAGCTGCATGGAGCCCAATACCCCCCAACATCCCCCCAAATAGCTAAGGAACAATGAATTGGAAACAATGTGGAATTACAACAGTCCTTGACCCAAACAGTGTCACTGAACATGGCCCTGATGCGGACCCACACTCTGACCTCAACTTGGTCTCAAGCCTGGACCCTACCCTAATCCAAGACCCTAACCCTAGCCCCCAACCCAAACAATGTTCACAAAAATCAAGAGGTAGAAACTGCAAATATCCATCAATGGCAAGTGCATAAGCAAAGTGTGGTAAAGGGTTTGAATTTGGGTTCAGGTTCAGGTTTTAGTCAGAGTTCTAATCAGGCTTTGGGTTTAGTGTTATGGTGAGGATTTAGAGTGAAGGACAAGGGAACAGAGTTATAGTTTAGGGCTTTAAGTTTATGATTTAGGCTTTAAGACTCAGGGCTTATGGGATAAAGTTCAAGGTCAAATTTGGGGTTTGACTTCATACTAAGATTTGGGTTCAGGTTTCATGACTTGGAGGTCTGGTTTAGGGTTTGGGTTCTTGGTTCAGGGCTTGGATCCAGGGCTCAGGTACAGGCTTTGGGTTCCATTCCATTTTTGGGATTCAGGGTTCTAGTTTGGGCTTTAAGGTCAGCTTAGGTTTCAGTGTTGGTAGGGTTTAAGGTTAGGTTTAGGGATGACACATTTTCTTCAGTTGTCATCTTGGACAAAATAATTCTATCTGAAGTTTCTAAGTCAGAAATGTATTTCATCTGGGGGCGCCTGGGTGGCTCCGTGTGTTAAGCCTCTGCCTTGGGCTCAGGTCATGATCTCAGGGTCCTGGGATCGAGCCCTTCATCAGGCTCTCTGCTTGACCGGGAGCCTGCTTCCCCATCTTTCTCTCTGCCTGCCTCTCTGCCTACTTGTGATCTCTGTCTGTCAAATAAATAGAATTAGTAAAAGCTATTATATGATCTTTTACAAACCATTTCCTATCTTTGCCTTCTCATGTGCCAAGACAGACAGGGGTTATTTAAAACCCTGAAGAGAAAGCTCTCTCTTTTAAATTGCCTGTAACCTTCGTGTAATAGATTTATGATTGATGATAGATTTAGTTAAAATATAACTATTTAAAATATTTACTCTCAGTAAACGATTTCAACCTATGCTCATTTAAGTAACTTGGTGCATAATCCCTTTTCTATTAAACCATAGTGCAAGGACCAATGCCGCGTTCCCGAGAGAACCCCAAGCTATTTTTCTAGAATGGCCATATGCATATATATCAGGCGTCCTGTTTTCACTCCCTTTGTGGAACACCTACCCTGGAGGTCATGTAATAACCAATGACCAAAAAAACAAACCAAAAACCCAAACATCCAGGTCGAAGTGCCATCCCTGCCTGGAGTGGAGGAGACTGCTCAGACAGATCCCAGGCAGGCATCTCAGCCCAGGCCTGTGCTGGGGAAGCTGTTTCCTGGCTTTGGGCGCAATCTGGAAGCCAGCAAACTGACCCAAGAGTGCAGCTGGCCTTTAGGACTGATGATCTTTTCGCAGCCAGGCTGCCCGTGGACACCCGCTCAGGGAGCCAGGCTAGGAGTCTGCCCAGCGCAGGCGCTGGCAATGGGGCAGCATGCTAGGGCATAGCCCTGCACCCCAGCCAGGACTCAGGCCCCTGGAGTGAGGGGGCAGGGCCGGCGCAGAGAAGGGTCTTTCCTAATTTCCAAAGCTGGAAGTGAGCTCTCAGAGGACTCAGGAGGGAGGGGGGCGGGGGCGGGGTGGTGGCGGCCAGGAGAAGGGGCTTTGCTAATTGCCCAGGCGGGAAGGAGGGGCGCACAGCGCCAGGGTGCTCTGCTGCAGCCCATTCGGGACTGCAGGAACCACCATACTCGCTGCCCCTGCGCTCCCACGCTCCAGTTTAGCCCCAGAGGCCTTGGTGTCCCGTTCTCATTCCTGCCGCCTGCTGCCCCTCCCTGACCCATGGCTTCTCTGGAGGACCCTCTGCTCACAGGTAAAGTGACACCTCGACGCGCCCTCACCTGAAGCAGAAAACGCAGGACAGGAGGGGGGGGGGTGGAGTGGTCGGGGCCCAGGCAACCGCCAACCCCAGGGCACCAGGACCACCCAGGACGCCGCGCCACAACCCCTCTGCAGGGGGTCGGGCCAGGACAGCGCCACAGGAGGTACCCCCCGCCCCCCGCCAGCGGGCAGGCTAGCCCCCATAGTTCGGCACCCCCACGTGCATGTCAGAGCCTCCTGCCATTCCCAGGGAACCAAGAACCCAGAGAGTGAGGCCTTGGGTGCTTTCTAGTGACAGATTCAAGGCAATTCTTCGACTTTGGGACTTCATAGTTAACATAGTTTTCATTTGTGATTATTATTTTTGTGTGGGCCATAGCTTTTCTTTTGACCTATGGTTGTTTTCACTCCCGGTTCTGAAGAAGCCCCTAAATCCTAACCCTGTTGAGGACTCCGAAAGCTCTCAGAGCAGCAGTGCTGGGGGACAGTGTGGACACATGGTTTGGTTTCTCCTCTGGCCTGCTTCTGTGGCAGCCCTGCTCTGTCCTCCTCAGACTTCAGAGCAATATCTGAACAAGTGGAGAAGCGACCAGGGGGTCAGGAAGGTGGCCACCGAAGAGTGACTTCTCTGGAGGGTGGCTGAGCTAGCAAGTGAGCATGTTAGTCCAGCTCTGCCTGCATTCAGTATGGAGCTGAACAGGGGCCAGGGAAGGGGAGGAGGAGCAGAGAGCAGGGACAAAGGGACCAAAGAGGAGATTCAGATGAAGGGAAGTAATGGGGAGGAAAAAGAAGAAACTCTAGAAGACAGGCATGTAGAAAGGAAAAGGGATGAAGTGGGCATTGGGAAAGGGCACCACCAGGGATGGAGAGAGGGGAAGGAAAGAGGGAGGAAAGAGGAAAGGGGAAAGGGAGAAGGGAGGAGTCAGCATGCCAGGGCTCCCCCTGCATCTGAAGAAGAGGTGGCTGCTCCAGCTTGTCAAACAGGGTGCTCACTCTTTGGTCCCAGTTTCTGCTCCCAGTGCTACTGGGCTTTGCAAGGAAGGCAGGCTGTCCCTTGAGACCTACTGGAGCCGACTGGAGCCCACAGGAGGGTGGGAGAATTAAGATGCCACCGGGTCCTGTCCTGAGCTGCTCCCAGCCACCAGCCTCACCACATGGTGCAAGAGGGACCCCAGAACAAAGGAAGGATACAGGCCAGCATGTCTGCTGGTGGCCCTGGGCACTTAGCTCATTGCAGTGAACCACACGGCCTCCTCAACCCACGCTTTTAAAGCCTCCTTTTTCGTTTCTGGCTTTCATGTCTGTAGGAACATGAGCCAGATCTAACTCATCTCCGACAGACAATTCTGAACTCACCCCGTGTCAGATTTTTATGAGTGGCTGTGATAGAGTAAGATAGCAATGCTCCAACAAACGGACTTTCCTCCCACTTGACTTCAACAGTCTTATACATTTTCTTAGCGAAAACATCTTGTCTCCTTCCATTAAGCTCATAACGTGGTCTAGTAGTATACATGCGCCTTCGGTAGATGCGAAGCGATACAGAGGTCTTTTTTTTTTTTTTTAAATTTTACAAGGTAAAGTCAGTGAACACATCCAACTTGACCAATACGTCTCTAAAATGTCAATCCAGGCAAAGCTTTTTCTGCCTACAGTTTGGAGCCTACGTGGTGACATTTTTAAAATGCTTTCAGTCCCTCAGTGAGGCTCTTAGAAGCTAGCCAGGGCTTACTACGTGCCAGGCACTGTGTCAGGTGTTGGAGCTAAAGGGAAGGAGAGCTTGGAGGCTGGCTGGGGAGGGACATCCATGACACAAGCACAGCTAGAAACGGAGGCCAGTGCTAGAAAAGAGAGAGCAGGCTGCATGGAGAGTGTGTACCATGGGGCTTGTGAGCTCACGAATAAGTGGGAGTAACTGGAGTGGGGAGATGGGGGAGAGAAGAGGGTCTTCCCATCAATGGGAATCACCTGTGCTTGGAGGCAGGTGCCATGAGAGGTCTCCACAGGAAGAAGGAGGCCGTGTGGTTGAAGGGCAGAGAGATGGGGCAGAACAGGCATCAGTCAGTTGGAGGGGTATGAATAGACTGATGGGAGGATTATGGGTGCCTTTGGAGGACTGAGAATTTGTTAGAAGATCAGTGCAGATTTCTATGGAGACAAATGCCAGGAACTGATAGGTCTTTGAAAGGTCACTCTGGCTGCTTTTTGGCAAAGGGGTTGGTAAAAGGCACTTGCAGGTGTGAACACACGAGGTGGGAGGTGAGTGCAGGAAATCGGGTGAGGGAGCATGGGAACTTGGTCCCGGGGTATATAAGGGAGAATAGCCTTTAAGGAGTTCCACAAATTGGCACCAGCTGTGGCTTCATTACAGAGCTGGAAGGGGGAGGTGGGTGTGTCCTGGAGGTTACAGAAATTACATGAGAAAGGGAAGTCTTTTTAGATCTCTTTTTCAACTAGAGGAACTCTCACCTTATTGATAGAATTCCAGAGTGGGAACCAATGATATGAGGACATCTTTGAAATGTCTGAATATGTTCTTCGACATCTTTGCAAGTGACGAGGAGACCTTGACCTTAGGAGGCCTTGGCCCTCTTTGTAGCCAGAAAGATTTCACCTACAGATTTGGGTTCTCCCTTTTAAAGTCAAGGAGTCAGTCCTTCCAAAGGACACCTCCTATCATTTTACCCTCTCATCATACCTCACGTGCTGGCATCTCCAAGACCCTCTGTTCCAGGTTGAGAGTATCCACTTTGGCCGGGCTGGTCTTGCCAAGAACACCACCACAGGAAATCTAGAGCCTGTAGTGCTATTAATAACATCATCTAAGACTGTGTTTGCTGCCCTCATGGCTTCTTCCCACCATGACTCACTGAAGCTTTTAACACATTGTATCCATTAAGCTATAGTTCCCAAAGGTCATCTTCTCTAGTGCCATTAATTTTTAGGGGACCAGGCAAACCTTAAACTTGTCCCCCCTAATTGGACCCCTGTTCCCCCACAATCTATTTGAAAGCCTTTCACCATGATTCTTGAATGAGATCTGAGACCACTGCTGGTACCTAACACTTCTTGGCACCTTGTCTGTTAGGTTCTTGGAAGAGGAGATGGCTATGGAGGTGAGTGGGAATGGGAGTGGGAGGATTTCTCCCTTCACTTTGCTTTTTGTGTTTTCAAATAATGGGTTTTGAGGGGGCGGGAAAGTTTAACCAGACCATTTATTTTCCATCTCCCATCGATAAAAAGTTTACCACTCCCCACTGGAAGAATTTATATCTTTCCTTTGAATCTACAGGAAAATCTCCCAAACCCAGACCACCACCATGTGGATTCAGCCATCTTCTGATTCACCTCCAGATTGTCTCCTCCTAACTGCTCAAGCCACAGGTTAAGGGCGAAATGTTCAATGCCCAAGCAATTAAGTGGGGAACACGTTTATCTAAGCAATTGCATGCAGCTCTCTATCTGCATACAGGGGGTCTCTCCCAAGCCTTTCCAACCTCAGCAAAAGAAGACAAAGCCCCAGCAGTCTGGGGTATATATCATTCATTCATTCCTGTGTTCAACACTCATGGCGGATCCCCACCAAGACAGTGGGAGAGCAAGGACTGGAGAAATCCTGGAAGCTGAAGTCTGAGGAGGATTTCAAATTCAAGTCAGAGATGAAAGAAACATCTGGACTTGGTCCTCAGGTACATGCAGTATTCTGAACTGAGGCTAGAACCAGAGACCATTCTAATGAAAGGCCTCTACAGGTGGGCTCTCACAGGTGGGCCCCAACTCAGTTTCGTGTATATTCATTCATGAAATAGCTCTTTGGGTCAACATGCAGAAGAAAACCATTTCAGAAAACTGACAATGAGGAGAGGAAAGGGAAGCCAAAAGGCTTGTGAATGGGGAGAGAGGAGGAGCCAGGGCAGAAAACCAAGAATCCCTCCCTGCCCTCCTTGCTGCCAGGGAGGTCTGAGGGACTAGTTTCCACCTGGGATCCCAAGTCCAGAACAAAAGCAGCGGGGCCAGGGCGGGGGAGGGAAAGGGGTCCTCAGCACGGGCGCATGGGGCTGCGGAAAGATGGGGGCTAGCGTGCCTGCTGGCGGGGGGCACCTCGCAAGGCGCTGTCCCCAGCCCGACCCCATGAGGACCCGGGTTTGGCGCAGCGTCCGGGGTGGTCCCGGTGCCCTGGGGTTCCGGGAGGCTGGGCCTCCACAACCTCCCTCTCCGCCCCCAGGTCGGGTCCGCGCTTTCTGCTCCAGGTGAGGGCGCGGCGCGGTGTCACTTTACCCCTGTGCAGAGGGTGGTCCGGAGAAGCCTTGGGGCAGGGAGGGGCAGCAGGCAGCAGGAGCGGGACAGCGGAGCCTCACATGGGAGCGTACCGGCGGCGAGTCCGGTGGGTCCTGCAGTCCCGACTGGGCCGCAGCACAGCACCGCGGCGCTGCCCGCCCATCCTCCGCCAGCCCCTCCACCTCCTCCCAGACTCTCAGCCACATCCTCTGTGAGCTCACTTCCAGCTTAGGCAATTAGCAAAGCGCCTTCTCCCCGCCGCCCTCCACCCGCCCCCGCCCCCCTCCCTCCTGAGTCCTCCGCGAGCTCCCTTTTCGCTTTGGCAATTAGCAAAGCCCCTTCTCCGCGCCGCCCCGCCCCCCTCCCTCCTGAGGCCCCGCCCTGGCTGGGGCGGAGGGGGGAAGCCCCGGGGGCTGCAAGCTTTGCCAGCGCTGGCGCTGGGCAGCCTCCTAGCCTGGCTCCTTGAGCGTGTGTCTACCCGCGGCCTGGCTGCAAAAAGATCATCAGTCCTGTTAACCCTGGCTGCACTCTCCCGTCAGTTTGCTGGCTTCCTGATTGCGCCCAAAGCCATGAACCAGCTTCCCCAGCACAGGCCTGGGCTGAGATGCCTGCCCAGGATCTGTTTGAGCAGTCTACTCATCTCCAGGCAGGGATGGCACTTCCACATGGATGTTTGGGTTTTTTTATTGTTTTTTGGTCATTGGTTATTATTACATGACCTCCAGGGTAGGTGCTCCACAAAGGGAGTGAAAACAGGATGCATGATATACCCCTCACCTCCCATGCTGTCTTTCTCTTAAATAATAAGCACTGCTGAACTATCTTAGATTCTGTACCTTCTCTCCAGCCATGAACCTATCACTGTCTTTAACTCTTGAAAACTTCATTAGACAAATTAATGTGGTGAAGGAAGCAATATGAGAAAGCCTATTAATCTGATGAGCATGGAACTGAACAAACCCTATAGATACTTTCCCTTTGATTTCTAGCCTATCAATACCTACAGTGAGTCACATACACTCAAGATTATTGTTTTTATTGTATACTTCATATATTCATTGATTTTGGACTCGTTATCATTTCGTTGAAGTGTTAAACTATGGTAATAAACAAACTTTTAATTAACTTTTCCTCCTATGATACAAATATAACTTGCACTTGAGCTTTAGCTAATTTTATGTTCTAAAATTGCCAAAACAAAATGATCAAGGTTTCTAGATTATTTACTGTCTTTTCTACTATATAATATTGTTCTATCTCTTCTGTATAAAGAAAATGAATGCTTGGGGCTCTTGGGTGGCTCAGTGTGTTAAAGCCTCTGCCTTCTGCTCAGGTCATGATTCCAGAGTCCTGGGATAGAGCCCCACATCAGGCTCTCTGCTCAGCAGGGACCCTGCTTCCCTTCCTTTCTCTCTGCCTGCCTCTCTGTCTACTTGTGATCTCTGTCTGTCAAATAAATAAATAAAATCTTTAAAAAAAGAAAATGAATGCTTGATAACTAAATGAATGCTTTACTGAACAAATTAAATATGACAATGGCATTTTATTTTATCATGCTTCACATATTAAACTATAATATTATATCACTAGTCTACAAATAATCTACTCGCATAGTCATTTGGAAGCTTTTAGCAAAAGAATTCTTCCTCCTGATTGTAGTATAAAAGCCACAGAAATATACAGAAGACTCCTAGGATAGAAAGTTAAATCCAGTTATCCGTGATGCCTTGAGGAGGACCTGACCTATGTATGTCCTGGGATGCACTAGTAACTGTTACATGTGATAGGATTATATTTAATATATACAGTTTCATTTACTTCACAAAGGACATATAAATTTGAGAATAAAATATTTGATGAATCTATAAAGTCTATATCTATTTGTAACTAATGTGGTAGAATTAAGATGTTAATTTGAAAAAAAATTCATTGAACACATACACATATTCAATTGTTTTTATATATATAAACAGCATTATTTATTTATGTAAATAAATGCATTGTCTGTAAAATCCATTTACTTATCAATCATAAGGGTAATTTTAAGTACTAAGAATAAGAAATATGTGAAAAGATAAGTGTTCAAGAGTGCAGTTTGTGGTAATTAATACAATATGATAGGCTCATAAAAATGATATATTACTTGAACTTAAAAGCTTCTATAATTAAGCGATGACCACTTGAAATTTGTAATTAGTCTTGCTGCAGTTTTTCCTTGCACTTATTGCCCTTCCCCAGAAGTTCATTAAGAATTTCTGTGAATGTCCTTATGTTTAATCTCATTCATAGATTCCACTGCTGCTCACAAAACAAAGCCAAAAAGAGAGGTAACTCTATGTGGCACTCCATCCACAAGCAATACATTCATAAATAATTAAAAAGCTCTCTACTTCATTTGTTACCCATTCAGCTGATAATTTAAATGAGTAACTGAGGCCATTTTATCAGCACTTTTAATAGAATGCGACTCAGAAACTTCACAGTGTTATTTAAGAAGAAATGCTCACGTGTTAAGGTTTTTATTTTTTTAAATCAACAAAATAATTTTTAAATATTAAAAGCAAATGTCTCCTTTTCCTCCAAGTTTCCTTGCTATGTCAAAGTTACAAATAAATACATTAAAATTGTATTTTGAGTAGTAGATAAAAACAAAAGTTTTGAAACTGTGGGTTGAGTGTCTGGGTTAACTTGTATAAATATCTGAACTCAATGTATTTAGACTTTATTAGATTTTTTTTTAGACTATTTAAAAATACATGCTGAGATAATGACAACATTATTTTATTCATTTTAATAAATAAATTATTTTATTTAATTATGTTTAGATATTTATTTATTAAATTAATGATTTAATATTTAATAATCTAAATTTGAAATATTTTAAATTCTAAAAATATTTATTTAATTAAATTGATATATTTAATATAAATATTTAATAAATTATTTAATCATTATTATAATTATGCAATACATTATGTATTGTGTAATAATTGCATTTTAATAAATAAATTTATTTACATTAAATAAATTTATTTACATTATTTTATTTTATTTTATTTTATTTTATTTACTTGACAAAGAGAGGGAGAACGCAAGCAAAGGGAGCTGCAGGCAGAAGGAGAGGGAGAAGTAGGCTCCCAGCTGAGTAGAAAGTTCAACCTGGGGTTCCATCCCACGACCCTGGGATCACCACCTGAGTCGAAGGCAGATGCTTAAGTGACTGAGCCATCCAGATGCCCAAGGCTTTGTATTCTTCGCTTCTAAATATTGATGCTCCTTCATCTCTGGAGTTAGTAAATTGATGTTGAGAATTCATATCAAAGAATTGATAGTAGCTGTTAAACAGAAACATGTAATTTAGGGGGAAAAAAAGAGCAGAAGGAAGAGAAAGGCCAAAAGTAAAAAAGCACATTAATATAAAATTTAATTAGATAAAAAAGCTGATATGCCTGAAGGGGGCTAATAAAAGAGCTGCAAAGAGCTGATAGGATTAGGAAAATTGTCCGCTCCTGGTCATTTCATAATTTTAAACTATTCCTTATTAATAAATATACTTAGTTCCAGAAACACAAGCACATAAGAACATTTCCACCAAGTTTCCTCTAACAGCATTTACAAATTAGACGTTCAAACAATGCAGTTCATTACATGTTGCATCTGTATCTTAAAGTTTAAACACTTTCTGTGACACATTTTCTAACAATTAAATTTAAAAAATATATATATATATACATATATATCTATGTATATATACATATACCTTATCCCTAAATGGAAAAAATATATATATAGAGAGAGAAACCTTATCCCTAAATGAAACCTTTCTTTGTTTATTAGCATAAATAGGTAAATTAGCAACAACAAGAACAACAAACAGCTAATATTATAGAGGTAGGAACAATTGACCTTTTCATTCATTGCTATTTCCTAAAAATTCCTATTTTATTTTTTTCTCAAGTCTGTCATAATAATTTTCTAAATCTCCTGCCTTATTCAATTTTTTTCTTTTAGTGGAAATCTCTATTTCATATTTATTTTCTCTTCCTCCACTCTTTGCTCTAATAATTCAATGTATTATTAGATTTTCTGTTTTTCTCTTTATCCAGATATATCTTTTCTTTCTTTCTTTCTTTTTTAAATAATTTGATTTGCTGGCATTTTACATCAGTACATGCTTTCTTATGGATGTTAGAAATGTCTGTGGAACTACTAGAAGAATAAACTTTTTTACCTTTAAGAAGTTTACAGTCTAGAGTGCCTGGGTGGCTCAGTTGGTTAAGTGTCTTCCTTCAGCTTAGGTCATGATGCCAGGGTACTAGGATCCAGTCCTGCATCAGCTGCCTGCTCAGCAAGGAGTCTGGTTCTTCCTCTCCCTCTGCCCCTCCCTCTCTCTCTCTAATAAATAAATAAAATCTTTAAAAAAAAGACTTACTGAAATCTGAGACTGAATTACTAAATTCAGTCTTAATAGAAGACAGCTAAACAAAGCAATGATCACAACTGGAAAATTTAGCGAGATCATGGTTTAACATTTTTGGTTGACACAGGACCTCTTTCAGTAACAACTTTCCCTAAATATCAATTTCTTTTTAAGGCAAAAAATTTTGACAAGAAATCCAGATCCTTCTGATCATTTTCATATCAATTTAAGGTGACATCCTCAGAGTATATAATCAAATATGTAATTATTCTATCTGTTGCCTTGTATATTGCCTGTATCTTTTTCAGACTCAAAGTTCCATTGAGGTAGAGTTTTTTTTTTTTAAAGCAGAGATTTTTTTTAAAGTGTTTGATATATACAAGATGCTTAATAAGTGTTTACAAAGCCTATGTATTACAGAAGCCTTAAACAGGCTTTAAAATAATGTAGGTGATATTAGTGGTCATATCAAACAATTTTTAGGTTTCAGTCATGTAAATAACTACATTTCTCAGAGACAGAGAAACATACAAATGGTCTGGGTCCAGTAGGATAATGCTAGCATGTGTTGTAAATTCTTTTATATGACCTTATTCTTGCAAGAATTGGTTATGTGGCAGAAAAAAAGGTATCACTATCTTATACTTTATTATTTAAAGAGATTTATGGAAGTCTTAATTTCTTACACTACCCCTTTGTTTCAGTGGACCCAATTTCCGTGGTAATGGTGAGAGGAAAGTAGGCAATTTAGGCAGCAGCAAAAATCTCCTACAAGGCACTATAAAATAAGGCTTGTTCTAGATCATGGGTCTGTCCAAAGGGGAATGTTAAAGGGTAGAATGGATGATGGATGCATTGTGGACTTATAACTTTAAGATTAATACTGTTATGCCCCAATAATGGGTCTATGATTAAAGGAGCGAGACTGATGTAAAGCAAAGGTCAAGCAAAGCTTTATTTCATGCCAAGCATCAAGAATCTAACCGAACGTTTGGGGCCACACCTCTTATGAGAGAAGGCAACCCTTTGCTGTTTCACAGTCTAGCTTTTAAGGGCAAAGGCCATGCAGTCAGGCCTGGCCACGCACAGGTGACCAATGAGATTTTAACACACACAGGAAACTCCACAGTGAGGCTAGGTGACCAATTGAGGTTCAATTTACCCTAGTATAGACATTTGACCCAGCCTATTACACCTTGATTAGGATTAGTGCCAAAAAGGTTCCCAAAGAGCAGAGGAGTGGGGCATACTCATTAGTATCTAGGGAGACAATATGCAAACGCCGCCCCCCCCCCCCTTCTGCTCATTGATGTCTCCACCTGGCCTGACCCACCCTTGTATATGGGCTTTGTTACCTGGAGCTGATTTCCAGGACTTGTTTTTAAGTGAATCCCCTGGGGGAAGGGGAGCAAGGACAGTTTAAGGGTTAACCTCAATGAAAGCCTCTTGCTAAAATATAAAAATATAAAATAGGTCCTTACATTACAACAACTCAGTAGGGAAAGTCCCAGTGTGGTGATAAAAGAAGTGAGGTAACTTGCATTACACATTTTTTTTTATATTTTATTTTATTTCTTTGACCGAGAGAAATCACAAGTAGGCAAAGAGGCAGGCAGAGAGAGAGCAGGAAGCAGGCTCCCTGCTGAGCAGAGAGCCCGATGTGGGACTCAATCCCAGGACCCTGAGATCATGACCTGAGCCGAAGGCAGCGGCTTAACCACTGAGCCACCCAGGCGCCCCTGCATTACACATTTTATTTTTAAAACGTGTAAGTTGTATTTTTCCGTGCCATGACATCATCCTTTATCTTCATCTCTGCTACTAGTTTAAAACTAGTTAAACAAATTCAACTATTTTTTAAAAAATATTTTATTTATTTATTTAAGAGCAAAAGCCAGAGAGAGAGAGAGAGAGAGAGAGAGAGAGAGAGCATGAGCAATATGGGGCTCGATGCCAGGACTCTTGAGATCATGATCTGAGACAAAGGCAGACACTTAACTGACTAAGCAAATGAGACTCCCACAAACTCAACAATTTTATAAAATTTTTATTTGTTGGGGTGCCTGGCTGGAACAGTCAGTAAAATATGTAAATCTTTATCTTGGGGTTGTACGTTTGAAATCCACCTTGGGTGTAGAGGTTTTATTTAAAAATAAAATCTTTAAAAATTTTTTTTTTCATTTTTTTATTTAAGCCATTGTATGGCAGTGTTGATCACTATATTGTACACCTGAAACTAATATTAACCTTATTTTAACTAACTGGAATTTAAATAAAAACTTTAAAAATAAAATAAAAATAATAATCATAAAAATAAAAAAGAGGAAAAATTATTTGGCAGGCAATTTTCTTAATTGCATTATTATTTATTATTATCATAGTCTGTGTGTGTCGGTGGGAAGTGGCTGGTATTACAGTGAGTTCCATATCTGTGTTACACTGAGTTCCATGTCTGTAGTCAGTCTTTTTTTTCTTTTAGTTTATTTTCAGGGATCCAAAATTCATTGTTTATGCACCACACCCAGTGCTTCATGTAATAAATTCCCTCCTTAATACCCACCACTGGGCTCACCCAACCACCTGCCACCCTCCTCTTCAAAACCCTCAGTTTGTTTCTCAGAGTCCACAGTCTCTCATGGTTTGTCTCTCCCTCTGATTTCCTCCAGCACACTTCTCTCCATCTCCCAGTGTCCTCTACGTTATTCCTTATGTATTGATTCTTATAAGAACTTTTATTTCTTTCCCTATTCTGCTTTGCATATGCTTACCTTAGATGTTAAAATGTTATAAACCTCTCCTGCCTGGTCCATTTTCTCTCTCTTCTCTCATGATTTCTCATGCTCTCCCTGCCAACCCCACATGCCTTACAATATCTGGATATGACTAATTTCTTCCTGAGCTACTTTATTCTACTCTGCCATATGGTTGCCCTTCCCTCTTCTGTACCATAACTTCTATCCCCTGCATTTGTGCTTTAACAATACCTAATTCTTTTCACTGCATCTGTATCTTTGAGGTCAATACTCAGTAGTGCAATCGCTGGGTCATAGGCTAGCTCTATTTTACTGGAAAGAAGGGCCATATGCACCCCAGTGTTCATAGCAGCAATGTCCACTATAGCCATTCTGTTGAAAGAGCCAAGATCCCCTTCAACAGACAAACGGATAAAGAAGATGTGATCTATGGATACAATGGAATATCACTCAGCCCTCAGAAAGGATGAATACCCAAATTTGCATCAACATGGATGGGACTGGAGGAGATTATGTTAAGTGAAATAAGTCAAGCAGTGAAAGTCAATCATCATATGGTTTCACTTATTTGTGGAACCTAAGGAATAGCATGGAGGACATTAGGAGAAGGAAAGGAAAAATGAAGTGGGGGGATTGGAAGGGGAAATGAAACATGAAAAACTATGGACTCCAAGAAACAAACTGAGGGTTTTAAAGATGAGAAGGATGTGGGGATGGGTGAGCCTGGTGATGGGTATTAAGGAGTGCACATATTGCATGGGGCACTGGGTGTTTTACACAAACAATGAATCATGGAACACTACGTCAAAAACTAATGATGTATTGTATGGTAACTAGCATAACATAATTAAAAAGAAAAGGAGGGGGACAATACCTAACACTCAATCTTTGCTAGTTTCTTGTTTACCTCCTTTTAAGAGTAAGCTCATTAGTGTTTTTTTTTGTTTGTTTGTTTGTTTTTGTCTCAACTAAAAGAAGAAAAATAATACACATTATTTTGAAAACTTTTTGAACAGTGTACAAACGTTAGTCAAGTCCACAATGTCTCATCTCTTCTTCCTCCTAACATGGCTAAGTTGAAAAACCCTTTATCTGGGAAAAGATCATTCTCCTGCCACCTTGTGTAAGATTTTGGCTTTAGCTTAGATTATCCTTTCTTTCCTTTTCTGAAAATAAGTTGAAAATATTAATAGCCTCAGTTTCTTCTTCCAAAATATGACTGCTTATTTACCAAGTGCAAAAGCAACCCATTTTGACCATAGTAAACAGCTTGGACCTACTTTTTTTGGCTCACTGTTTTAGTGAGACAAGTGGAGTGAAGATGACACACCATTTCCAAATGTATTAATAATTGGTAGACCATACTTCTAAATTGAAGATTTGTTGCCATTAAACTATGACCAGACTCGCTATAATTACAGAGGTAAATTCTTTATATTTACTATATTTGAAATTACCATATAATACCAAAATAAAATTATGATTATGTGAAGAGTCTGTAATATTAAGAAGATGACTTTGAAATGATTGCTTATCTAAATGAAATTTCCCATTTTATAATCTTGTATAAGCTTCCGTTGTCATTTCCTATTTAAAATCTATTAGAAGGCACTCTTATTTTCCCTTAAGTGGGAAGTCAAATGTGGAACAAATTCATCCCAAAGGAACTGATTCTATATTCCACTGAAGACCAGGTGGCTTCCAAGTGGCATTTTGCCTCTTGCATATTGTTCATCTCCTACAACAAATGGGGGTATGCTCTTTAGTAAACTAATTCAACTCAATTAGAGGCATTGTCTTCAAGGGATAACATCATAGAGACTAGAATCAGAATCATACTTTTGGGAAAATTGGGCCCAGGATTTTTGTTTTGTTTTGTTTTGTTTTAAGATTTTATTTATTTATTTGACAGACAGAGACCACAAGTAGGCAAAGAGGCAGAGGGAAGGGGGAAGCAGGCTCCCTGCTGAACAGAGAGCCTGATGCAGAGCTCGATCCCAGGACCCTGAGATCATGGCCTGAGCCGAAGGCAGAGGCTTAACCCACTGAGCTACCCAGGTGCCCCTGGGCCCAGGTTTTGATGGCTTCTTTCCTCAATCTTATAAAACCTATGTGAACTCTACTGGATGCCAGAACTGCTTAAAAATATTTGGTCCCTTGTAATTTTAACCTTCCAGTATTCAATGCACCTGATCCATGTAATATCCTATAGTATTTTTGTCAAATGAAGACTCTCAAAGTGTGTTTCTTGGGAGACACTTTTCAATTGGTTGCTTACATTTCTGCATTTATTATTTGTTCTAGGCCATCCTTTGAAGATTGTTGTATTGAATAGACTTAGAAGACAGAAATAGTATCTTTTTTTTAACTTAACCTGTTGTGTTTGCAAATATTATCTGCCTCTGTTTTGATTCTTCTTGTGGGAACTGAGGCTCAGAACTGATATATAACTCCCACCCCTACACACACACACACACACACACAAAAAAAAAAAATACTGTTAATATTCTGGCTACCTCTATTGCTGTGAATATTAAACTATATTATTTCTGAACCATGAGTCTGCGTCTTCTATCAACACCCAAGAAACTATGGCAGACTCATACACCAGCTTTCAAATAAGGGAAAATAATCTCAGATGCTTTATATTTTTTGATAGTGTTACCTACTTCTGAACATATGACTGAACACATATAAAGCTGGAGCACTGACCATTTAGAGCTTCTTCTGTGGAAGAACTATGCATTCACTAGTAAGCAAAAGTAGTTTCATCTTTTTTTTTTCCTCCTGGACACCATTTCCTCTCTCACACTGTTGCTCAAATTGGATGGAGTCTAAGGTCCTTTGAGGAAATTTTTGTTTAATGACTCAAAATAAAATAGGAAGAGTCTAAAGTGCTAAAAATAATTCTAGATAAAAGGTATAAGATCATGCCAGAAAGGATAGTAATTTTATCTAACAACTGCCTGTTCACCCCTTATTTGTTCATTAACTAATCTCCAAATTCCTGACTAAATCCCTTTTGTAAGCCAGAATGTGAGCTAAAAACTGGGATTTTAAAAAATTTTCATTTGAAATCCAGTTAGTTAACATATATGGTTGTATTAGTTTCATGTGTACAATATAACATATAGCACTCAGTGCTCATCATGACAAGTGCTCTAATTAACCCCATCACTTATTTAATCCATCACTCCTTTCAGATCCCGTCAAGTAACCATCAGTTTGTTCTCCTTAATGAAATGTCTGTTTCTTGCTTTGTTTCTCTTTCTATGTCTTATTATTTCCCCTTTGCTTGTTTGTTTTGTTTCTTTTATTCCATATATGAGTAAAGGTATTTGTCTTTCTCTGACTGACTTATTTCACTTTTAGCATTATACTGTCTAGTTCCAACCATGTTATTGCAAATGGCAAGATTTCAGTCTTTTTTATGGCAGAATAATATTCCATTGTATATACATACCACTTATTCTTTATTTATTCATCAATTGATGGATACTTGGGCGCTTTCCATATCTTAGCTTTATAAATAATGCTGCTATAAACATAGGGGTGCTAGCATCCCTTTGAATAAGTTTTCTTATATTCATTGGGTAAATACACACCAACAGGATTGTTGGATCACAAAGGACTTCTCTTTTTAAATTTTATGGAAATTCCATACTGTTTTCAAATATGGCTGTATCAGTTTGCATCACCACCAACAGTTCACAATTGTTATTTTTTCTTTTTTTTTTAAGATTTTATTCATTTGACAGAGAGAGATCACAAGTAGAGAGAGAGAGAGGAGGGAGCAGGCTCCATGCCTGGCAGAGAGCCTGATGAAGGGCTCGATCCCAGGACCCTGAGATCATGACCTGAGCCCAAGGCAGAGGCTTAACACACGGAGCCACCCAGGCGCCCCCAGATGAAATACATTTCTGACTTAGAAACTTCAGATAGAATTATTTTGTCCATGATGACAACTGAAGAAAATGTGTCATCCCTAAACCTAACCTTAAACCCTACCAACACTGAAACCTAAGCTGACCTTAAAGCCCAAACTAGAACCCTGAATCCCAAACCTGGAATGGAACCCAAAGCCTGTACCTGAGCCCTGGATCCAAGCCCTGAACCAAGAACCCAAACCCTAAACCAGACCTCCAAGTCATGAAACCTGAACCCAAATCTCAGCATGAAGTCAAACCCCAAATTTGACCTTGAACTTTATCCCATAAGCCCTGAGTCTTAAAGCCTAAATCATAAACTTAAAGCCCTAAACTATAACTCTGTTCCCTTGTCCTTCACTCTAAATCCTCACCATAACACTAAACCCAAAGCCTGATTAGAACTCTGACTAAAACCTGAACCTGAACCCAAATTCAAACCCTTTACCACACTTTGCTTATGCACTTGCCATTGATGGATATTTGCAGTTTCTACCTCTTGATTTTTGTGAACATTGTTTGGGTTGGGGGCTAGGGTTAGGGTCTTGGATTAGGGTAGGGTCCAGGCTTGAGACCAAGTTGAGGTCAGAGTGTGGGTCCGCAACAGGGCCATGTTCAGTGACACTGTTTGGGTCAAGGACTGTTGTAATTCCACATTGTTTCCAATTCATTGTTCCTTAGCTATTTGGGGGGAAGTTGGGGGGTATTGGGCTCCATGCAGCTTGAATTTCCGGAATGAAATGGCATCAGCTGGACCCCAGGAGGGAGCAGGACCTTCCACTGAAGGGTGAGCTCCCACAGTCCTGCACTGCCTTGCACCGCCTGCAGAGGGCGCCAGACCCCAGCTCCCGCCCTGAGCCCAGGCTGCACAGCCACAGCTGGGACCTGAGCCAGCCTTTTCAGGACCCACTGTGGAGACTTCTGGAGAATGTGGGGCGCCTCCCACCCTGACAGGACAAGCTGAGGAGGGTGTGGCTCTGCATCCACACTGACCGGACCCGTTGTGGAGGACGCGCCCACACTGGCAGCAGTCCAACCTCCTAAGGACCAGACGCTGGAGGAGGTGAGGAGAAGTCCCTTAGTGGACTGTCAAGGGGTTCGTGGTCTCAGGACCCCACAGAGAAAGGGCGCCCTGTGTAGACACTGGGGCTTCCGTCGTTTTGTGTGAGGAGACGTGGCCTCCTGCTGTGCTGTGCGCGGGGCTGTGGGGTCCCCACTTTCTGGGCTCGGGTGATCCTTGGTCCTTGTCTGTGTTTGTGTGCTCGCGGATTGGGTTCCTGGGGCTCCTCAGATGGTCTGCAGTCAGGGAGCGTCTGCCTTCTTTGGTGCTTGTGCTCTCCCCACCTCAGCCCTGCGGGGTCCTTCCCGTGTCCACACCCACTCCAGGCTTGCACCGAGTCCGGAAATTCGGGAGCCAGAGTGAGGACTCTGTAGCCGGTTTTGGGGGAGAGTAGGTATTTTCCCAGTGTGGGTTCTTCCCTGAGCACAGTGCCTCCCCATCTCCGTGTGTACCCCTCCCTGTCTGTCGTCATTGTTGCAGGGCTGTCACTTTCTTGGTTCAGGGGCCTCCTGGGTATCTTGCTATCTTGGATGCAGGTGTAAATGAGATCGTTCTCAGCAGTCTCTTTCTGATGGGTCCTTCCGAGCACCTAGGAGTGCCACTAATTTGTGCATATTGATTTTGTTCCTTGCAAGTTCTTGAATTTATTAGTTCGATTGGCCTTAAACTTAATCTGCCAGTTATTTGACCAGCAGCATGGGTTTAATTGGGAAGAGCAGAGAATGGCAGTCTGGGCTGAGCAAGCTAAGGTCCCATCACAGGCAAGTGCGAGAAACAAAGGAGAGGAACATTATTTCATGGAGGAGGAAGAAGTTGGGAAGGGTGCTTGAAGGAAAGTCCCTTGGAGAAAGGCAGGGTGATGGAGAATTCTCACCAGCTGAGCTGCAAAGCTCCTACAAAAAGTCAGGAGATGAACCTCCAGCTTCCCCTGTGGGGCCTAAAATTGGTGAGTCTCTCCTGTGGGGGATTGCAATGTGGGGTCTGTAATGGGCACTGAGCACCAGGCGCCCCCTTCCAGCCTCCCCTTCTGGCATCCCCAGTCCACTTTACTGGGGCTTCCCTTCCTGCTTTTGCACAGTTCTAACCAGCTTGTGGTGGAACGTTGTGGAAAAACTGAAATTCCAAATCCACTGCTTCACTGCACATGAGATACAGGGGCCCATGATTTAATCCTCCCACGAGTCTCTTGCTAGCCCCATCTGTCCGTTACTCATTTTGATAGTTGATATTACCAAAGTACTGTAATTCTAAAAATTTCTGAATTAGCTGTATTATTTCTTTTTAGGTATGAAGTTAACTTCCAATTATATGAATTTAATATTTTGGTCATTGTTTTCTAATTTTATTGCCTTATTCTTGGAAAATATAGCCTGATATTTAACTCTAGGAATTTATTGGCATATACTTCTGGCCTAAATAATGGCCTGTTTGTGTAAATGTTCAACTTATGCTTATATACTTACTGAAGACTCTTGTTTTGGGGTCAGGATGGCTACATTTATTAATAGATCAGGACTATTAGATTCTCTAAATTTTGATGTCTCTTAATTTAATCTAATTAAATTATCAGTTAATGAAAGAAGTTAAATTTTTTATGTACTACTGCATCTAAACTTATCAAAGTCTTTTGCTATAATTAGACAAGTATGTCATCCTGTTTTTATACCAAGTCTTACATTAAAAAAATCATACTATCTGAAATATTATTTATTTTTATTATTATTTATTTTTTTTAAAAGATTGTATTTATTGGGGTACCTGAGTTAAGTGTCTACCTATAGCTCAGGTCATAATACCCGGGTCCTGGGATAGAGCCCCGCAGGGGGTTCCCTGCTCAGTGGCGTGCTTCTCCCTCTCCCTCTGTTATTCCCTCTGCTGTGTGCATGTTTTTCTTTTCTCACTCTCTCTCAAATAAATAAGTAAAATTTAAAGATTATCTCTCTCAAATAAATAAGTCAAATTTTTTTTTCTCAATGGGAGGGAGAAGCAGACTCTCCACTGAGCAGGGAGCCTGATGCAGGGCTCAATACCAGGACCCTGGGATCATCACCTGAGCTGAAGGCAGACACTTGAACCGACTAAGTCACCCAGGCACTCCAGCTGTTTATTTATTTATTTATTTTTATTATGCATATGTTTTATCTCTCTTTTCTACAAGTCTTTTTTTTGATCTTTTTACTTTTTTCATAAAACTGAATTATTTCAAGATGACTTGGTCATCCTCTTTTCCCCAACCTCAAAGATCATAGAGTATATTTTAACTGTTAAAATAATATTAGTATTTAAGTGCTGCCTACACAAATTAAGGCAAATTATCTGTGGTCTGTATTCCTGAAAATATTTTTTTTATTATGCCTTCCTATGCCAATGACATTTTATAAGGATCTAAATGTTTCCATTTGTGATTTTTTTTCAAGATAATAAAGCTATTACTTCATTCTTTTTTATATCTGATGTTATTTAAAAAATTTCTGTCAGTCTGATTCTTGTTTCTTTATTAATGAATTATTTTTTTTCTCTCTAACACTTGTGATTTTTTTTGTGTGTCTTTGGTATGTATGCCCTAGTTTGGGATTCATAGAGTCAACTCTAGTTATGAATATTTTCTTTCTTTTCTTGTATGTAAGTTTTAATCCAGTGTCTTGACTATTTTATGCTTGAGAAATAGATGTACATTAATATTCAAATATTTCTTTCCTTTTTCTTCTTTCATTTAAAAAAAGTCATTTATTTTATTTTATTTAAAAATATTTATTTATTTATTTACTTGGAGTAGAGAGAGAGGGTCATGAAGAGTGGCTGATTATATACTTTCAATTTGGGAGGAGGTTAGGGATAGCACAAGCCTCCAAGGTATTTTATAAACAAGGTTTCCAGGACCTTGAGGGGGCTAGCTATTGTTAGGGAAAGGTCATTTATTACTATTTAGTAAAAACTCAGGGAAGAGACTCTTCTGATGTGTATCAGTGGGTATATGCTTGGGAGATATTGCCAATTTATATCTTGAGGGCAGGGGTGGGGAGTAGAGATAAAGAAGTTTCCAAAGTAATTTTTACATGTGAAAGTAGATTTTCAGTATCCTGGGGGGAGGACTAAGAATGCTTTTTGCCCTGAGTGGATGTGTCCACATGGAAGCAGCTGAGTCCCCAGAGGAGCTTCAAGGACTTGTCACCAGGCTATGAGTAGTAAGGAAATCTAATTTCTTCTCTAGCTTTTGTTCCACACACATCACCTACATCTTACACCTCTTTTATATTGATAATTTTAATGCTTTGCTGGTATCCAGATGACTATATCCTTAAGTGACTTCTTATCTCTATTGAATCCATTACATATTCTATCCATTGTATTCTTAATTCAACTAGATTACATATATTTAATCTATTAGTACCACTAGGTTCTTATTCTTGTTTTTATTTCAAAATCTTTCCTTATTTCCTTACATTATTTATTGGGTATATTTTAAATCCCTGAAATACTCACTTATTATATATAAGCTGTCAACCGTATTCTTATTTTGAGGTAGCTATATCTTTTTGGGTTTTAGGACATCATACCAACAATGCCAAATAATTTTCAGACAACAGCAGGATCTCCAAGAATTCAACTAAATTCTGACACTATCTACCTGAACATAGTGTAAGATTTCATCAGTTAATGGATCAGTCCTCCAAGACTATCTCCAACCCCACCTCAGATGCCAGTCTCACTGTAGGCCCCAGGTTATTACCTGTGCTTGTGACTGAGCAACTACAGGTTGGAGGTCCCAGTGGCCTACTTCTTACGTTCTTTTAATTTGCTACAGGGACTCACAAAACTCAGAAAAATACTTACTTTATGTTTGCCAGCTTATTAAAAGATATAATAGAAGATTTAAATCAATAGATAGATAAAGAAGTGCACAGGGCAAGGTATGGAGAATGGGCACAGAGCTTCTATTACCTTCTGTAAGACTGCCACTCTTCCTGCCTTTTCATACATTTCACAAACTAAAAGCTTTCTGAACCCAGTCCTTTCAGCTTTTCTGTGGAGGCTTCATGACATAGTCATGACTGACTAAATCATTGTCATTTGCTGATCTAATCTCCAGATCCTCTTCCCTCCCCAGATAATCCTGTATTGGGAGGAAGGGGAGGCAAAAAGTTGTGAAGGCTTTCACCAAGTGGTTGGACCTTCAGGCAAACAGCCCTTGCCTTGAGTGAGGTCTGAAGGTCACTTCATTAACAGAACAAAACACACCTCTCTCACCCTTATCACAGGAAATCCCAAGAGTTTTAGGAGCTGTGAGTCAGTAGCCATGGTTGAAAACCAAATATTCAGATGACCAAAATATATTTCTTGTAAACCACTATATTACACTACATGCTTAAGTATTTAATTATGTGATCTTTTAAACTAATATTTTTCTAAGAGTATAAACTGTTCTGGCAGTAATCTGGATTGGGGAGTGATGTATTGCCAAATTTCTGTCGTTTTAGTCCAGGAAGTCAAAGAGAAAGAACAGGAGAGCCCCGTAGGGCAGGAAGTTCAAAGTAACAATGTTGACTACTACTCCATTTTCTTGAGTTTTTTTTTAAACAAGCAAATCTTCTCTTCAGAGTTGCAGTTTAAAGCCAAGAACATGCGGAATTGGGAGAAAAAATAGTTAAATTTGGAGACTTGCAGAGGTAGAATCAGAGTAGTGAAAGCCATTACAGCAACTGACCTAACTGAGGTCAGTCTTTGGTGAATCACAGAAACAGGTGGAGTTGTCAAACAAAGGAATCTTTGTTTACAACATACAAGGAGATCACAGGGAATAAGTTCCAAAGCCTTGACTGTTTGAACAGGAGAGAGATTTTTATTTAGTATTTAAGATGAATACTCAGAAGGGAGAGTTTTATTATTCCATGTATGGTTGGTCATAAGGTTGTGGATGCATGCACATCCACATATGTATTTGTGCAATATGTATTGCATGTTCACCTGAATGAAGCTTGTATTCCACCGAGGGCAGAAACTTCAACGTTAGAATAAAGCAGAGGTAACTGTTGGACAAGGGAAAGGGACTCTGCAGGCTTCAAGAGCAGATAGAAACTAGATGGGGTCTTGGGCTCATTTTCTGGGACAAGGAATGCAAGGCCTTGATTGCTTTTGAAATAGCACTAGGAGTTTTGCCACTGATTTATTGTCTCAATAGCTTAGGCTATTTCCTGGTCTGGTGGTGACTGTTAGTTTTCCCATTGCCTTGTTCCCTCAAAATCCTTAAGGAGTGAGGTTTTTGCATTTCTTTGTAAGAACCTCCCAGGAAGTTTTGGAAGAAGTGTGCTTGGGCAAGTACACAGGTGGGGTATAGATCATTGAAAATAGCTGGGGACAAAAAATGACTTTTCTTATGTCAGGAAAACTATATGTCATCTTAATTTTCTGGGAACCTCTAATTCTTTCTGCTGATGTTACCAGCAGGCTTCTGAGATATTACTGATTGTTCTCTTGAACCTAAGGAAAAAGAAATGTAGAAAGCAAAAGACAAAACTTTAAAATCTATCCTCCAACTCATCAATTCACTGCAGCCACCTCTCTGTCTTTCCCTTTCTCTTTTTCTTTATCTTTCTCTCTCACTTTCTCTCTCACATATGCACAACACACACAAATCATCTTAAAACAATTTTTAATTTTCCCTATTCCATTTTAATATACTTGAGGCATGATCATTTTCTTAGTAAATACAAGAAAAAAAAATCTAGGATTCCATCATTCTGTGTGATTAAAGTATAGAGGAATTTACTTCTAATAGCACTTATAAAAACATATTTTATTTAAGGAATATTATATAATCAGGTGCCTGCATTTTTCTTATTCTCCAACTAGTGTTATTTGGCAATTAATATTTTGTCAATCAATATTCCCCTATATCTGAATGTGTGGGCAGTGAGAGATGAGTTAGAGGCAAGGATGGTGAACACTCCCAACAACTGCAGACTACATATATCTTAAGCCATGATTTTCTTTGCAAAGGTCAACATTGATAATGTTCTAGTCATACCTCCGTGTACCAGGAAAGAAGTAGCATATTTCTTGAAAGACACAGCTATCAAAGCTCCATTGAGAAACTGTAAAGATGGAGAAGGGATTTGCAAATTAAATATCTGATAATGGACATCTACTCTGATTATTTAAAAATGAATAAAAATAAAAAACCTTACTAATAACCAAACAGAGTATCCAATTTTACATGTGAAGGAAATAATGGAAGAGACATGTCACCAAAAGTATATGGATGGCTTATAGGCACATGACAAATTTCTCAACATTTAGACATTAAAGAAATACAAATTAAAATCATAATGAGACATGCTTACATATCTATTAGAATGGCTAAAATTATAAAGGCTAATTGTACTTGGTCTGAGCTAGATTGAGAAGCAACAAAAAATCTAAACTGTTGTTGGCATATATCATGATACAACCACTTTGGAAAATAGTTTGAAAAATTTTTTAAATGCAAAATATGTTGCAGTTACAAAAATAGCCATTTTACTTCTAGGCATTTAACCAAGAGAAACAAACCCTATGTTCATACAGGGACTTGTATATGAATTTCATAGCAGCTTTATTTTTAAGAATTGAAAACAGTGGAAATGTTCATCAATGTCCATCCATAGAGCAAAGAAAAATTATGATCTATTCATTAAAGAGATTACTATTCAACATCAAAATGAACTATTTACTATTGGAGATTCTCAAAGTAATGATGCTGAGAAAAGAAAAGCCAGGCAATGAATAGTATATACAGTGTCATTCCATGACTATAAAAAATCTAGAAAATAAAAATTTATATATAGTCACAGTCATCAAATATATTGGTGTGATTTTAGTGCCTTCTTCTGTGATCCTATAGCTTCCTACACTTGTATCTCTGAGCATTTGTTACACCATGTGAAAATATGAACTCTTTCTCTTCATTCTGTCTTACTAGAATAAGAGTCCTTGAAATTTTATGGACAATTGAACTCTCAGTTATTAGCAGAAATTCTATCACACAGTAAGTTTCCAAATATAAAAGCCAGAGTTTTACAATGACTTCTAAGCTTTACATGATCTAGCCACTCATTTAACCTCTGTGACCTCTTTCCCTGCTACTCTTCAGTCACTCACAGTGGCCTCCTTGCTATTCCTCAGATATGCCAGGCATGATCCAACCTTATGGCCTTCAAGATAGCCAATTCCTTTGTCTGGAGTGACCTTATTGCTGATAGTTCTGGGCAAATTCATCACCTTTCCATACCTTTGTTCAATTGTCAGCTTCATTGTAACTACCCTGATCTTCCTATTAAAAATTTTAACTCCCCATCCCCTGCCTAGCAACCTTGATTTTTCTCACCCTGATCGAGTTTTTCTTTTTCCCCATTGTACTCATCCTTTTTGAATGCACTATGCAATTTTTATTAAGGTTTATAGCTTTGAATTGTCTCACCCATTAAAATAAAAGTTCTACAAAGCCAAGTATTTCATTTACCAGTGTAGTCTGAAGTAATATCTGCCATATAATAGTTCAGTAGACAACTGGTAAATTTCAAAATAAATTAATGTTGAGAATATACTGAATTTCACAAGTCATTTCAATATTTATTTCCAAAAAATAAACTATGTAAAACATACCTTAAATTTACTTTCAAAATATTTTATAGCATATAATGGACAATATACATAAGCCTTAAAGAAACAATCCTATAAATAACCATTTCATACCTACTTAAAAACTACATAATACCACACTCCTAGATCCTCTCTGAACGCTCTAAAATAACCCTAAAGGAAATACATTTTTAAAAATAACAGATTTTTTGTCAAATAATTTAATAAAATAAAAGTTTCATTCATCTATGTAGATCATAATAAATGTTTTTAATAAGCATGAAATTATAACTCTGAAGTGTGCTAAAATGAAACCACCTGCTAAGTGTGAGAGAATAAAAATAAACATCATTTTTCCAAATAAGAGGAATTTATTACCTTTGAATCAAAGCATGTGGATTTGTTTTAACTGGCAATAAAGGAATATGGAGACACAAACCATAGAAAGTCATATTTTAGATTTCTAAAAGACTTCGAAGTGAAGAGTATACATTCACTTCTCACTTATTGCTCCTACATATTCATGAATTTGAGAGAAAATATAGGCCCTGTGTGTCTTAGCATCTAATGCGATATTTTTTGATATTTACATGCTTACACATAGTATGTGTTATAGTCTTCTCTTTTACATGCTGTAAAAAGGTTAACCCCTTTTCTGCAGAGATCTGAAAATGTGAAACAGTGCCTGAGTAGCTGAATTCATCTAATTCAAATTTCTTGCAGGTCTAAGACCTATTGTTTTTCACTTGACTGCCTCCTTTTTCATCTGTCAATTGGTTACAAATTCTGGTACTGAAGAGAATACATTGGGGCTGGTGGCTCAGTGTGTTAAAGCCTCTGCCTTCAGTTCAGGTCATGATCTCAGGATCCTGGGATCGAGCTCCACATCGGGACATAATGTAACGACAGATAGTTTATATGGGAGCCCTTTGGGTACTCTGGTGGATGAATGTTTTTAAATTAGTTTTTCATGGACATGGGGAGTTAGAGACGAGAAGGGAGGTGGGGGAAATTGGAAGGGGAGCTGAATCATGAGAGACTATGGACTCTGAAAAAAAATCTGAGGGTTTTGAAGGGGCGGGGGATTTGGAGGTTGGGGTACCAGGTGTTGGGTATCATAGAGGGCACTGCTTGCATGGAGCACTGGGTGTGGTGCAAAAAGAATGAATACTGTTATGCTGAAAATAAATAAAAAATTAATTTAAAAAATATTAGTTTTTCGTAAACTACAAAAAAAAAAAAAAAAAGAAAAGCGCTCCCATTTATAGCGTACACTTTATGGTTCACAAAGCACGTGCCAACAATAAAAATAATAATGGGTTACCGTTACACTTCATAGAAAAGGAGGTACAGGGAAATTGAATGAAAGGGAATAACAAAGTAGGATCATAAGTCAATCTTCCTTGTAAAAAAATTAACCTGAAAGTGCGTTTCTGCCACCTCTCTCCTGTGTGACATTTTATCGATGGGAGATGGAAAATAAATGGTCTGGTTAACCTTTCCCTCCCCCTCAAAACCCATTATTTGAAAACACAAAAAGGGAAGTGAAGGGAGAAATCCTCCCACTCCCATCCCCACTCACCTCCATAGCCACCTCCTCTTCCAAGAACCTAGCAGACAAGGTGCCAAGAAGTGTTAGGTACCAGCAGTGGTCTCAGATCTCATTCAAGGATCATGGTGAAAGGCATTCAAAGAGATTGTGGGGGCACAGGGATCCAATTAAGGGGGACAAGTTTAAGGTTTGCCTGTTCCCCTAAAAACTAATGGCACTAGAGAAGATGACCTTTGGGAACTATAGCATAATGGATACAATGTGTAAAAAGCTTCAGTGAGTCATGGTGGGAAGAGGCCAAGAGGGCAGCAAACACAGTCTTAGATGATGTTATTAATAGCACTACAGGCTCTAGATTTCCTGTGGTGGTGTTCTTGGCAAGACCAGCCCGGCCAAAGTGGATACTCTCAACCTGGAACAGAGGGTCTTGGAGATGCCAGCACATGAGGTATGATGAGAGGGTAAAATGATAGGAGGTGTCCTTTGGAAGGACTGACTCCTTGACTTTAAAAGGGAGAACCCAAATCTGTAGGTGAAATCTTTCTGGCTACAAAGAGGGCCAAGGCCTCCTAAGGTCAAGGTCTCCTCGTCACTTGCAAAGATGTCGAAGAACATATTCAGACATTTCAAAGATGTCCTCATATCATTGGTTCCCACTCTGGAATTCTATCAATAAGGTGAGAGTTCCTCTAGTTGAAAAAGAGATCTAAAAAGACTTCCCTTTCTCATGTAATTTCTGTAACCTCCAGGACACACCCACCTCCCCCTTCCAGCTCTGTAATGAAGCCACAGCTGGTGCCAATTTGTGGAACTCCTTAAAGGCTATTCTCCCTTATATACCCCGGGACCAAGTTCCCATGCTCCCTCACCCGATTTCCTGCACTCACCTCCCACCTGGTGTGTTCACACCTGCAAGTGCCTTTTACCAACCCCTTTGCCAAAAGGCAGCCAGAGTGACCTTTCAAAGACCTATCAGTTCCTGGCATTTGTCTCCATAGAAATCTGCACTGATCTTCTAACAAATTCTCAGTCCTCCAAAGGCACCCATAATCCTCCCATCAGTCTATTCATACCCGTCCAACTGACTGATGCCTGTTCTGCCCCATCTCTCTGCCCTTCAACCACACTGCCTCCTTCTTCCTGTGGAGACCTCTCATGGCACCTGCCTCCAAGCACAGGTGATTCCCATTGATGGGAAGACCCTCTTCTCTCCCCCATCTCCCCACTCCAGTTACTCCCACTTATTCGTGAGCTCACAAGCCCCATGGTACACACTCTCCATGCAGCCTGCTCTCTCTTTTCTAGCACTGGCCTCCGTTTCTAGCTGTGGTTGTGTCATGGATGTCCCTCCCCAGCTAGCCTCCAAGCTCTCTTTCCCTTTAGCTCCAACACCTGACACAGTGCCTGGCACGTAGTAAGCCCTGGCTAGCTTCTAAGAGCCTCACTGAGGGACTGAAAGCATTTTAAAAATGTCACCACGTAGGCTCCAAACTGTAGGCAGAAAAAGCTTTGCCTGGATTGACATTTTAGAGACGTATTGGTCAAGTTGGATGTGTTCACTGACTTTACCTTGTAAAATTTAAAAAAAAAAAAAAAGACCTCTGTATCGCTTCGCATCTACCGAAGGCGCATGTATACTCCTAGACCACGTTATGAGCTTAATGGAAGGAGACAAGATGTTTTCGCTAAGAAAATGTATAAGACTGTTGAGGTCAAGTGGGAGGAAACAGTCCGTTTGTTGGAGCATTGCTATCTTACTCTATCACAGCCACTCATAAAAATCTGACACGGGGTGAGTCAGAATTGTCTGTCGGAGATGAGTTAGATCTGGCTCATGTTCCTACAGACATGAAAGCCAGAAACGAAGAAGGAGGCTTTGAAAGCGTGGGTTGAGGAGGCCGTGTGGTTCACTGCGATGAGCTAAGTGCCCAGGGCCACCAGCAGACATGCTGGCCTGTATCCTTCCTTTGTTCTGGGGTCCCTCTTGCACCATGTGGTGAGGCTGGTGGCTGGGAGCAGCTCAGGACAGGACCCGGTGGCATCTTACCTCTCCCACCCTCCTGTGGGCTCCAGTGGGCTCCAGTAGGTCCCAAGGGACAGCCTGCCTTCCTTGAAAAGCCCAGTAGCACTGGGAGCAGAAACTGGGGCCAAAGAGTGAGCACCCTGTTTGACAAGCTGGAGCAGCCACCTCTTCTTCAGATGCAGGGGGAGCCCTGGCATGCTGACTCCTCCCTTCTCCCTTTCCCCTTTCCTCTCTTCCTCCCTCTTTCCTTCCCCTCTCTCCTTCCCTGGTGGTGCCCTTTCCCAATGCCCACTTCATCCCTTTTCCTTTCTACATACCTGTCTTCTAGAGTTTCTTCTCTTTCCTCCCCATTACTTCCCTTCATCTGAATCTCCTCTTTGGTCCCTTTGTCCCTGCTCTCTGCTCCTCCCCTTCCCTGGCCCCTGTTCAGCTCCATACTGAATGCAGGCAGAGCTGGACTAACATGCTCACTTGCTAGCTCAGCCACCCTCCAGAGAAGTCACTCTTCGGTGGCCACCTTCCTGACCCCCTGGTCGCTTCTCCACTTGTTCAGATATTGCTCTGAAGTCTGAGGAGGACAGAGCGGGGCTGCCACAGAAGCAGGCCAGAGGAGAAACCAAAACATGTGTCCACACTGTCCCCCAGCACTGCTGCTCTGAGAGCTTTCAGAGTCCTCAACAGGGTTAGGATTTAGGGGCTTCTTCAGAACCGGGAGTGAAAACAACCATAGGTCAAAAGAAAAGCTATGGCACCCACAAAAAATAATAATCACAAATGAAAACTATGTTAACTCTGAGTCCCAAAGTCGAAAAATTGCCTTGAATCTGTCTCTAGAAAGCACCCAAGGCCTCACTCTCTGGGTTCTGGGTGCCCTGGAAATGGCAGGAGGCTCTGAAAAGCGCGTGGGGGTGCCGAACTATGGGGGCTAGCCTGCCCTCTGGCGGGGGGGGGGTACCTCCTGTGGCGCTGTCCCGGCCTGACCCCCTGCGGACAGGGTGTGGCACAGCGTCTGGGGTGGTCCTGGTGCCCTGGGGTTGGCGGGAGGCTGGGGCCCAAACATCCCACGCCCAGCTCCTGGACTGCGTTTTCTGCTTCAGGTGAGGGCGCGTCGTGGTGTCACTTTACCTGTGAGCAGAGGGTCCTCCAGAGAAGCCATTGGGCGGGGAGGGGCAGCAGGCGGCGGGAACGGGAACAGGACACCACGGCCTCATGGGCTAGGCTGGAGCATGAGAGTGCAGGGGCAGCGAGTATGGTGGGTCCTGCAGTCCCGAATGGGCTGCAGCACAGCACCCTGGCGCTGCGCGCCCCTCCTTCCCGCCTGGGCAATTAGCAAAGCCCCTTCTCCCGGCCGCCCCCGACCCGCCCCCGCCCCCCTCCCTCCTGAGTCCTCTGAGAGCTCACTTCCAGCTTTGGAAATTAGCAAAGACCCTTCTCTACGCTGGCCCCACCCCCTCACTTCTGAGGCCGGAGTCCATGCTGGGGTGCGGGGCTAAGCCCTGGCATGCTGCTGCATTGCCAGCGCCTGCGTTGGGCAGCCGCCTAGCCTGGCTCCCTGAGCGGGTTTCCACGGGCAGCCTGGCTGCCAAAAGATCATCAGTCCTAAACGCCGGCTGCACTCTTGGGTCAGTTTGCTGGCTTCCAGTTTGTGCCCAAAGCCAGGAACCAGCTTCCCCAACACAGGCCTGGGCTGAGATGCCTGCCTGGGATCTGTCTGAGCAGTCTCCTCCACTCCAGGCAGGGATGGCACTTCGACCTGGATGTTTGGGTTTTTGGTTTGTTTTTTTGGTCATTGGTTATTACATGACCTCCAGGGTAGGTGCTCCACAAAGGGAGTGAAAACAGGACGGCATATATAGCATACAGCCTGAAAGACCCGCGGATCCCCTTACCCAAGAATCCAACACTGCCACTGGATGCAATCAGCAAGAGGTTCTTTATTGTTACGCAGGCGCCTGCGGGTGGTCAGCGCGCGCCTGCGGGTGGTCAGCAGCTCCTGCTAGCTGAGCACACCTGGCTGGGGTGGTGCAGGATTTTTATAGACAGGTGCAAACAAGTTTTGGGTGGGGCGCAACTGATTGGTTGACAGTTTGAACTTTTGAAAAAGGCATATGTGGAGTTTGCTGATTGGCTTTGGGGACCCGCTCGCGTGGAAGAGAGAGGCGGGAAGGGGGAACAAGCTGATTGGTTCTGAGGGCCCGCGCGCGGGAGGAGAGAGGCAGGGAGGGGGAACAAGAAGGGGGAAGGTAGGAATGCCATCATGGCGTCTTCTATAAGCCAAGCAATTACAGAAGGGCAAAAGAGCAATTAATCACGCAATTAATAACCTAATCTACGCCTAAAAGCCAGCGGTTCACAGAAAAGCAAACAAGCGGTTAGTTATCCTATCTGCCAGGGGAGGGGACTTTTCAGGGCAGGGGTCTTTCATTCCCCCCTTTTTCTTTATCATGGATAGAATCTTATATCCATTCGTCTTGTTCCTGCTCTAAGTGGGGTGCAAGGCGCCAGCTTTTGCTTTCTCCTCAGCCAGCCTCCTGCTCCGTCATTTCCCCCTGAACAATCTTGACCCTGAAATCTTTAAGGGGGTTGAAGGTGGAAGGTCTCATCTTCTGTAACTTCTTCGTGCTGAATAGGGGCGTAGAGCTGTCCCTACCTGCTCGGGTCAATATTGATCAGTGGAGAATATATAGGGGAGTTACAAAGGTGGAGGCAGCTGAATCCAGTGCTGACAGTGAAGAGGCGTCCTTGCGCGCGACAAGGATCGTCTGTCGTGGCGAAGTCATTGTAGCAATGGAGTCTCGGCACCAAGTAGAGAAACATGGAACAAAGCAACATATTAAGATTAATAAGGCGATAAGAATGAAAAGCCCGAAAAAGAGATTCGGCCATAGTCCTCCTTCAAATTAGGAACTTAACCATTTACTGAGAGAGAAGGATCTTGTAGGGCCTTAATCTGGGTGTTCATATCCTTTATTATTCCTGTGACATTTTTGTGATAGTCTGGGATGTACACACAACATTCTGTCTTGATAATTGCACATGTGCCATCCTGGGCTGCTGTCAGGACATCCAAGGCCATCCTATTTTGTAGGACTGCCTTGCATATCTGTGACACTTCAGTATTAAGCTGGGAGATGCTATTTAGTGAATCATTGAGTGCCTTTGTACTTGGGAACACATTTCTAGTGAGCCATCCTAGACATCATGTGTTATTTGCCCAAGTACCACTCGTATGATTCTTGTTCCCAGCATAAAACTGCCTTCTGACTGAGCTGTCCAATCATGGGTGTGAGACACAGATGTATATCCCAGATTTGATATATGCCATCCTTAGTATAGCGATGAGGAGGGTTTTGGAACTTAGGCCCATATTGGATTGGGGAGTTATGGCTTGATAGCAATCCCCTTTCCTTCCAAATAGCTCCATGGGCATGTAGTACCAGGAAAGCATATTTGGAGTCAGTATAAATGTTAATTCTTAGGCTTTGGCAATTGCAAAGTGCTAGTGAGCACTATGGCACACCTAGCTTTTCTTATTTTTTTCTATGAAAACTACTGTCATCAGAAAACCAACTGTCATTCGTATTTTTAACAGGGGCATCTTAAATCTGGACAAATAGAGTAAGCAAGATCAATAACTTTTGAACATTTTTGCTCTATAGAGAAAGAAGTACAGTGGTCAGGTTCAGGCATACAGGTAACTAGGTTTAAAGTATGACAAGTTTTAAGTATTACTTATGGCATATCTATAAGTATAGTCCAATATTTAATTAGTTTGTTTCTATCATCCACTGATGGCCTTTGGCTTCTAAGACAAATCTGGACCTGATGTGCCATCATTACAGTCAAGGACTGTCCCATAGTGAGCTTTGAGGCTCTTTTTATGAGGGCTGTTCTATGCTTAGCTAAAGCATCTGTTTGCAATTGCACCTCAACAGAGGTGACTTCTAAGATAAATATGACTAAGGGATAAAACCAATAAGACCTTTGAGTGGTCCAGCCTTAACAATATCCTGATTACAGAGGATCACTGGCAAGTGAGAAAACTTGTCAAAAGATAAGGGGAGTCCCCCATGGATCATTCAATCCACTCAAAGAAAGTGGGGTCATCCATTATCTCCACAAGTCCATAGTTAATCCTATGGAGTGCGATATGGTGGTTTTTAGGCAATTTCATTATCCCAGCCACACATAAGGTGTTAGTTAAGTTATACAATTGTAGGGGAATCAATCCCATTTTCCAGTTGTTTAATCATGTGCTGTGGGGTCTGCTAATATCCCCACAAAACAGTAAGATTGACTAAAGAAGCGATTGTACAACTTCTCTGAAGTTTATCTCAAATTGTTTAGCTTAGGTAAACATTTAAAGACAATCAAATCTAGAATTTAACATTCATAAAGGTGTGTTACTAAAACAATTTTTCTCTCTAAAATAACCCTCATTTCTAGAGATAGCCAAATCAGGACTAATTCACTTGTGAAACAAGTCCAGTTTTAACAAACTTGGCCTAATTATTTACATAAGCTCAGCAAGAACAGTGAGTGTCATCAATAGATCTTTTAGAATCTGCTTTGCTGGAACTTTGTATAAGGAATCTCTAGGTTGAACTTTTAGTAGCCTCTCCAGGCCAGAAGCCAAGCCCTGTACTTGCCATGAGGCATGCCTGCAATGCCTTTGGGCGAATTCCTCTTCCCGAGACTGCACCTACCAAGGAGTGACATTCTTTACTCACCTGGTGGGGCTGCTGGGAACTCTGTAAGCAAGGTATCAGGCCAACAGTCCCAAGGGGCTTTATGGCTCCAGGTTTTATAAAGTCAACCTTAGTTCCTTAAAGCTGTCTGGTCATATCTGAGTCTATGCATGTCTTTCTCAAATATGACATTCCAGTCAAAGCCTTGGTAAAATAACCAGTTTCCAATTCTTTCCTGTTACAAGGAGAACAGATTCTTATTGAACTTATGCAAATGACTGATTGCCTTGGAAGAAAGAATACTTACTAAGACCTTTTGGTTTCAGAGGGTTCAGATAGAGAGAGAAGGTGAATGCCTTGAGCACTTTTACAAATGAGCACTTTTACATCTCTATAAGTTACAGATAACTAGGAGGGAGTATCCCTAGTCTGGAAGAGCAAACATTAGAGAGAACCAGCAATGTTTAAAGACAAAACATTAAGGGACACAACACTATAATCTTTTAGTCCCATGTTACTAAATCTGGTGAATGCGGCTTTAGTCAGTTTTGGAAATTCTTACCCATTTCAGTTTTAGGATTTTCAAGCATATCAAATATCTGTAAAAGTCCTTTATAGGAATCTCCTTGAAGATAAAACTCATTTTACCAGAGAATTAAAACAATTATAAATGACGAAAACTCAGAATGGATATGGTTAGAGCTAAAGAGACACAGGAGTTTACAATTTAGCTGCAAGGAAATCAGGTTATTTCTGTGATACATAACATTTCCATAATTACAGTATCAAGCGATGATCTCTCAAAACGTTAAAACTTTAGGAAGTGCGTAGAATCTCTAGAACAGTTATAGCATTTTCCCAAATGTAACCCAAGGTTTATCATTGGTTCAGTAGTACTTCATGAGCAACTTCGCATACCTTTAACCTGAGTTAAAGAGATTTACAACTTAAATCTTGTCAACATTTGCTAAAATCTTAGAAAGTTTTAAAGCACATGCCTAAATATAATTAGGGATGTTAAACACCTGATAAAACTGAACATAGAAACTCGTTTTTCTGGGCAGGCAAAGAAAAAACCATTTACATTTTCTTAACAGCAGATCAATTGATCTAAGAAAACATTGTCCTTTGAACAGAGAATTTCAGTCTTGTACCAATGTACCTTTAAAACCCATTCATTTCAATCTTAATCCATTCTTGACCATAGCTAAAATTTCTTTTCTGAAGATTTCCCTTCACAAACCTTCTACAACTTTCCTTTGCATTCAGGTTTTGTCCCAAGCCATTTCCTTCCAAACAACCATCTCATTTAGGACAAAATTATCTTTCTTTACCTTCAACAAAATGTATTCCCATTCCTGAAATCTTTCCTACATATCTCCTATTTTCCTACATACAGAGTTTCCTTTTATTTCCATCAGTCTTAGCTACACTAAGCAGAACTTTGTATTCTTAGAAACACCTTTAGTTATTAACCAATTGTGAACTGTTACAACAGAATTCTTCAGGTGGCAAATTTATGAATCAGTTAAGTGGAAAACAAGTTTACCAGCAGATTTAAATACTCTTAGTTTCTTTGCAGTAAAAGTCAAAAGCACAAACCTACATTCAGTACTTAACGACTTAGCATTTTATCCTGTTTGGTTAAGACCTAGATGTCCACAATTTAATTCCATTTGTCATCCAAGCAAAACTTTAAAACTTTCAGGTTACCAAAGACTTTGAAAGCTACTTCAGCAATTACCCATTAGAACTTTGAGACAGACAATTAACCATCAGTTTAGTCATTTCTCTGCTAACAAATTTTAACAAGTAACACAAGCTTATTTGATCTTCAGTAAATTTTGAAGTTTCACATTTACTGCTGATAACTTAAAAGACAGGTCTTAATTAAACCAACAAACTTAACTTAGTTCCAATACTGATTTACGTTCCACCTGGGCCCACTCCACTTTGAATGTTTACCTGAGACATGCGTGGGAAGATCTGGAGTGGGGGTGTTAGGCCCAGGGGGGGCTCTTCTTGCTCCTTGACAGTGAAAAGAGAAGGAGCCGTGGTGCATGATCTAGAGGCCAGTCATGCAGGCTGCACACACGTTGGTACAGAAACATGTAAGGGGGAAACGGAAGAAACAAAGTGCTACCAGGAGGCAGAGAAAAGATTACCAGTTTTAGAGCTCATAAGCCCCAACAGAGGAGCAGAGGCCATGCTTTCCCACCAGCAAGGGGGGAGGGGTTAGGCAGTCCAAGTCAGGCCAGAGAACACAAGGAAACTTCCCCGAAACAAAAAGAGTTTCGGCAGCTGCTTGGGAATATTCCTTATGGTCTCTGTCTCGAGTTAGACCAACCCCAGTTGGCTCCAGTTATAGCCATTAACATGGGAAGTGAGTGAGGGAGAAGCCCCCCACATCTATTAGGAGTAACAGAAAGAAATAAAGCCAGAGTCCCCTTAAACAGAATGTAACCTTCATGACCAGTACAAGGAACATATATCCACATTTAAAGACATAACATGGAGACATGCATGAAGACATACATTGTTGGCCTCCATTCGGAGTCCAAGAAAACACCAAGGACAATAAGCAAGACACACAAAACAATTAACAAGAAGGCGCTGCGCGATTTCGGTACAAAACCGAAAATACAAATTCAACCGGCCTAGGGGAACCACGAGGTCTCCCTTTGGCGGACAGAACCAGCCCAGGGGAACCACGAGGTCTCCCTGTGGCGGACAGAACCAGCCCAGGGGAACCAAAAGGCTCCTCTGCGGCGGACAGAACCAGCCCAGGGGAACCAAAAGGCTCCTCTGCGGCGGACAGAACCAGCCCAGGGGAACCAAAAGGCTCCTCTGCGGCGGACAGAACCAGCCCAGGGGAACCAAAAGGCTTCTCTGCGGCGGACAGATCCCTGGGGCGTCCCCCAGGGTGGCAGGGGAGAAGTCCGAGTTCGTCAACTCCTTCTCAAGCTGCCTACAGAATACAGAGCAACAACGCACGCTGTTGTACAGTCCTATTCTGCTACCCGCAGAACAGGCAGAACAGAGGCCTCACAAGACGAGAGACAAACAAGAGCACGAGACAGGAGACAAAAACACATAGTTATTAAAATTTAAATGCTGGCCAGCTTACCTCCCAGTGGGAGTCTGTTGGATCCTTGGGCAGGAGTCCGATGATCTCGGTGGGACCTCCAAATGAAAGACCCGCGGATCCCCTTACCCAAGAATCCAACACTGCCACTGGATGCAATCAGCAAGAGGTTCTTTATTGTTACGCAGGCGCCTGCGGGTGGTCAGCGCGCGCCTGCGGGTGGTCAGCAGCTCCTGCTAGCTGAGCACACCTGGCTGGGGTGGTGCAGGATTTTTATAGACAGGTGCAAACAAGTTTTGGGTGGGGCGCAACTGATTGGTTGACAGTTTGAACTTTTGAAAAAGGCATATGTGGAGTTTGCTGATTGGCTTTGGGGACCCGCTCGCGCGGAAGAGAGAGGCGGGAAGGGGGAACAAGCTGATTGGTTCTGAGGGCCCGCGCGCGGGAGGAGAGAGGCAGGGAGGGGGAACAAGAAGGGGGAAGGTAGGAATGCCATCATGGCGTCTTCTATAAGCCAAGCAATTACAGAAGGGCAAAAGAGCAATTAATCACGCAATTAATAACCTAATCTACGCCTAAAGCCAGCGGTTCACAGAAAAGCAAACAAGCGGTTAGTTATCCTATCTGCCAGGGGAGGGGACTTTTCAGGGCAGGGGTCTTTCAAGCCATTCTAGAAAAATAGCTTGGGGTTCTCTCGGGAACGCGGCATTGGTCCTTGCACTATGGTTTAATAGAAAAGGGATTAGCACCAAGTTACTTAAATGAGCATAGGTTGAAATCGTTTACTGAGAGTAAATATTTTAAATAGTTATATTTTAACTAAATCTATTATCAATCATAAATCTATTACACGAAGGTTACAGACAATTTAAAAGAGAGAGCTTTCTCTTCAGGGTTTTAAATAACCCCTGTCTGTCTTGGCACAAGAAATGCAAAGATAGGAAAAGGTTTGTAAAAGATCATATAATAGATTTTACTAATTCTATTTATTTGACAGACAGAGATCACAAGTAGGCAGAGAGGCAGGCAGAGAGAAAGATGGGGAAGCAGGCTCCCGGTCAAGCAGAGAGCCTGATGAAGGGCTCGATCCCAGGACCCTGAGATCATGACCTGAGCCCAAGGCAGAGGCTTAACACACGGAGCCACCCAGGCGCCCCCAGATGAAATACATTTCTGACTTAGAAACTTCAGATAGAATTATTTTGTCCATGATGACAACTGAAGAAAATGTGTCATCCCTAAACCTAACCTTAAACCCTACCAACGCTGAAACCTAAGCTGACCTTAAAGCCCAAACTAGAACCCTGAATCCCAAACCTGGAATGGAACCCAAAGCCTGTACCTGAGCCCTGGATCCAAGCCCTGAACCACGAACCCAAACCCTAAACCAGACCTCCAAGTCATGAAACCTGAACCCAAATCTCAGCATGAAGTCAAACCCCAAATTTGACCTTGAACTTTATCCCATAAGCCCTGAGTCTTAAAGCCTAAATCATAAACTTAAAGCCCTAAACTATAACTCTGTTCCCTTGTCCTTCACTCTAAACCCTCACCCTAACACTAAACCCAAAGCCTGATCTAGAACTCTGACTAAAACCTGAACCTGTACCCAAATTCAAATGCTTCACCACACTTTGCTTAGGCACTTGCCATTGATGGATATTTGCAGTTTCTACCTTTTGATTCTTGTGAACATTGTTTGGGTTGGGGGCTAGGGTTAGGGTCTTGGATTAGGGTAGGGTCCAGGCTTGAGACCAAGTTGAGGTCAGAGTGTGGGTCTGCATCAGGGCCATGTTCAGTGACACTGTTTGGGTCAAGGACTGTTGTAATTCCACATTGTTTCCAATTCATTGTTCCTTAGCTATTTGGGGGGAAGTTGGGGGGTATTGGGCTCCATGCAGCTTGAATTTCCGGAATGAAATGGCATCAGCTGGACCCCAGGAGGGAGCAGGACCTTCCACTGAAGGGTGAGCTCCCACAGTCCTGCACTGCCTTGCACCGCCTGCAGAGGGCGCCAGACCCCAGCTCCCGCCCTGAGCCCAGGCTGCACAGCCACAGCTGGGACCAGAGCCCCGCCTCTTCAGGAACCACTGTGGAGACTTCTGGAGAATGTGGGGCGCCTCCCACCCTGACAGGACAAGCTGAGGAGGGTGTGGCTCTGCATCCACACTGACCGGACCCGTTGTGGAGGACGCGCCCACACTGGCAGCAGTCCAACCTCCTAAGGACCAGATGCTGGAGGAGCTGAGGAGAAGCCGCCTGAGTGGACTGTCAAGGGGTTCGTGGTCTCAGGACCCCACAGAGGAAGGGAGCCCTATGTAGACACTGGGGCTTCCGTCGTTTTGTGTGAGGAGACGTGGACTCCTGCTGTGCTGTGCGCGGGGCTGTGGGGTCCCCCCTTTCTGGGCTCGGGTGCTCCTAGGTCCTCATCTGTGTTTGTGTGCTCGCGATTCGGTTCCTGGGGCTCCTCAGATGGTCTGAGGTCAGGGAGCGTCCGCCTGCTTCGGTGCTTGTGCTCTCCCCACCTCAGCCCTGCGGGGTCCTTCCCGTGTCCACACCCACTCCAGGCTTGCGCCGAGTCCGGAAATTCGGGAGCCAGAGTGAGGACTCTGTAGACGGTTTTGGGGAGAGTAGGTATTTTCCCAGTGTGGGTTCTACCCTGAGCACAGTGCCTCCCCATCTCCGTGTGTACCCCTCCCTGTCTGTCGTCATTGTTGCAGGGCTGTCAGATGACAGGTCTGTCACCTTCTTGGTTCAGGGGCCTCCCGGGTATCTTGCTGTCTTGGATGCAGGTGTAAATGAGATCGTTCTCAGCAGTCTCTTTTTGATGGTTCCTTCCGAGCACCTAGGAGTGCCACTAATTTGTGCATATTGATTTTGTTCCTTGCAGGTTTTTGAATTTATTAGTTCAATTGGCCTTAAACTCAATCTGCCAGTTATTTGACCAGCAGCATGGGTTTAATTGGGAAGAGCAGAGAATGGCAGTCTGGGCTGAGCAAGCTAAGGTCCCATCACAGGCAAGTGCGAGAAACAAAGGAGAGGAACATTATTTCATGGAGGAGCAAGAAGTTGGGAAGGGTGCTTGAAGGAAAGTCCCTTGGAGAAAGGCAGGGTGATGGAGAATTCTCACCAGCTGAGCTGCAAAGCTCCTACAAAAAGTCAGGAGATGAACCTCCAGCTTCCCGTGTGAGGCCTGGAATTGGTGAGTCTCTCCTGTGGGGGATTGCAATGTGGGGTCTGTAATGGGCACTGAGCACCAGGCGCTCCCTTCCAGCCTCCCCTTCTGGCATCCCCAGTCCACTTTACTGGGGCTTCCCTTCCTGCTTTTGCACAGTTCTAACCAGCTTGTGGTGGAACGTTGTGGAAAAACTGAAATTCCAAATCCACTGCTTCTACTGCACCTGAGATACAGGGGCCCATGATTTAATTCTCCCACGAGTCTCTTGCTAACATGTGTCCTCTCCATGTTGGGTGACCTGGATTTGGGAGGGCTTGGCCTCCATCCCAAAGTCTGATGTTCTCTCTGCTTCCGTGTCATCGTGCTAACATGGATATTTGGAAGATTCATTTCCTCTGTGGTGATTTCAAAGTGCAGTCAGCTTGTTATAGCAGCACAAATACGTGCTGTCTCCACACTCAGATTCCCCAGCCGTCATTTCTTTACCACGTTTGCCACTTCACACGGGATGCTTCAGTGTGTTTGATCCCACACCAGGACAATGTCCTGCAGAACCACCACATAACCTGAAATGAGGAGATTATTACAGAAACCATCCAAGGGTTAGTGTTAGGAACCAGGGACATGGCAGGGCTGATCTGAAGACCCCATGGAGAGCTGTCTGGGTGGCTGAGTTGACAGTGGAGGTGAGGGTGAGTGTCTGGCTCTGGCTTTGTGTCCAGGAGTCAGCTCTGTGTGGGTGTGTCCTTAGCTAGGCATGCAGATTTCTGCTCCTCTGAATCCTTTCCAGAGTTCCAAATGGCACAGTTTCCTTCTGGGCAGCAGGCTGAGTCCTCTGGGATTGCCCATGTGTCCCCAAATTGTAGGGCACCTACTGCAAGGCCTTTGGGGTCAGAATCTTGAAAAGCAAACCAAAGGTTATGGTTAGGGCCCACAACATGGCAGGCCCGATCTGCCAGCACTCTGTCCATCTTTCTGGGGGAGGGGGCAGTCGAGGGATTTGTTCAGGTTGAGTGTCAAGCTCCAGGTTTGCATCCAGGGGCCTGCTGAATATGGGGCTGTCCAGAGGTAGGAATGCAGATTTCAGTTCCTCTGAATCCTTTCTGGAGTTCCAAATGGCATGGTTCCTTTCAGGGTGGCAGGGTTAGTCCTATGGTGTTCCTCACTGTCCCCAATCTCTGAGGCTTTGGAGCCAGGCCGTCGGGGACAGACAAACACAGGCTGGAGAGCTTTAATGTCAGAAATGTATTTTCGCACAGATCTGGAGGCCAGAAGTTCCTGATCAAGGTGCCAGCAAGGTTGGTCTCCAGTGAGCTTTTTCTTGTTGTTCTATAGATCACTACCTTTTCAACTGTGCCCTCAGATGACCTCTTCTCTGTGGGCCCCCAGAGGGGAGGTAGGGGGAGTGCTTTCATGTGTTTCACCCTTATGAGGACACCAGTCCTAGCAGATTAGGACTCCTGTGACCTCACCAAGCCTTCAGTACCTCCTTCTAGGTAGGCCCTATCTCCAGATGCAGTCACACTGGAGATTAGGAATACTTCATATGACTTTTGTGGGGACACAATTCAGTCCATAACAATTAGTACAGGAGAAAAGCCATGGAGAGAATTCTAGAGGAGTCACAAGTTGATGTTATAAGGTAAGTGGGTATAAAAGAGCACCTCTGAAGTCCAATAGATCATTAGAGCTAGAGGCTGACAGGAAAGTCCCGTACGTGCCACAGTTTTGAGTTTGATGCAAGCGCAACTCTGAAGGGAAGATATTTGGGAGGCCTTGGCCGACCACTACTTCCAGCCAGGGGTGATTCTGGAGGGAGTATCTCTCGGAGTGCTGCCTAGAATCAAGACTTTGGGGTTGGAAAAGTGCCACTTCCAAAGCTGGAGAAGGATGGTGCTGTAAGTTACTTGAAGAGTACTGTTCTGGGAGATAGGAGATCTGGGGTGTCTTCTTTGTTCTGCTGCTGACCAGATGTGAAAATGCAGATTAACTCCCTAACCATCTCAGTTCTACCACCATGTGCTGCTGTCATGTGTCCCAAGCCCCAGAGTTAGTTTGATCCATAAGCAGAAGCCAGTCTTTTAGTTCCCAATCTCTTAATCGGGCTGATCGTCACAATATATAGCGGACACGTGACAGCCACCGGGGAGAAGTAAGGGTTGTCTTCCCCTCAGGGAGAGTGGAAAAGCTCTAGGAGAGGGCATACCCGTAGACCAAAGGCAGCCAGTGCTGGAGAGTGGAGCCACGGGGAAGAGTGTGCTGATGACAGCCTTGTGGAGGGAGGGCAGAAAGAGCCACCACCATGACACTTGAGTTACAGATCGAGCTTGGGGATAGAGAAGGGATCAGGGCACGGTAGAGCAGCAGCTGGCAAAGTGATTCTGTTGAGCTTAAGCTCATAGTGCCTTAGCGAATTAGAATGGGAAATGCCTTGCTATTGTCTGTGACTCTGTGATTGTGTGAGTATGAGTGACAGAGTGGGGACAAAGAGAGAGGGAGAGAGAATACATTAAATTTTAAAGAAGGACAATAAGGGACGCCTGGGTAGCTTACTCAGTTAAGCATCTACCTTTGGTTCAGGTCATGATCCCAGGGTCCTGGTATTGGATCCCATACCAGGCTCTAGTGGGGGGCCTGCCTTCCCTCTGCCTGCAGCTCCCCTTGCTTGTGATCTCTCTCTTCCTCTGTAACAAATAATAGTAAAAAATAAACAAGGGCGATACGTTATGTTTACTTTTGTTTCTGATGCCAGACATGGGTTCAGAGGATTGAAGAGGGAGATCCAAGGAGCTAGCCTCTCAAGAGGAGTGAATACCTAGTCACTGGTAAGACCCCTGGTCCTGCAATACAATATGGCTCCTGTGATCTGGGTCCTGTTAAATGCCCCTCGCCATCCTTCACCCGATAGTTTGATTCTTCATTGCGTTCAGTGTGGGGAACTGGGAGAAGCTATGACACTTGGCCCTTTGTGGAGGAATGTTAGTAGTATAAATAGCAATAGTTATCAGTTCTGGAGCACTTCCATGACTCTGCTGCAGGCACTCTGCTGTGACCTGGGTTTATAGCAGTGAGATAAACATAGAAATAGATGTGGGCTCTGTTCCCAAGAATCTGAAACCCACTATTCTCCTTGTCCCTTTCCCATTCTGTCTTCTTCAGCCCTTGTGCAATCCCACCAAGCAGGAAGCTTGCTTCTCCCCTTCCCTCTCCTGCTCCCCCTGCTTGTGCTCTCATTCCCTCTCTCTGACATGTAAATAAATCAAATGTTTTAAAAAATTATAAAAAAGGCAAAACAAATAACCATTTTTGGAGAGTGATTTTCTGAATGCAGTTATGGGCAGTGCTGGGTACTGAAGAAGACGCTCTGCTGACCAGAGGAGTGGGGAAATTACAGAACAAATTCCACAGGTCATTGAATATATCACATTCATCACCCCACCCATAGCACTCATTAATCTCTAGCCCAGCCAATATGTTGGTTATAAAAATGAGCTTTCTCCAAACTGACAGGAAGTTCTCGTTTTAGCAATGTAAATCATTCTGATCTTTATCACTAATGTGATCTAATCCTGTCTAGTAAAGAAACTTGAGAGTTCTATATCTCTGTAAGCATTTAAGAAAAACAATGGACTCTACTCTAATTACTTTTTAACTAACTTGACTTGCCAAAGGAAGGAGAAAGTAAATATCAGAAATCTTACCACTAAGCACAAGTTGCAAGTTATACCTGCCAAAATGTGGTTCAAAATATAAGTAACCAGTCTCCTTAGAAGCCTTTTACCTTCTTATATCTGTTATGTTGGGTAAATGAGTAGTTACTAGAATACAGCTGGCTCAGTGATCACAATTCAGCTTACCCTCAGAAATATAAATAGATTACATGTTTAGCCCGGTAACTGGACACTGATATAGAATTATTCACTGGCTGATTCCTAGATCAGAAACCACAAAAAATTTTTCTTTTTTATGGAAGTATGGCTGTTACAATAGTCTCACCTGTACCTCATAGTGATTGACTTAACTACTCTATACGTTACAACTCTAGATGTAACATTTTAATAAAACAACAATATCTTTGATGGTATCATGGAAATGTAAGTGCCTTGTGCACTTTTCTTAATGTGTATAATTACCTAAACATCATAGTAAGTAAATCAAGGCCATTGTCAAGCTTCCGTCAAGGAGAGTCCTTAACTAGAGGGATTTCCCATTGCTCTCAGGATGATAACGTCTGAGTTACAGGTTCCGTTAGTTGGCCACACACATTTGGAGCCTTGTGGACTTTCTGACAGCTGAGCAGCATATCTGTTTCAAGCATTGTGATCCCTGTTCTTACTGCAAGAGTGACAGTTGTCACTTTTCCTTTGACCCCTGTCTTTAGGAAAGTGTCTGACTCAGAAAGTCGAGTCAGTACCCCCCAAAAATATTTTCAGGAGAACCACCTCAAAGATGATTACCTGAGATACTGTCAAGAAAAAAAAAACTGAAATTCTAAGCAACATCCATAAAAAGTATTTTCATGTTGATAAGGAAAGATTTTCCCCTAAATACCAGAGAGGCTCCATGAAAGTGAGATTGTTACCTATTTTGTTCACCGTGTCACCAGTCCCTAGAAGAGCGCCTAAGACATCACTCAAGATTAGGTTGCTTTGAATGAATCAAATGAATGAATGAACTGTAGCCTTTGATAGTGAGGTAGTTTATGGTCCTTAGGCAAGAGATGTGATTTGTGTTGGGATTTCAAGAATGGGAGGTGCTGAAGAGAAAATTGAGAAGCTAAATGTGAAAATATGCAATTTACTGACTGGAGTAGTTCTGAATATATTTCAAACATAATTAAACTATGGCTGTGGGTCTATATGCGTTTTCATAATTTTCCCTTGAAAATGTGAGGCATACAGATGTCATCTCCAATGAATTCTCCTTGTCCGTATACAGAATCACCAAAAAAAAAAAAAAAAAAAAAGGCATTCTGACAGTCTTCAGACCATCCACTCCAGGATTGTGACTCTTTCTTCTCCATGTTCTTTCTGACATCATGGACTTTCAGGTTGACCTCTCTCATCTTGGGTCCCACTCTCATTAGCTGTAGAAGTCATGCGATGTTTGTGATGTGAGGGTGGCAATACTCTCTGACTTTTGGTTACAATATGTCTTTGAAAGCCAGTGTTTATTCTGCTTTTACAGCATTTCTCCATTTGAATTGGCCACCTTTTAAGTGGTCATTAGCCACATGTGGCTACTAGCCATGGGACTTGGACAGCAGAGGTGTGGAAAGTCCGCACATTCTTCCACTCAAAGGATATTGTGAGTTATGCTACATCTTTTTTTTTGAAGTGCCTTTTTTAGATATTTAAATTCAATTAGCCATTAGATAGTACATCATTGGTTTCAGAGAATTCAGTAACTCATCAGTTGTGGATAACCCTTGGTGCTCATCACATCACGTGTCCTCCTTAATGCCTATCACCCAGTTTCTCCATGTCTCCCACTCCCCTCCCCCCCAGCAACTCTCAGTTTGTTTCCTATAGTTAAAGGTGCCTCATGGCTTGTCTCCCTTTCTGATGACTCCCATTCAGATTTCCCTCCCTTCCCTCTGATCCTCTGTACTACATCTTAATCTCAACAGTCAAGCAGTGGTAGTAATTCAGTCATGGAGTCATGCATATTCTAAATCTAATGAGGTGGATTCCCATACTGCCTTTGTCTCTTCTAGAGCGCTTACATTTGTTATATTATTGCTGCTGTGTTCATGTTTCTCGTTCACTGAATGTCTGATAAAAGAATTAGTAAAATGTGTGACTGCAGAAAATACAATGGTCATGGATGATGAAGATTTTCTCCTTGACCAGACTCGAGTCAAGTTCCTCTGAGTCCTCTTTCTGTCTAGCCTTGACCTTAGGCTCCGCCCACTTAGCCCAGTTTTAGCAAGAAATCTGCTTGGTCATTTTTCAGCAATCTTCTATCCTACTCTTGATATCTGATCAAATTCCTTATCTCTCACGCCTGGTATCTTACCACTTTTTTTTTTAAGATTTATTTATTTTGACAGAGAGAGAGCCTGAGCAGGGGGAATAGCAGAGGGAGAGAGAGAACCAGACTCCCCACTGAGCAGCAAGCCCAATGCCAGGCTTGATCCTGGGATCAGATCATGACCAAGCCAAAGCCAGAGATTTAACCAACTAAGCCACCCAGGTGCTTCAGTATCTATAACCCTTAATATCTGATCCAATCCCTTATTCCCAGGGCACCTGGTTGGTGCAGCTGGTTGAACGTTTGACTCTTGGTTTCTACTCTGGTCATGATCTCACGGTCCTGAGATTAAGCCTCACCTCAGGCTCTATGCTCAGTGAAGAGTCTGATTAAAATTCTCTTTCCCTCTCCCTCTACCCCTACCCCTGCTCCCTCTCTCTAAAATGTATTAATAAGTCTTTTAAAAAATTCCTTATCCCCTGATCTCAATAGTTTATGACCCTAGCCTTCCTTCAACAATATTACTGTCCAGATGGTTTAGCCAGAATCCCTTCATCCTTACCCTTGATGTTCCATCTTAATTTTACATTCAGTGATCCCCACCATGCTCTTTAGCTGTAAATCTCCATTTGTCTGAGCTGAGCCAGATTTCTCTCCCATACTATACAATAAAATCTCATCATAGTAGCATCCCTTGATTAAAATCTTCCTTACTCTCTTTAATGGGTGTCACAATATTTTTTTTTTCTTTAACAGTCAGGAGGGTGCTAATGGAGTACCATGACAAAAGGCCTAACTTCCTATAATGGACATTTCTTTGGTTTACCTGACAAATACTCTTTCTCTCTTCTAAGGAAAATTTCCGGTTCTCAGTATAACTGCCAACTGGCCCAGGGGTGGACAAGTGAGGCAGATGAGACCAAAATGAAAATTCTGTTGAGACACTGGACCTTGAGGATTCAAGCCAAGGACATAAAAGTGTTGGTACTCCATTATTCTGATGGTCCGTTAACTCTTGCTTTTTTGGTTCCTGTGTCTATCACTGCCCCTGCCTTTTTGAAGATAATGACCATTCATCTGAGTACACGGTTCACAGAATCCCTTTGCAGTGGCCCATGCGGGCCAAGGTAGTAGAGCATAATAGATCTCTGTAAGTTTTTAAAAAATGTCTTTGTCCCTGTTGCCCATGGCCATTAAAGACCAAAGGTCGGGGGTAGGGGGATATTGGAAAAGGTGAAGTTATAGTTACTCACTGATTTTTTGATTGGTAGAGAGAAAGCAACACCTACATACAGGGCCAGTGGGTGAGTGGAGGAAACATCTTTGGCTCTAGGAGGAATGGGGGAAGGAGAAATATTAATAATCTTTGTCTTTGGAACTGCCCCTGAAGACTTCCCCACACAGGAAAATGACCTAGCGTGACTCTCCTAAACTTCGGCAAGCCCCTTAAATTTAACTGACTTCTAGATCTGATACTCCCTGCTGGATAACTCTGATCATTATTGGATTGTTACTTATTTTATTTTAAAATTATTTTTAAAGAAAATTTTAATCTAAATACAATTAATTAACATATAATACTAGTTTCAGACATACAGGTTAGTGATTCATCAGTCTTTTGTAACACCCAGTGCTCACTGTATCACATGCCTTCCTTAATGTCCATCACCCAGTTACCCCATCCACCCATCCCTCTCCCCTCCAAGAACCCTCAGTTTGTTTACTGTGATTAAGAGTCTCTTCTGAGGGGTACCTGGCTGGCTCAGTGGGTTAAAGCCTCTGCCTTCAACTCAGGTTATGATCTCAGGGTCCTGGGATCGAGCCCCACATCAGGCTCTCTGCTCCCTGGGGAGTCTGCATCCTCCTCTCTCGCTCTTCCTGCCTCTCTGCCTACTTGTGATCTCTGTTTGTCAAATAAGTAAATAAAAATCTTTTTTTTTAAAGTCTCTTCTGGTTTGTCTCCCTCTTTGACTTCATCTTGTTTTATTTTTTTCCTTTACTCCCCTATGATTCTGGTTTGTTTCTTGAACTCCACATATGAGTGAGATCATATGATAATTGTCTTTCTCTGACTGACTTATTTCGCTTGGCATAATACCCTCTACTTTCACCCCTGTCATTGCAAATAATTGCCATTTATTTTAACTCGACAGAGAAGGCCACTAGAAACAGCAGGTGATGGCCCCAGCTCCTGTTCCTCCATGCAGAACATCTGTCAACACCTGTAGACATCTTTTCCTCCCCCCATTCCTATGAATGTTGCTCAGTTGTTACATGGCATGGACAAATGCTGTTGGCTGGTGGCATGGACACACTGGACAAGCTTGGCCTTCGGTAAAACAAAGACTGGCTTCAATTACTCCAACTGAAACAGGAATGCTTGGATGAACAAGCCTGCCAGGAAGTCCCACTGGAGGTACTCAACCTGTGCCCCTTCCCTCCTTGGACCAAGAACCTGAACTTGAGAGATGAATGGCTTATCCAAGGTTATGGCAAGGTTACACAGACCTGAAACTAGACACAGGTGTACATGCCTATTGATCAAGGCTGGCTGAGAAATCGAACTGCCTCAAATCTTGATTCTTTTTGCCACTTCTTATTCTCTGACCCTGTTTTTCATAGATTAGGATGTAGGAATAATAAAAATATCAGCTAATGGGGTATCCTGACTTTTTGATCTTTTAGTTCTTGTCAGACATTTACCATAATGCTTAGCACATGGATATGTGTGTGCACACACGTGCACATGCATGACACTCAAAAAATTGTTCCCTGATATTAACTTTATCAGTGCACTTTGCATCCACCACCAATTGGCTGTTTTGTCACAAACTGATTAAAGCAGAACTGTCAAGTGAGGAACTTCAAAGCCAAAGCATTAAGTGCTTTGAAAAACCAGCACCTGGGAGGATTTGTCTCAGCATCTGTGATTAGAAGGCAGCAAAAAGAGACTTTGGGGACACAGTTCACCCCTTCATGAAGCAGCCATTCAGAACTTTCTCCGAAGGGCTAATGCCTAATCTTCCAAAGACCAGCAAGAACAAGCTTATGGTCTGTTAAAATCAGATTTTTAAAAGATTTTTATTTATTTATTTGAGAGGGAGAGAGAGAGAGTGAGAGAGAGAGCATGAGAGGGGAGAAGGTCAGAGGGAGAAGCGGACTCCCCATGAAGCTGGGAGCCTGATGCAGTCCTTGATCCTGGGACTCCAGAATCAAAATCAGTTTGATTGACTCAATACAGTCAGGGAGGACAGTCCTCAGGAGTCACAGAATGCTGGTTGCCATGAGGGAGGAGTCTTTTACAAAGTCTGGGCTCTCACAGAAGGAGTCTGAAGCACGTGTATGGAAAGCAGAGGTCAGTTCTGGATTAGAAGCTCTTTCTGAGGGGAAATGAGTAGAAGCAGGGATTAACCAGGACTTGGGCTCTGCTTTATTCAGTTCAAGTTGCTGCAACAAATGATGACAGACTGGGTGGCTGAAACAGCAAAACATGTACTATTCCTTGCAGTTCTAGAGACTGAGAAGTCCAAAAGCAAGATCCTGGGAGATCTGATATCTAGCAAGAGACTGCTTCATTATCTACAAATGCCCATATTTCTGTTGTAGACTTGCATGGATGACAGCTGGCAGAACAATCTCTCAGGTCGTTTCTCAGAAGTGCTTTTATCTCATTCACAAGTGTTCCAATCTCATGACCTCACCACCTCTCAAAGCCCATACCTCCTGATGGCACTCCTTGAGGGTCAGGGCTTCAACATCTGAATTGGGACAAGACACAAACATTCAGTCCATTAGCAAGTGTTGTCATGAGGACAGCATAGCTTATCAACTGGGTATCCCCAGGAATCCATGGGACTAGCAAAGCAGAATCTGGGGGTGTCACTGGTAGGAAAGCAGGAGGTCCCCAAGAGACAGTCCTCATAGCATTTTACAGAGACAGCAGGACCCTTGAGAAACAATAGTTTCCGTGACGCATACACCAGCCTTTATCTATGCCTGTCCTCCCTGCTGGATTCACAGCAAGCCTACTTCTTTCTTTTCCAGTACAAATGGATTTCCACTCTCTGAATCCTGATGAATTTTTGCTCTTTTGCAGTTAGTAGGTTGTCCCTCAGGATTCTGCATGTCTGGATTTGCAATCGTGGAAACTGCCAAAGGTCTAGGGACCTGCATGGCAGAACCCGGCTTCTACCACTATTGCCCCTTGAGCGTCCTGTGCTGCTGTCAAAGGTCTGTGTGCATTGGCTTATTGTTTTTTTTTTTTAATGTAATTGCTTATACGTGTGTTTCATCATGCTCAAGTGGCCTTTCTGTGAAAAAGTGGCCAAGCTACACCTAGAAGTCACTGAAGAAAGTTCTAAGAACTCCTGGTTAGTATGAGGCTAGAGAGAGAGAGAAAGAGAGAAAAGAAATCTGCCTCTCTGCATTTTGCAAGTCCCTGGGCAAAATCTGTTGGCTGTGCACTCCTCACACGAAGATTCCAGGCAGGGAGACCCTCCTGAGCCTCATCTCCCTGAGTTCCTCTTCCAGAAGCAATCCCTAGTTTGAGACCAGGGTTAGCGAAAATAGAGCAGCAAAGCAGGGTCCAGAAGGAAGGACTGCCACAGACCATGGAGCACCAGGGGGACAGGCTGGTACCTCCTCACGGTTGGGGTACAAATGGGCTCAGCTCAGCAGGTATAGGGGTGCCCTTGGCCCCTCTGGTGGGCTTTGCAGTGCCCCAATCTCAGGAAGAAAAAAGGCTGGCTCAGGTGACATATTTTTGACTGGGAAGGAGCTGACAGCAATGGAAATAAACAAGTAGGGAATGATGTTGTAAAGTTGGAGGGTTTGTCCTTTATATCTCAGCTTTCTCTCCTATCTTCCCTTGCTCTGTAGTGTGTTATCAAAGAAGTTTTTGGCACGATATTCCTGTTCACTGATTAACTCTTGAGCTGTGTCTTTTCTGCTGTTCAGCTCATCTGGTGAATTCTTTTACTGTAAAAAGTATCTTGCCCTTGCAAGGGCAATGGCAAGACCTGAGAAATCCCAGAGATTTCAGCTTGCCACCCAGAAGGAAACCAGGCTATTTGGAATGCTGGAAAGGATTCAGAGTAGGGGAAATCGTCTTGGACATCTGAGACCACCCCCACATTCAGCGGTCCACTGGACACAAACCCAGACCTTGATACTGATCCTGAAACATGCTCTCAACTCAGACCCCTGTGATCCTCGCCACAGTGCTTTCAGATCAGTGCAGCCATGCCCATAGGCACAAACTCTTAAGCCTAGATTCTGTCCTGAGAGGTGTGTCCCCGACGGCCTGGCTCCAAATCCTCAAAGATTGGGGACAGTGAGGAACACCATAGGACTCACCCTGCCACCCTGAAAGGAACCATGCCATTTGGAACTCCAGAAAGGATTCAGAGGAACTGAAATCTGCATTCCTACCTCTGGACACCCCCATATTCAGCAGGCCCCTGGATGCAAACCTGGAGCTTGACACTCACCCTGAACAAATCCCTCGACTGCTTCCTCCCCCAGAAAGATGGACAGAGTGCTGGCAGATCGGGCCTGCCATGTGGTGGGCCCTAACCATAACCTTTGGTTTGGTTCGGTTCTCAGGATTGTGACCCCAAAGGCCTTGCAGTAGGTGCCCTACAATTTGGGGACACATGGGCAATCCCAGAGGACTCAGCCTGCTGCCCAGAAGGAAACTGTGCCATTTGGAACTCCGGAAAGGATTCAGAGGAGCAGAAATCTGCATGCCTAGCTGAGGACACACCCACACAGAGCTGACTCCTGGACACAAAGCCAGAGCCAGACACTCACCCTCACCTCCACTGTCAACTCAGCCACCCTGACAGCTCTCCATGGGGTCGTCAGGTCAGTCCTGCCATGTCCCTGGTTCCTAACACTAACCCTTGGATGGGTTCTGTAATGATCTCCTCATTTCAGGTTATGTGGTGGTTCTGCAGGACATTGTCCTGGTGTGGGATCAAACACACTGAAGCATCCCGTGTGAAGTGGCAAACGTGGTAAAGAAATGACGGCTGGGGAATCTGAGTGTGGAGACAGCACGTATTTGTGCTGCTATAACAAGCTGACTGCACTTTGAAATCACCACAGAGGAAATGAATCTTCCAAACAACCATGTTAGCACGACGACACGGAAGCAGAGAGAACATCAGACTTTGGGATGGAGTCCAAGCCCTCCCAGTTCCAGGTCACCCAACATGGAGAGGACACATGTTAGCAAGAGACTCGTGGGAGAATTAAATCATGGGCCCCTGTATCTCAGGTGCAGTAGAAGCAGTGGATTTGGAATTTCAGTTTTTCCACAACGTTCCACCACAAGCTGGTTAGAACTGTGCAAAAGCAGGAAGGGAAGCCCCAGTAAAGTGGACTGGGGATGCCAGAAGGGGAGGCTGGAAGGGGGCGCCTGCTGCTCAGTGCCCATTACAGACTCCACATTGCAATTCCCCACAGGAGAGACTCACCAATTCCAGGCCCCACACGGGAAGCTGGAGGTTCATCTCCTGACTTTTTGTAGGAGCTTTGCAGCTCAGCTGGTGAGAATTCTCCATCACCCTGCCTTTCTCCAAGGGACTTTCCTTCAAGCACCCTTCCCAACTTCTTCCTCCTCCATGAAATAATGTTACTCTCCTTTGTTTCTCGCACTTGCCTGTGATGGGACCTTAGCTTGCTCAGCCCAGACTGCCATTCTCTGCTCTTCCCAATTAAATCCATGCTGCTGGTCAAATAACTGGCAGATTGAGTTTAAGGCCAATCGAACAAATAAATTCAAGATCTTGCAAGGAACAAAATCAATATGCACAAATTAGTGGCACTCCTAGGTGCTCGGAAGGAACCATCAAAAAGAGACTGCGGAGAACGATCTCATTTACACCTGCATCCAAGACAGCAAGATACCCGGGAGGCCCCTGAACCAAGAGGGTGACAGACCTGTCATCTGAAAGCCCTGCAACAATGACGACAGACAGGGAGGGGTACACACGGAGATGGGGAGGCACTGTGCTCAGGGTAGAACCCACACTGGGAAAATACCTACTCTCCCCAAAACCGTCTACAGAGTCCTCACTCTGGCTCCCGAATTTCTGGACTCGGCGCAAGCCTGGAGTGGTTGTGGACACGGGAAGGACCCCGCAGGGCTGAGGTGGGGAGAGCACAAACACCGAAGAAGGCTGATGCTCCCTGACTGCAGACCATCTGAGGAGCCCAAGGAACCTAATCCGCGAGCACACAAACACAGACGAGGACCGAGGAGCACCCGAGCCCAGAAAGGGGGGACCCCACAGCCCCGCGCACAGCACAGCAGGAGGCCACGTCTCCTCACACAAAACGACGGAAGCCCCAGTGTCTACACAGGGCGCCCTTCCTCTGTGGGGTCCTGAGACCACGAACCCCTTGACAGTCCACTCAGGCGGCTTCTCCTCAGCTCCTCCAGCATCTGGTCCTTAGGAGGTTGGACTGCTGCCAGTGTGGGCGCGTCCTCCACAACGGGTCCGGTCAGTGTGGATGCAGAGCCACACCCTCCTCAGCTTGTCCTGTCAGGGTGGGAGGCGCCCCACATTCTCCAGAAGTCTCCACAGTGGGTCCTGAAGAGGCGGGGCTCTGGTCCCAGCTGTGGCTGTGCAGCCTGGGCTCAGGGCGGGAGCTGGGGTCTGGCGCCCTCTGCAGGCGGTGCAAGGCAGTGCAGGACTGTGGGAGCTCACCCTTCAGTGGAAGGTCCTGCTCCCTCCTGGGGTCCAGCTGACGCCATTTCATTCCGGAAATTCAAGCTGCATGGAGCCCAATACCCCCCAACATTCCCCCAAATAGCTAAGGAACAATGAATTGGAAACAATGTGGAATTACAACAGTCCTTGACCCAAACAGTGTCACTGAACATGGCCCTGATGCAGACCCACACTCTGACCTCAACTTGGTCTCAAGCCTGGACCCTACCCTAATCCAAGACCCTAACCCTAGCCCCCAACCCAAACAATGTTCACAAGAATCAAAAGGTAGAAACTGCAAATATCCATCAATGGCAAGTGCCTAAGCAAAGTGTGGTGAAGCATTTGAATTTGGGTACAGGTTCAGGTTTTAGTCAGAGTTCTAGATCAGGCTTTGGGTTTAGTGTTAGGGTGAGGGTTTAGAGTGAAGGACAAGGGAACAGAGTTATAGTTTAGGGCTTTAAGTTTATGATTTAGGCTTTAAGACTCAGGGCTTATGGGATAAAGTTCAAGGTCAAATTTGGGGTTTGACTTCATGCTGAGATTTGGGTTCAGGTTTCATGACTTGGAGGTCTGGTTTAGGGTTTGGGTTCGTGGTTCAGGGCTTGGATCCAGGGCTCAGGTACAGGCTTTGGGTTCCATTCCAGGTTTGGGATTCAGGGTTCTAGTTTGGGCTTTAAGGTCAGCTTAGGTTTCAGCGTTGGTAGGGTTTAAGGTTAGGTTTAGGGATGACACATTTTCTTCAGTTGTCATCATGGACAAAATAATTCTATCTGAAGTTTCTAAGTCAGAAATGTATTTCATCTGGGGGCGCCTGGGTGGCTCCGTGTGTTAAGCCTCTGCCTTGGGCTCAGGTCATGATCTCAGGGTCCTGGGATCAAGCCCTTCATCAGACTCTCTGCTTGACGAGGAGCCTGCTTCCCCATCTTTCTCTCTGCCTGCCTCTCTGCCTACTTGTGATCTCTGTCTGTCAAATAAATAGAATTAGTAAAAGCTATTATATGATCTTTTACAAACCATTTCCTATCTTTGCATTCTCATGTGCCAAGACAGACAGGGATTGTTTAAAACCCTGAAGAGAGTGCTCTTGCTTTTAAATTGCCTGTAACCTTCGTGTAATAGATTTATGATTGATGATAGATTTAGTTAAAATATAACTATTTAAAATATTTACTCTCAGTAAACGATTTCAACCTATGCTCATTTAAGTAACTTGGTGCATAATCCCTTTTCTATTAAACCATAGTGCAAGGACCAATGCAGCGTTTCCAGGAGAACCCCAAGCTATTTTTCTAGAATGGCTGTATGCTTAACATGGCGTCCTGTTTTCACTCCCTTTGTGGAGCACCTACCCTGGAGGTCATGTAATAACCAATGACCAAAAAAAACAAACAAAAAACCCAAACATCCAGGTCGAAGTGCCATCCCTGCCTGGAGTGGAGGAGACTGCTCAGACAGATCCCAGGCAGGCATCTCAGCCCAGGCCTGTGCTGGGGAAGCTGGTTCCTGGCTTTGGGCGCAATCTGGAAGCCAGCAAACTGACCCAAGAGTGCAGCCGGCGTTTAAGACTGATGATCTATTCGCAGCCAGGCTGCACGTGGACACCCGCTCAGGGAGCCCGGCTAGGAGGCTGCCCAGCACTGGCGCTGGCAATGCAGTAGCATGCCAGGGCTTAGCCCCGCACCCCAGCCATGGCTCAGGTTTCAGAATTTAGGGGGCGGGGCCGGAGCAGAGAAGGGTCTTTGCTAATTTCCGAAGCTGGAAGTGAGCTCTCAGAGGACTCAGGAGGGAAGGGGGGGGCGGGTCGGGGGCGGCCTTGAGCAGGGGTTTTGCTAATTGCCCAGGCGGGAAGGAGGGGCGCACAGCGCCAGGGTGCTGTACTGCAGCCCATTCGGGACTGCAGGACACACCATACTCGCTGCCCCTGTGCTCCCACGCTGCAGCCTAGCCCCTGACGCAGCGGTGTCCTGTTCCCGTTCAGGCCTTCAGGCCGCCTGCTGCCCCTCCCCGCCCCATGGCTTCTCTGGAGGACCCTCTGCTCACAGGTAAAGTGACACCGCGACGCGCCCTCACCTGAAGCAGAAAACGCAGGACAGGAGCGGGGTGTGGGGTGGTCGGGGCCCAGCCTCCCGCCAACCCCAGGGCACCAGGACCACACTGGATGCCGCGCCACACCCTGTCCGCAGGGGGTCGGGCCAGGACGGCGCCACAGGAGGTACCCCCTCCTACCCCCGCCAGCCGGCAGGCTAGCCCCCATAGTTCCGCACTCCCACGCGCCTGTCAGAGCCTCCTGCCATTCCCAGGACACCCAGAACCCAGAGAGTGAGGCCTTGGGTGCTTTCTAGTGACAGATTCAAGGCAATTTTTCGACTTTGGGACTCAGAGTTAACATAGTTTTCATTTGTGATTATTATTTTTGTGTGGGGGCCGTAGCTTTTCTTTTGACCTATGGTTGTTTTCACTCCCGGTTCTGAAGAAGCCCCTAAATCCTAACCCTGTTGAGGACTCAGAAAGCTCTCAGAGCAGCAGTGCTGGGGGACAGTGTGGACACATGGTTTGGTTTCTCCTCTGGCCTGCTTCTGTGGCAGCCCCGCTCTGTCCTCCTCAGACTTCAGAGCAATATCTGAACAAGTGGAGAAGCGACCAGGGGGTCAGGAAGGTGGCCACCGAAGAGTGACTTCTCTGGAGGGTGGCTGAGCTAGCAAGTGAGCATGTTAGTCCAGCTCTGCCTGCATTAGTGATGGAGCTGAACAGGAGCCAGGGAAGGGGAGGAGGAGCAGAGAGCAGGGACAAAGGAACCAAAGAGGAGATTCAGATGAAGGGAAGTAATGGGGAGGAAAGAGAAGAAACTCTAGAAGACAGGTATGTAGAAAGGAAAAGGGATGAAGTGGGCATTGGGAAAGGGCACCACCAGGGAAGGAGAGAGGGGAAGGAAAGAGGGAGGAAGAGAGGAAAGGGGAAAGGGAGAAGGGAGGAGTCAGCATGCCAGGGCTCCCCCTGCATCTGAAGAAGAGGTGGCTGGTCCAGCTTGTCAAACAGGGTGCTCACTCTTTGGCCCCAGTTTCTGCTCCCAGTGCTACTGGGCTTTTCAAGGAAGGCAGGCTGTCCCTTGGGACCTACTGGAGCCCACAGGAGGGTGGGAGAGGTAAGATGCCACCAGGTCCTGTCCTGAGCTGCTCCCAGCCACCAGCCTCACCACATGGTGCAAGAGGGACCCCAGAACAAAGGAAGGATACAGGCCAGCATGTCTGCTGGTGGCCCTGGGCACTTAGCTCATCGCAGTGAACCACACGGCCTCCTCAACCCACGCTTTCAAAGCCTCCTTCTTCGTTTCTGGCTTTCATGTCTGTAGGAACATGAGCCAGATCTAACTCATCTCCGACAGACAATTCTGACTCACCCCGTGTCAGATTTTTATGAGTGGCTGTGATAGAGTAAGATAGCAATGCTCCAACAAACGGACTGTTTCCTCCCACTTGACCTCAACAGTCTTATACATTTTCTTAGCGAAAACATCTTGTCTCCTTCCATTAAGCTCATAACGTGGTCTAGGAGTATACATGCGCCTTCGGTAGATGCGAAGCGATACAGAGGTCCTTTTTTTTTTTTTTTAATTTTACAAGGCAAAGTCAGTGAACACATCCAACTTGACCAATACGTCTCTAAAATGTCAATCCAGGCAAAGCTTTTTCTGCCTACAGTTTGGAGCCTACGTAGTGACATTTTTAAAATGCTTTCAGTCCCTCAGTGAGGCTCTTAGAAGCTAGCCAGGGCTTACTACGTGCCAGGCACTGTGTCAGGTGTTGGAGCTAAAGGGAAGGAGAGCTTGGAGGCTGGCTGGGGAAGGACATCCATGACACAACCACAGTTAGAAACGGAGGCCAGTGCTAGAAAAGAGAGAGCAGGCTGCATGGAGAGTGTGTACCATGGGGCTTGTGAGCTCACGAATAAGTGGGAGTAACTGGAGTGGGGAGATGGGGGAGAGAAGAGGGTCTTCCCATCAATGGGAATCACCTGTGCTTGGAGGCAGGTGGCATGAGAGGTCTCCACAGGAAGAAGGAGGCAGTGTGGTTGAAGGGCAGAGAGATGGGGCAGAACAGGCATCAGTCAGTTGGAGGGGTATGAATAGACTGATGGGAGGATTATGGGTGCCTTTGGAGGACTGAGAATTTGTTAGAAGATCAGTGCAGATTTCTATGGAGACAAATGCCAGGAACTGATAGGTCTTTGAAAGGTCACTCTGGCTGCCTTTTGGCAAAGGGGTTGGTAAAAGGCACTTGCAGGTGTGAACACACCAGGTGGGAGGTGAGTGCAGGAAATCAGGTGAGGGAGCATGGGAACTTGGTCCGGGGGTATATAAGGGAGAATAGCCTTTAAGGAGTTCCACAAATTGGCACCAGCTGTGGCTTCATTACAGAGCTGGAAGGGGTGTGTCCTGGAGGTTACAGAAATTACATGAGAAAGGGAAGTCTTTTTAGATCTCTTTTTCAACTAGAGGAACTCTCACCTTATTGATAGAATTCCAGAGTGGGAACCAATGATATGAGGACATCTTTGAAATGTCTGAATATATTCTTCGACATCTTTGAAAGTGACGAGGAGACCTTGGCCTTAGGAGGCCTTGGCCCTCTTTGTAGCCAGAAAGATTTCACGTACAGATTTGAGTTCTCCATTTTAAAGTCAAGGAGTCAGTCCTTCCAAAGGACACCTCCTATCATTTTACCCTCTCATCATACCTCACGTGCTGGCATCTCCAAGACCCTCTGTTCCAGGTTGAGAGTATCCACTTTGGCCAGGCTGGTCTTGCCAAGAACACCACCACAGGAAATCTAGAGCCTATAATGCTATTAATAACATCATCTAGGACTGTGTTTGCTGCCCTCATAGCCTCTTCCCACCATGACTCACTGAAGCTTTTAACACATTGTATCCATTAAGCTATAGTTCCCAAAGGTCATCTTCTCTAGTGCCATTAATTTTTAGGGGACCAGGCAAACCTTAAACTTGTCCCCCCTAATTGGACCCCTGTTCCCCCACAATCTATTTGAAAGCCTTTCACCATGATTCTTGAATGAGATCTGAGACCACTGCTGGTACCTAACACTTCTTGGCACCTTGTCTGTTAGGTTCTTGGAAGAGGAGATGGCTATGGAGGTGAGTGGGAATGGGAGTGGGAGGATTTCTCCCTTCACTTTGCTTTTTGTGTTTTCAAATAATGGGTTTTGAGGGGGCGGGAAAGTTTAACCAGACCATTTATTTTCCATCTCCCATCGATAAAAAGTTTACCACTCCCCACTGGAAGAATTTATATCTTTCCTTTGAATCTACAGGAAAATCTCCCAAACCCAGACCACCACCATGTGGATTCAGCCATCTTCTGATTCACCTCCAGATTGTCTCCTCCTAACTGCTCAAGCCACAGGTTAAGGGCGAAATGTTCAATGCCCGAGCAATTAAGTGGGGAACACGTTTATCTAAGCAATTGCATGCAGCTCTCTATCTGCATACAGGGGGTCTCTCCCAAGCCTTTCCAACCTCAGCAAAAGAAGACAAAGCCCCAGCAGTCTGGGGTATATATCATTCATTCATTCCTGTGTTCAACACTCATGGCGGATCCCCACCAAGACAGTGGGAGAGCAAGGACTGGAGAAATCCTGGAAGCTGAAGTCTGAGGAGGATTTCAAATTCAAGTCAGAGATGAAAGAAACATCTGGACTTGGTCCTCAGGTACATGCAGTATTCTGAACTGAGGCTAGAACCAGAGACCATTATAATGAAAGGCCTCTACAGGTGGGCTCTCACAGGTGGGCCCCAACTCAGTTTCGTGTATATTCATTCATGAAATAGCTCTTTGGGTCAACATGCAGAAGAAAACCATTTCAGAAAACTGACAATGAGGAGAGGAAAGGGAAGCCAAAAGGCTTGTGAATGGGGAGAGAGGAGGAGCCAGGGCAGAAAACCAAGAATCCCTCCCTGCTCTCCTTGCTGCCAGGGAGGTCTGAGGGACTAGTTTCCACCTGGGATCCCAAGTCCAGAACAAAAGCAGCGGGGCCACGGCGGGGGAGGGAAGGGGGTCCTCAGCACGGGCGCATGGGGCTGCGGAAAGATGGGGGCTAGCGTGCCTGCTGGCGGGGGGCACCGCGCAAGGCGCTGTCCCCAGCCCGACCCCATGAGGACCCGGGTTTGGCGCAGCGTCCGGGGTGGTCCCGGTGCCCTGGGGTTCCGGGAGGCTGGGCCTCCACAACCTCCCTCTCCGCCCCCAGGTCGGGGCCGCGCTTTCTGCTCCAGGTGAGGGCGCGGCGCGGTGTCACTTTACCCCTGTGCAGAGGGTGGTCCGGAGAAGCCTTGGGGCAGGGAGGGGCAGCAGGCAGCAGGAGCGGGACAGCGGAGCCTCACATGGGAGCGTACGGGCGGCGAGTCCGGTGGGTCCTGCAGTCCCGACTGGGCCGCAGCACAGCACAGCGGCGCTGCCCGCCCCTCCTCCGCCAGCCCCTCCACCTCCTCCCAGACTCTCAGCCACATCCTCTGTGAGCTCACTTCCAGCTTTGGCAATTAGCAAAGCGCCTTCTCCCCGCCGCCCTCCACCCGCCCCCGCCCCCCTCCCTCCTGAGTCCTCCGCGAGCTCCCTTTTCGCTTTGGCAATTAGCAAAGCCCCTTCTCTGCCCCGCCCCCGCCCCCTCCCTCCTGAGGCCCCGCCCTGGCTGGGGCGGGGGGGAAGCCCCGGGGGCTGCAAGCTTGACCAGTGCTGGCGCTGGGCAGCCTCCTAGCCTGGCTCCTTGAGCGGGTGTCCACCCGCGGCCTGGCTGCAAAAAGATCATCAGTCCTGTTAACCCTGGCTGCACTCTCCCGTCAGTTTGCTGGCTTCCTGATTGCGCCCAAAGCCATGAACCAGCTTCCCCAGCACAGGCCTGGGCTGAGATGCCTGCCCAGGATCTGTTTGAGCAGTCTACTCATCTCCAGGCAGGGATGGCACTTCCACATGGATGTTTGGGTTTTTTTATTGTTTTTTGGTCATTGGTTATTATTACATGACCTCCAGGGTAGGTGCTCCACAAAGGGAGTGAAAACAGGATGCATGATATACCCCTCACCTCCCATGCTGTCTTTCTCTTAAATAATAAGCACTGCTGAACTATCTTAGATTCTGTACCTTCTCTCCAGCCATGAACCTATCACTGTCTTTAACTCTTGAAAACTTCATTAGACAAATTAATGTGGTGAAGGAAGCAATATGAGAAAGCCTATTAATCTGATGAGCATGGAACTGAACAAACCCTATAGATACTTTCCCTTTGATTTCTAGCCTATCAATACCTACAGTGAGTCACATACACTCAAGATTATTGTTTTTATTGTATACTTCATATATTCATTGATTTTGGACTCGTTATCATTTCGTTGAAGTGTTAAACTATGGTAATAAACAAACTTTTAATTAACTTTTCCTCCTATGATACAAATATAACTTGCACTTGAGCTTTAGCTAATTTTATGTTCTAAAATTGCCAAAACAAAATGATCAAGGTTTCTAGATTATTTACTGTCTTTTCTACTATATAATATTGTTCTATCTCTTCTGTATAAAGAAAATGAATGCTTGGGGCTCTTGGGTGGCTCAGTGTGTTAAAGCCTCTGCCTTCTGCTCAGGTCATGATCCCAGAGTCCTGGGATAGAGCCCCACATCAGGCTCTCTGCTCAGCAGGGACCCTGCTTCCCTTCCTTTCTCTCTGCCTGCCTCTCTGTCTACTTGTGATCTCTGTCTGTCAAATAAATAAATAAAATCTTTAAAAAAAGAAAATGAATGCTTGATAACTAAATGAATGCTTTACTGAACAAATTAAATATGGCAATGGCATTTTATTTTATCATGCTTCACATATTAAACAATAATATTATATCACTAGTCTACAAATAATCTACTCGCATAGTCATTTGGAAGCTTTTAGCAAAAGAATTCTTCCTCCTGATTGTAGTATAAAAGCCACAGAAATATACAGAAGACTCCTAGGATAGAAAGTTAAATCCAGTTATCCGTGATGCCTTGAGGAGGACCTGACCTATGTATGTCCTGGGATGCACTAGTAACTGTTACATGTGATAGGATTATATTTAATATATACAGTTTCATTTACTTCACAAAGGACATATAAATTTGAGAATAAAATATTTGATGAATCTATAAAGTCTATATCTATTTGTAACTAATGTGGTAGAATTAAGATGTTAATTTGAAAAAAAATTCATTGAACACATTCAATTGTTTTTATATATATAAACAGCATTATTTATTTATGTAAGTAAATGCATTGTCAGTAAAATCCATTTACTTATCAATCATAAGGGTAATTTTAAGTACTAAGAATAAGAAATATGTGAAAAGATAAGTGTTCAAGAGTGCAGTTTGTGGTAATTAATACAATATGATAGGCTCATAAAAATGATATATTACTTGAACTTAAAAGCTTCTATAATTAAGCGATGACCACTTGAAATTTGTAATTAGTCTTGCTGCAGTTTTTCCTTGCACTTATTGCCCTTCCCCAGAAGTTCATTAAGAATTTCTGTGAATGTCCTTATGTTTAATCTCATTCATAGATTCCACTGCTGCTCACAAAACAAAGCCAAAAAGAGAGGTAACTCTATGTGGCACTCCATCCACAAGCAATACATTCATAAATAATTAAAAAGCTCTCTACTTCATTTGTTACCCATTCAGCTGATAATTTAAATGAGTAACTGAGGCCATTTTATCAGCACTTTTAATAGAATGTGACTCAGAAACTTCACAGTGTTATTTAAGAAGAAATGCTCACGTGTTAAGGTTTTTATTTTTTTAAATCAACAAAATAATTTTCAAATATTAAAAGCAAATGTCTCCTTTTCCTCCAAGTTTCCTTGCTATGTCAAACTTACAAATAAATACATTAAAATCGTATTTTGAGTAGTAGATAAAAACAAAAGTTTTGAAACTGTGGGTTGAGTGTCTGGGTTAACTTGTATAAATATCTGAACTCAATGTATTTAGACTTTATTAGATTTTTTTTTTAGACTATTTAAAAATACATGCTGAGATAATGACAACATTATTTTATTCATTTTAATAAATAAATTATTTTATTTAATTATGTTTAGATATTTATTTATTAAATTAATGATTTAATATTTAATAATCTAAATTTGAAATATTTTAAATTCTAAAAATATTTATTTAATTAAATTGATATATTTAATATAAATATTTAATAAATTATTTAACCATTATTATAATTATGCAATACATTATGTATTGCGTAATAATTGCATTTTAATAAATAAATAAATGTATTATTTACATTATTTTATTATATTTTATTTCGTTGAGAAAGAGAGGGAGAACGCAAACAAAGGGAGCTGCAGGCAAAAGGAGAGGGAGAAGTAGGCTCCCAGCTGAGCAGAAAGTTCAACCTGGGGTTCCATCCCACGACCCTGGGATCACCACCTGAGTCGAAGGCAGATGCTTAAGTGACTGAGCCATCCAGATGCCCAAGGCTTTGTATTCTTCGCTTCTAAATATTGATGCTCCTTCATCTCTGGAGTTAGTAAATTGATGTTGAGAATTCATATCAAAGAATTGATAGTAGCTGTTAAACAGAAACATGTAATTTAGGGGGAAAAAAAGAACAGAAGGAAGAGAAAGGCCAAAAGTCAAAAGCACATTAATATAAAATTTAATTAGATAAAAAAGCTGATATTCCTGAAGGGGGCTAATAAAAGAGCTGCAAAGAGCTGATAGGATTAGGAAAATTGTCCACTCCTGGTCATTTCATAATTTTAAACTATTCCTTATTAATAAATATACTTAGTTCCAGAAACACAAGCACATAGGAACATTTCCACCAAGTTTCCTCTAACAGCATTTACAAATTAGACGTTCAAACAATGCAGTTCATTACATGTTGCATCTGTATCTTAAAGTTTAAACACTTTCTGTGACACATTTTCTAACAATTAAAATTAATATATATATATATATATATACCTTATCCCTAAATGGAAAAAAAATATATATATATATATATATACATAGAAACCTTATTCCTAAATGAAACCTTTCTTTGTTTATTAGCTTAAATAGGTAAATTAGCAACAACAACAACAACAAACAGCTAATATTATAAAGGTAGGAACAATTTACCTTTTCATTTATTGCTATTTTCTAAAAATTCCTATTTTATTTTTTTCTCAAGTCTGTCATAATAATTTTCTAAATCTCCTGCCTTATTCAATTTTTTTCTTTTAGTGGAAATCTCTATTTCATATTTATTTTCTCTTCCTCCACTCTTTGCTCTAATAATTCAATGTATTATTAGATTTTCTGTTTTTCTCTTTATCCAGATATATCTTTTCTTTCTTTCTTTCTTTTTTAAATAATTTGATTTGCTGGCATTTTACATCAGTACATGCTTTCTTATGGATGTTAGAAATGTCTGTGGAACTACTAGAAGAATAAACTTTTTTACCTTTAAGAAGTTTACAGTCTAGAGTGCCTGGGTGGCTCAGTTGGTTAAGTGTCTTCCTTCAGCTTAGGTCATGATGCCAGGGTACTAGGATCCAGTCCTGCATCAGCTGCCTGCTCAGCAAGGAGTCTGGTTCTTCCTCTCCCTCTGCCCCTCCCTCTCTCTCTCTAATAAATAAATAAAATCTTTTAAAAAAAGACTTACTGAAATCTGAGACTGAATTACTAAATTCAGTCTTAATAGAAGACAGCTAAACAAAGCAATGATCACAACTGGAAAATTTAGCGAGATCATGATTTAACATTTTTGGTTGACACAGGACCTCTTTCAGTAACAACTTTCCCTAAATATCAATTTCTTTGTAAGGCAAAAAATTTTGACAAGAAATCCAGATCCTTCTGATCGTTTTCATATCAATTTAATGTGACATCCTCAGAGTATATAATCAAATATGTAATTATTCTATCTGTTGCCTTGTATATTGCCTGTATCTTTTTCAGACTCAAAGTTCCATTGAGGTAGAGTTTTTTTTTTTTAAAGCAGAGATTTTTAAAGTGTTTGATATATACAATATGCTTAATAAGTTTTTTAAAAACCTATGTATTACAGAAGCCTTAAACAGGCTTTAAAAAAAGAAGGTGATATTAGTGGTCATATCAAACAATTTTCAGGTTTCAGTCATGTAAATAACTACATTTCTCAGAGACAGAGAAACATACAAATGATCTGGGTCCAGTAGGATAATGCTAGCATGTGTTGTAAATTCTTTTATATGACCTTATTCTTGCAAGAATTGGTTATGTGGCAGAAAAAAAGGTATCACTATCTTATACTTTATTATTTAAAGAGATTTATGGAAGTGTTAATTTCTTACACTACCCCTTTGTTTCAGTGGACCCAATTTCCGTGGTAATGGTGAGAGGAAAGTAGGCAATTTAGGCAGCAGCAAAAATCACCTACAAGGCACTATAAAATAAGGCTTGTTCTAGATCATGGGTCTGTCCAAAGGGGAATGTTAAGGGGTAGAATGGATGATGGATGCATTGTGGACTTATAACTTTAAGATTAATACTGTTATGCCCCAATAATGGGTCTATGATTAAAGGAGCGAGACTGATGTAAAGCAAAGGTCAAGCAAAGCTTTATTTCATGCGAAGCATCAAGAATCTAACCGAACGTTTGGGGCCACACCTCTTATGAGAGAAGGCAACCCTTTGCTGTTTCACAGTCTAGCTTTTAAGGGCAAAGGCCATGCAGTCAGGCCTGGCCACGCACAGGTGACCAATGAGATTTTAACACACACAGGAAACTCCACAGTGAGGCTAGGTGACCAATTGAGGTTCAATTTACCCTAGTATAGACATTTGACCCAGCCTATTACACCTTGATTAGGATTAGTGCCAAAAAGGTTCCCAAAGAGCAGAGGAGTGGGGCATACTCATTAGTATCTAGGGAGACAATATGCAAACACCGCCCTTCCCCTTCTGCTCATTGATGTCTCCACCTGGCCTGACCCACCCTTGTATATGGGCTTTGTTACCTGGAGCTGATTTCCAGGACTTGTTTTTAAGTGAATCCCCTGGGGGAAGGGGAGCAAGGACAGTTTAAGGGTTAACCTCAATGAAAGCCTCTTGCTAAAATATAAAAATATAAAATAGGTCCTTACATTACAACAACTCAGTAGGGAAAGTCCCAGTGTGGTGATAAAAGAAGTGAGGTAACTTGCATTGCACATTTTTTTTTTAAAAGTGTAAGTTGTATTATTCCGTGCCATGACATCATACTTTATCTTCATCTCTGTCTACTAGTTTAAAACTAGTTAAACAAATTCAACAATTTTTTAAAAAATATTTTATTTATTTATTTAAGAGCAAAAGCCAGAGAGAGAGAGAGAGAGAGCATGAGCAATATGGGGCTCGATCCCAGGACTCTTGAGATCCTGATCTGAACCAAAGGCAGACACTTAACTGACTAAGCAAATGAGACTCCCACAAACTCAACAATTTTATAAAATTTTTATTTGTTGGGGTGCCTGGCTGGAACAGTCAGTAAAATATATAAATCTTGATCGTGGGGTTGTACGTTTGAAATCCACCTTGGGTGTAGAGGTTTTATTTAAAAATAAAATCTTTAAAAAAAATTTTTTCATTTTTTTATTTAAGCCATTGTATGGCAGTGTTGATCACTATATTGTACACCTGAAACTAATATTAACCTTATTTTAACTAACTGGAATTTAAATAAAAACTTTAAAAATAAAATAAAAATAATAATCATAAAAATAAAAAAGAGGAAAAATTATTTGGCAGGAAATTTTCTTAATTGCATTATTATTTATTATTATCATAGTCTGTGTGTGTCGGTGGGAAGTGGCTGGTATTACAGTGAGTTCCATATCTGTGTTACACTGAGTTCCATGTCTGTAGTCAGTCTTTTTTTTCTTTTAGTTTATTTTCAGGGATCCAAAATTCATTGTTTATGCACCACACCCAGTGCTTCATGTAATAAATTCCCTCCTTAATACCCACCACTGGGCTCACCCAACCACCTGCCACCCTCCTCTTCAAAACCCTCAGTTTGTTTCTCAGAGTCCACAGTCTCTCATGGTTTGTCTCTCCCTCTGATTTCCCCCAGCACACTTCTCTCCATCTCCCAGTGTCCTCCACGTTATTCCTTATGTATTGAGTCTTATAAAAACTTTTATTTCTTTCCCTATTCTGCTTTGCATATGCTTACCTTAGATGTTAAAATGTTATAAACCTCTCCTGCCTGGTCCATTTTCTCTCTCTTCTCTCATGATTTCTCATGCTCTCCCTGCCAACCCCACATGCCTTACAATATCTGGATATGACTAATTTCTTCCTGAGCTACTTTATTCTACTCTGCCATATGGTTGCCCTTCCCTCTTCTGTACCATAACTTCTATCCCCTGCATTTGTGCTTTAACAATACCTAATTCTTTTCACTGCATCTGTATCTTTGAGGTCAATACTCAGTAGTGCAATCGCTGGGTCATAGGCTAGCTCTATTTTACTGGAAAGAAGGGCCATATGCACCCCAGTGTTCATAGCAGCAATGTCCACTATAGCCATTCTGTTGAAAGAGCCAAGATCCCCTTCAACAGACAAACGGATAAAGAAGATGTGATCTATGGATACAATGGAATATCACTCAGCCATCAGAAAGGATGAATACCCAACTTTTGCATCAACATGGATGGGAATGTAGGAGATTATGTTAAGTGAAATAAGTCAAGCAGTGAAAGTCAATCATCATATGGTTTCACTTATTTGTGGAACCAAATGGAGGACATTAGGAGAAGGAAAGGAAAAATGAAGTGGGGGGATTGGAAGGGGAAATGAAACATGAAAAACTATGGACTCCAAGAAACAAACTGAGGGTTTTAAAGATGAGAAGGATGTGGGGATGGGTGAGACTGGTGATGGGTATTAAGGAGTGCACATATTGCATGGGGCACTGGGTGTTTTACACAAACAATGAATCATGGAACACTACTTCAAAAACTAATGATGTATTGTATGGTAACTAACATAACATAATTAAAAAGAAAAGGAGGGGGACAATACCTAATACTCAATCTTTGCTAGTTTCTTGTTTACCTCCTTTTAAGAGTAAGCTCATTAGTGTTTTTTGTTTGTTTGTTTTTTTTTGTCTCAACTAAAAGAATAAAAATAATACACATTATTTTGAAAACTTTTTGAACAGTGTACAAACGTTAGTCAAGTCCACAATGTCTCATCTCTTCTTCCTCCTAACATGGCTAAGATGAAAAACCCTTTATCTGGGAAAAGATCATTCTCCTGCCACCTTGTGTAAGATTTCGGCTTTAGCTTAGATTATCCTTTCTTTCCTTTTCTGAAAATAAGTTGAAAATATTAATAGCCTCAGTTTCTTCTTCCAAAATATGACTGCTTCTTTACCAAGTGCAAAAGCAACCCATTTTGACCATAGTAAACAGCTTGGACCTACTTTTTTTGGCTCACTGTTTTAGTGAGACAAGTGGAGTGAAGATGACACACCATTTCCAAATGTATTAATAATTGGTAGACCATACTTCTAAATTGAAGATTTGTTGCCATTAAACTATGACCAGACTCGCTATAATTACAGAGGTAAATTCTTTATATTTACTATATTTGAAATTACCATATAATACCAAAATAAAATTATGATTATGTGAAGAGTGTGTAATATTAAGAAGATGACTTTGAAATGATTGCTTATCTAAATGAAATTTCCCATTTTATAATCTTGTATAAGCTTCCGTTGTCATTTCCTATTTAAAATCTATTAGAAGGCACTCTTATTTTCCCTTAAGTGGGAAGTCAAATGTGGAACAAATTCATCCCAAAGGAACTGATTCTATATTCCACTGAAGACCAGGTGGCTTCCATGTGGCATTTTGCCTCTTGCATATTGTTCATCTCCTACAACAAATGGGGGTATGCTCTTTAGTAAACTAATTCAACTCAATTAGAGGCATTGTCTTCAAGGGATAACATCATAGAGACTAGAATCAGAATCATACTTTTGGGAAAATTGGGCCCAGGATTTTTGTTTTGTTTTGTTTTAAGATTTTATTTATTTATTTGACAGGCAGAGACCACAAGTAGGCAAAGAGGCGGGGGGGGGGGGCGAAGCAGGCTCCCTGCTGAACAGAGAGCCTGATGCAGAGCTTGATCCCAGGATCCTGAGATCATGGCCTGAGCCGAAGCAGAGGCTTAACCCACTGAGCTACCCAGGGGCCCCTGGGCCCAGGTTTTGATGGCTTCTTTCCTCAATCTTATAAAACCTATTTGAACTCTACTGGATGCCAGAACTGCTTAAAAATATTTGGTCCCTTGTAATTTTAACCTTCCAGTATTCAATGCACCTGATCCATGTAATATCCTATAGTATTTTTGTCAAATGAAGACTCTCAAAGTGTGTTTCTTGGGAGACACTTTTCAATTGGTTGCTTACATTTCTGCATTTATTATTTGTTCTAGGCCATCCTTTGAAGATGGTTGTATTGAATAGACTTGGAAGACAGAAATAGTATCTTTTTTTTTAACTTAACCTGTTGTGTTTGCAAATATTATCTGCCTCTGTTTTGATTCTTCTTGTGGGAACTGAGGCTCAGAACTGATATATAACTCCCACCCCTACACACACACACACACACACACACACACACAAATACACACACACACACACAAATACTGTTAATATTCTGGCTACCTCTATTGCTGTGAATAATAAACTATATTATTTCTGAACCATGAGTCTGCGTCTTCTATCAACACCCAAGAAACTACGGCAGACTCATACACCAGCTTTCAAATAAGGGAAAATAATCTCAGATGCTTTATATTTTTTGATAGTGTTACCTACTTCTGAACATATGACTGAACACATATAAAGCTGGAGCCCTTTCCATTTAGAGCTTCTTCTGTGGAAGAACTATGCATTCACTAGTAAACAAAAGTAGATTCATCTTTTTTTCTTTTTTTCATCCTGACACCATTTCCTCTCTCACACTGTTGCTCAAATTGGATGGAGTCTAAGGTCCTTTGAGGAAATTTTTGTTTAATGACTCAAAATAAAATAGGAAGAGTCTAAAGTGCTAAAAATACTTCTAGATAAAAGGTATAAGATAATGCCAGTAAGGATAGTAATTTTATCTAACAACTGCCTGTTCACCCCTTTTTTGTTCATTAACTAATCTCCAAATTCCTGACTAAATCCCTTTTGTAAGCCAGAATGTGAGCTAAAAACTGGGATTTTAAAAAATTTTCATTTGAAATCCAGTTAGTTAACATATATGGTTGTATTAGTTTCATGTGTACAATATAACATATAGCACTCAGTGCTCATCATGACAAGTGCTCTAATTAACCCCCATCACTTATTTAATCCATCACTCCTTTCAGATCCCGTCAAGTAACCATCAGTTTGTTCTCTGTAATGAAATGTCTGTTTCTTGCTTTGTTTCTCTTTCTATGTCTTATTATTTCCCCTTTGCTTGTTTGTTTTGTTTCTTTTATTCCATATATGAGTAAAGGTATTTGTCTTTCTCTGACTGACTTATTTCACTTTTAGCATTATACTGTCTAGTTCCAACCATGTTATTGCAAATGGCAAGATTTCAGTCTTTTTTATGGCAGAATAATATTCCATTGTATATACATACCACTTATTCTTTATTTATTCATCAATTGATGGATACTTGGGCGCTTTCCATATCTTAGCTTTATAAATAATGCTGCTATAAACATAGGGGTGCTAGAATCCCTTTGAATAAGTTTTCTTATATTCATTGGGTAAATACACACCAACAGGATTGTTGGATCACAAAGGACTTCTCTTTTTAAATTTTATGGAAATTCCATACTGTTTTCAAATATGGCTGTATCAGTTTGCATCACCACCAACAGTTCACAATTGTTACTTTTTTTTTTTAAGATTTTATTCATTTGACAGAGAGAGATCACAAGTAGAGAGAGAGAGAGGAGGGAGCAGGCTCCATGCCTGGCAGAGAGCCCGATGTGGGACTTGATCCCAGGACCCTGAGATCATGACCTGAGCTGAAGGCAGAGGCTTAACCCACTGAGCCACCCAGGCAGCCCCCACAAGTGTTACTTTTTCACATCCTCTCCAACACCTTTTGTTTCTTGTAGTGTTGATTTTAGCCATTCTGACAGGTGTGAGGTGGTATCTCTTTCTAGTTTTGCTTTGCAATTTCCTGATGATACATGATGATGGACATCTTTTCATGTATCTACTGAACATTTGAATGTGTGCTTTGGGGAAACACTTGTTCATGTCTTCTATCCATGGTTTTATTGGATTATTTGTTTTTGGATGTTGACTAAAAACTGGATATTAAGTAACACACAAGACAGGTTTCTTGAGCTTAAATTTTATTTGCATGAGTATCATTAACAGGAAAAAATATGCATATGTGTATGTACAAGTGTGTTTATGTATACATCTATCTATCTATCCTCTATCCCATGTCTTCTAATTGTGGTAAATCCTGTAAGGTGGGGAATGGGATAGTCTGAAGAAATATGCTTCTGGATATGCTGGGTAAGCAAATTTAATTGCACTCAGATGCATTGGATATAAGTGAATCACTCAAATGAGTTATTTAATATTATATAGAAACAAATTAAAAGTTTATGTAGTTGAAAATAATAGGTAGTTAAAATAATTTTTTTGTTTGTTGTTTTTGTGTCTTTTCTTGTTTATATATACTATGGTGTGAATGTTTATGTCTCCCAAAATCATATTATGGAATCTAACTCTGGAAGTGATAGTATTAAAACTTAGGGGCCTTTGGGAGGTGATTAGGTCATAAGTGGGATTACAGTCCTTTTAAAGGAGACCCCAGAGAGTTCTCTTGATTCATTCATCATGTACGTTTACAGTGAGAAGATAGCCATCTATGAGGAAGTGGGCTCTCCCTGGATCTGCCCATTCCTTAATCTTGAACTTCTCCGTTCTAGAACTGTGAGAAATAAATTCCTGTTCTTTATAAGCTATTAAGTCTATATCATGTCCGTTATAGCAGCCTGCATGCAGAAGGACACTATGACCTAAAATGAGAGCAATAAATATAAAGTTTCAGTAAAGTCAGTTGGTACAATGTTTTTTTTTTTTTACTTAGAGAAGACATGCTGCTTCATGTTAAACCTTGATATTGTATATGTTTCTTGAAGGGCCACTTCTTACTCCTTTGTGTGTTTTCCACAAAGTCCAGGATGATGCCTTACATAAAGGTAATATTTTATAAATACTGTTGGAAATATATACTTCTCTAAAATCTTATTTTGCCTACAGATTACTTGGATCCACTTTGCCTTGTGTAGAATATTTGAAATATATTAAGTACAGAATGTCTCTCTAAATAACATTTAGAATCATCATTAGTTTATGACTCCTGACTCACTTGTTTATGCAGTGATACTTACTTCAAGAACACTGAAATTTGTAATATAATTTTGAATTAATCACCAAGCTAGTTTATTTTAACTTATGAAAAAATAATTTCTCATGTTGGTTTAATTCTGCTCTTAGGTTATGGTCATGACATTTTCATTAAAATAAAGTAGAAAATAGAAGTAAATAATTAATGAAAAATAATAAATAATAAATAAAAAATAAAAGCAAATCTCTTGTGAAATGTTAAACTTTTCTTACTTATTTTGTTTTGCTTTTCCTCTACCATGCTGGCAAAGCTGTATGTTGCAGATAAGTATAATTTTCTAGGTGGTAGGTTTGTTACTTTTACTAAAATTTTCAAAATATAAAGAGTTGAATAGTCATGGATTGTTTATTAAACTCCTTATCTACACATATAAAAATAAAACAATGATGGTGACCTGGGTATTTCTAAAATTGTATTCTGTTTTTCCATATTATGGTTTACAATGTAATTAATAAAGATTCTGCATATATTAACATCCATCCCCTTCTATCTCATCTGTATGTCCATACAGAGCATGTATGATTTCTATTCATTTCTATGTTGTGGTGAAGAGATTGTCTGAAGTAGCCTATATTTATGCAGGTAGATCTTAAGCTACGGTGCTCTTGTTTATTTGCTTGTTCGTGATCAGTATGTCTGAAAGATGATAACTATTGCATCAGGTGTGACGATTAAAAAATATTATTGGTGCCTGATACACTGTGATGAAATAGGTAAGTCAATTCATAATTTGTTAATTAAATTAGAAAAGAAATTCCTTTGGATTTGTTCTTTATTAAAGTTTTTTTTTAACGAATTCCTTGGGATGTTTTTTGTGTAATATATATCACATGCCTCAACCTTTAAATTTGAATGTAGAAAAGAGTTATCAGAATGAGCCTAGAAAATATTGTTATGGGGGCGCCTGGGTGGCTCAGTGGGTTAAGCCGCTGCCTTTGGCTCAGGTCATAATCTCAGAGTCCTGGGATCGAGTCCCACATTGGGCTCTCTGCTCAGCAGGGTGCCTGCTTCCTCCTCTCTTTCTGCCTGCCTCTCTGCCTACTTGTGATCTCTCTCTGTCAAATAAATAAATAAAATCTTAAAAAAAAAAAGAAAACATTGTTTTGAAATATTTTTGTTCTGTTATATTATGTTAACTTAGGAAATAATGGTAGTTATTTTTATTAGCATTTCCTACTTTCCACATGCCCTTACAGATGAGATATCATGTTTTTCCTACTCTTTTTATCGTGGTTGTTATATTCTTCATGATCAATAACAATCAATGAAAATTCCTAACATTAATTTTCTTTGGGAAAGTGATATTTTAGCAGGAATCCATGACCTAAAATTTTAGCTGTTGTTCTTCCAGGAGATGAGACTATCAATGTTCCCGAAATTTCAAGAAATAGAACTTATTAATTGTGTTGGTTGATGTTTATTGTCTCTGAACTTAGAGGTGCATAATTCAATTTAAAATTTATTTTGGGGGCGCCTGGGTGGCTCAGTGGGTTAAAGCCTCTGCCTTTGGCTCAGGTCATGATCCCAGGGTCCTGGGATCGAGCCCCGCATCGGGCTCTCTGCCTAGCAGGGAGCCTGCTTCCTCTTCCCTCTCTCTCTGCCTGCCTCTCTGCCTACTTGTGATCTCTATCTGTCAAATAAAATAAATAAAATCTTAAAAAAAACGGAGTGGACCTTATGGGGGTGCTTATCTGAAATTGAGGGACATTATAAAAAATAAAAAATAAAATTTATTTTGAATTGAAAACAAGATCTTACTGAAGTTTAGGCATCCCACTTTATATCAGGCCTCCAGTACATTCTAATTTATTTATAGAAAATATCATAAACATGAATGACACTTTTCCTATTGCATTTATATGAAACTACAATGACTCAAAGATGTCAGATTTGAAAAGCACTACCTTTCTATAATTTCTGTTTCCTAGGAGGAATGGATATACCATTTTAGCTCAATTATCCAACAGTATTCAAAACCACCATGAATTTTAAAACATAGTTATTACACCCTAAAAATCAAGTATGAAAATGTATAAACAACCAAATCTCTATCTGTAAATGAAATACTCCCACACAGACGGGTTTTAAAACTTTCTAACTTAAGGAATTTGATAGCACAGACTCAGGGTAGTAGTTTCAGTGCCTACAGTATACTTTCAGGGAGAGAGTAATGTAAGCTCTGAGTCACTTTCTGCCCAGAGATGACCTAATAGTGGTTCTGGCATTGTTTGTTTGTTTTTGAAAATACGTTCCTGGGCGTCATTCAGAAAATGCAGAGTTTGGCATCTATATAAATTAAGGATGATCTTTTTGAACTTTTGTCTTTCATTACATCAAATTACCATAATTGGACAGAAATTCCACTAAATTAAGCATTGTTAGGAAATGTGTAAATTGGAGCTACTCAAATTAGTTGCTCTTTGAACTATGTGCTGTTGGTTCAGGATTAGATAAGGATTTTGAAGGCAAACCTAAATCATTGCTTCCTTTTTTGAGAGATTCTCAGCATATTTTCTTAAAATTAGCTGAAATAAACAATGTGTTTAGTCGCAAAGTGATTTGCATTTTTGCACAAACTCCCTATCTCCTTGAGAATTATAACAGATATTTCATGAAACATCATTGATCTTTACTTTGTTACACTGCTGTAAAGTACATTCAGAGTTGCCAGTTAAAGGTGTTAGTGTTGAGATGAAATGTCATGCATTTTTCTTCACTTCCATGCAAATGAACACAGTAATTTATTAAGACACAATGAAGAAAAAAAAATTGACAATGAGTTCCAGATTTTAAAAATCACTTGCCATTCAATCCAAATTGTGAGTTTGATCGGTTACCGAACACTTTATAATGCACCCCCGGTAATTTTACAGAGATTACTTTTTTCTTACCAATTCTTGATTATTCTGTCTTGCAATGCAGAGAAAGCTAACTAATTTAAAATAAACTTCCGTTAATTTTGATTGTTATAAACTTAAAATTGACTAATTTCCATATACAGAGTTTAAAATGTTCACAATTTACATTAAATATATATTCTGTGTATACCTTGGAAAAATTATACTGAAAATTGAAATTAAAATGATGTTGTATATAGCTGCAAGAAGCCGCCTGTCCCATTTCATCTTACTATATAAGTTGTGTCAGGTAATTTATAAAATCCCTGCTGCATAACAAATCTATTTTTTGTTGGAATGGGTAGTAATGTTTCTTCTTATTTCGAAATAAGAGTTGGTCTATGAGTGCCTCTGCAACTGTATTTTTCCTAAGTGGCTTCATGGTCTTGAACTGAGAAAGTTCAGAGCATTAAACATCAAAGTAATATATTTTGACATAATTAGACATCAAGGAAATGCAATTAAAATGACACTGAGATATCACTACACACTTACCAGAATGGCTAAAATAAAATATAATGACAAGCCCAAAAGAAAAAAATATACCATTTGATGATACACAATGGCAAGTTGTACCATAACTTAACCATCTCAGACTAGTGTAGTGTTAAATTTGTTTTTCTAAGCCATGTTTTGGGTCACTTACCACTTTTCAAGGATATAAAGTGCTATCATTTTACTTAAAACTGTGAAATTTGGTCAGATTTAAATTTCAATTTATGTTAAAACATTCTGTAAACTGTGTTAGACTTTGACATTTGTTCCCTCAGTTCAGTGAATAACACTATATCATATTCTGAAAAATACGCTAATTTTTTATTATTTTGAAAAATATCCCTTTTTCCTCTTATGGTTATTATGAATATGAATTAATAGTAGAATTTGATATGGTCCAGTATGACCATAAATACTTTATTGTATATTATCAAATTTAATAATGAATATAATGTACTTCTTTGGACAATTTTTAAAGACCAGTCTACTCTTAAAACAAAAAAAATGGAGATGCACTTCTTTAGTTCACACAAATTTCATTTTATTATATATGACCTCAGATAAATTTCAACAAATCATAATTTATTAAAATCATGTCTACTTAAAAATCTCATAGAAGAGTTAAACCATCAAAAATAAAAATAAACACACACAACACACACACATCACCCATGTATTGGCAAATCACAATTGCTGTAACAATACATTAGGCATTCCACAGTTAAGGGCTATCAAAATTTCCATCAGTGACAAAAAGATTTGTATCCAAATGGACTGATTTTCCAGAATCCAAGAAAAAGTCTCCTAGGATTTATTTAAAGATAAATATTTGAACAAATACTTCTTAAATTTAGGAAATTCAGAACATACGATTAAAGAATATTTGCAGTGCAGACTATATTCAATCCTTCCTTCAAAATGTGCCTTTGAGTACATAATTCTGTTTTCTCGATCTCAATTGAGCTGTCTTCCAAGGAAGTTTTCCAAAATGTGTGTCTCTGTGTGATAAATGTTCTAAGACCTAACATGCTTCATTGTATTTTTACTGTGCTCTCAAATTTAATCAATAATTTGGATTGATGTATAATACCTAGTTTCAAATATCTTTTCCATCTATAAAAACTCCCAGCTGTCTCTTTATATGCTATTACTATTGAGAATTGTGCTGTCAGTATTATTCTTGTACATTTTAGGTGATCTGTTCTTCTCTTGGGCATCATTTATGCTCTTCTCTGTTTTTGATATTCTTAAAACTCACCATAATGTATACGAGTGGTTTTTAGTGTGTGTAGTTTTTGTTTTGTTTTGTTTCTGATATCTCATGTTTGGCATCATTTTAAGTCTGGTATCTTTTATCTTTCTTTAATTCTCCAAAATTTATCTCAGTACTTATTTAAATATTTTCTTTATTTTTTTTTTCTCTTCTGCTGTATTTGGGCAGAAGTCATTAATTTGTTTGTTTTTCCCAACTCATTTATTCATTTTACAGCTATATTCATCTTAGTCTCCATTTATTGTATTCTTTATTTCAACAATTTTCACTTAATTTATATTCACAGTATAGTATCTTTCTTTTCCTTGTATATGTATATCATTATTTTATCATATACTTTTAAGCTATTTTTAAAAATATTTTATTTATTTATTTGACAGTGAGAGATCACAAGTAGGCAGAGAGGTGGGCAGAGAGAGAGGAAGAGAAGCAGGCTACCTGCTGAGCAGAAAGCCCGATGTGGGGCTTGATCCCAGGACCCTGAGATCATGACCTGAACGGAAGGCAGCGGCTTAACCCACTGAGCCACCCAGGCGCTCCTTTTAAGCTATTTTTTAAAAGTACAGTCATTCTTTTTTTTTTTTTAAGATTTTATTTATTTATTTATTTGACAGAGAGAGAGATCACAAGTAGACAGAGGGCAGGCAGAGAGAGAGAGAGGGAAGCAGACTCCCTGCTGAGCAGAGAGCCTGATGCAGGACTTGATCCCAGGACCCTGAGATTATGACCTGAGCTGAAGGCAGTGGCTTAATCCACTGTGCCACCTAGGCGCCCCTAAGCTATTTTTTTAATTCCTGTTCCAATAACACTTGGATTGGCATATAAAGTTAACCACATCATATTTTTTAGGTAAGTAATTGTACTTTTTATGTGCATAGTTATTTTGGTCCATGAGTTCAGCTCTTCTTAGGATCATCAAATCTCTGTAAAGTCTGGGTATGCTAGGATTTTCTAAGCAACAATAAAATACATTGAAACCTGGTAGCTTAATTATAATAATGTTTTCTTTCTCAATCATTCATAATAGTATTCCATTCTGAGTAGCTTCCTTCTATTTTGCAGCTTTAGTGTTTGGAAAAACTTGAAATGTGATATTACTGTGATAATGTGAATTAGTCAGGGTTTTTCAGAGAATCGGGAAGAGAAAAAAAGGAAGATATTCTCCAGGGCCAACTCTAGAAGTGACTATTAAAACATCTGTCCAAATTCAATTGAACAAAACTCAGAAATGCCATCTCCAGTGAAATACAAAAAAGATTATATATAGTTCTGGGCACACACATCTCATTTGACCCAATGATGTATATCAATGAAAGACTGAAGGCCAATCACCACTCCATGGGAGAATTTAAAAATAAATTTACTAATGAGGCCAAGAATTCAGAATCACCAATACTTCAGAACTAATAATAACTGCCTTCACTTGATTTTATTCTATAAGATAAATCCTATGATCAAGTTTCAATTTTAAATTCTTACAATTTTAAATTCTTAAATCCTTATGAAGAAGCATCATTTGGAGGGAGCAGTTTTCATAATTTATCATCCATCAGCTTTTTTTTAAAGATTTTATTTATTTATTGGACACAGAGAGAGAGAAAGAGAGAGAGAGAGAGAGATCACAAGTAAGCAGAGAGGCAGGCAAGCAGGGAGGGAAGCAGGCTTCTTTTTGAGCAGAGCCCGATGTGGGGCTGGATCCCAGGACCCAGAGACCATGACTTGAGATGAAGGCAGAGGCTTAACCCACCACCCACGTGATGAGAGAGCCACTCAGGTGCCCCTCATCCATCAGTCTTAATTGATTGGAGGAAAATGTGTGGAGGAATAATGCCTTAGGGAGCTAATCTCTCTAAAGAATTTTCAAGTCTTTACCCCTTGAAGGTTTTTGTAAAGTTCTGATAGCCTCTAAACATCTAGTGGATTTCTACAGTGACAGGCCTGTTAAAACCTGTCTTCAAACCAGGAATAGAGCTTGAAACATACCAGTCAAGGGCAACTTTGAGTCTTTTAAGGAATTTATCATCATTTCTTTCTTTTTGGTTAATATCTGAAATAGTTCCATATTACACTGGCATAATTTCTCCAGAGCTGACTTTGAAGGAGGCATTCAGTTCCAGCTAGTTCCATATTTTGGCAAGAACTATACTTCTATATTAAAAAAAAAACATATTTTAGGGCACCTGGGTGGCTCAGTGGGTTAAAATCTCTTCCTTCGGCTCAGGTCATGATTCCAGGTTCCTGGGATTGAGTCCTACAGTGGGCTCTCTTCTCAGCTGGGAGCATGCTTCCATTCCTCTCTCTCTGGCTGCCTCTCTGCCTTCCTATGATCTCTGTCAAGTAAATAAATAAAATTTTTAAAAAAACATATTTTATACCAGTTATCCATGTTTATTAACTAAGATATCACAATACAAATAATACAAACAGTTGCTCTTTATTAATACCTTCAACCAAGATCAAAAAATATGTCATATTTTCTCCAAAAATTTTATATCATCTGATAGGTCAGATATATATATAAAATTACTTTTAAAGTTTTAAAAATATCAGCAAATATTTTCATTTAAATGCAAATTTGAAAAAAAATCTACTTTTCCAAACACGACTTTTTATCCTATTTATTTTGAATTTTGTCAACAACTGATAAAATGTTTAGCGAGACTATAAATGTTAGATCGAAAAAAATGATTAATAGATGTAGGTTCAAATTATTATGTTCCATTAAAAATGATTTAGGAAATTGGAAGGGGAGGTGAACCATGAGAGACTATGGACTCTGAAAAACAATCTGAGGGTTTTGAAGGGGTGGGGGGTGGGAGGTTGGGGTACTAGGTGGTGGGTATTATAAAGGGCACGAATTGCATGGAGCACTGGGTGTGGTGAAAAATAATGAATACTGTTATGCTGAAAATAAAAAATAAATTAAAAAAAAATGATTTAGTCTTTGATGAACATCTGTTTGGTAATATGTTGTATCCAGATATAGTAAATTAAAGACATATATAAAATTATAGGGAAATGACATCTTTCGTTCCATTATGAGTAGAGCTTTTAAAATGCTATTTGTCACAACCTGTCATCTTGTCATTATGTAGCATTATGTAGCAATTAAAAAATGTATACTCTTCACTTAGAAGTCTTTTAGAAATCTAAAATATGACTTTCTATGGTTTGTGTCTCCATATTGCTTTATTGCCAGTTAAAACAAATCCACATGCTTTGATTCAAAGGTAATAAATTCCTCTTATTTGGAAAAAGGATGTTTATTTTTGTTCTCTCACCCTTAGCAGGTGGTTTCATTTTAGCACACTTCAGAGTTATAATTTCATGCTTATTAAACATATTTATTTTGATCTACATAGATGAATGAAACTTTTATTTTATTAAATTATTTGCCAAAAAATCTGTGAGTTTTAAAAATGTATTTCCTTTGAAGGGTTATTTTAGAGCATTCAAAGAGGATCTAAGAGTGTGGTATTATGCAGTTTTTAAGTAGGTATGAAATGGTTAATTATAGGATTGTTTCTTTAGGCTTATGTATATTGTCCATTATATGCTATAAAATATTTTGAAAGTAAATTTAAAGTATGTTTTATGTAGTTTATTTTTTGGAAAAAAATATTGAAATGACTTATGAAATTCAGTATACTCTCAACATTGATTTATTTTGAAATTTACCAGTTGTCTACTGAACTATTATATGGCAGATATTACTTCAGACTACACTGGTAAATGAAATACTTGGCTTTGTAGAACTTTTATTTTAATGGGTGAGACAATTCAAAGCTATAAACCTTAATAAAAATGGCATAGTGCATTCAAAAAGGAAGAGTACAATGGGGAAAAAGAAAAATTCGATCAGGGTGAGAAAAATCAAGGTTGCTAGGCAGGGGATGGGGAGTTAAATCTTTTAATAGAAAGATCAGGGTAGTTACAATGAAGGTGACAATTGAACAAATGTATGGGAAGGTGATGAATTTGCGCAGAACTATCAGCAATAAGGTCACTCCAGACAAAGGAATTGGCTATCTTGAAGGCCATAAGGTTGGATCATGCCTGGCATATCTGAGGAATAGCAAGGAGGCCACTGTGAGTGACTGAAGAGTAGCAGGGAAAGAGGTCACAGAGGTTAAATGAGTGGCTAGATCATGTAAAAGCTTCGAAGTCATTGTAAAACTCTGGCTTTTATATTTGGAAACTTACTGTGTGATAGAATTTTTGCTAATAACTGAGAGTTCAAATGTCCATAAAATTTCAAGGATTCTTATTCTAGTAAGACAGAATAAAGAGAAAGAGTTCATATTTTCACATGGTGTAAGAAATGCTCGGAGATCCAAGTGTAGGAAGCTATGGGAGCACAGAAGAAGGCACTAAAATCACACCATATATTTGATGACTGTGACTATATATAAATTTGTATTTTCTAGATTTTTTGTAGTCATGGAATCACACAGTATATACTATTCATGGCCTGGATTTTCTTTTCTCGGCATCATTACTTTGAGAATCTCCAATTGTCTTTGCTCTATTGATGGACATTGATGAACATTTCCACTGTTTTCAATTCTTAAAAATAAAGCTGCTATGAAATTCACATACAAGTCCTTGTATGAACATAGGGATTGTTTCTCTTGGTGAAATGCCTAGAATAAAATGGCTATTTGTGTAACTGCAACATATTTTTCATTTAAAAAAATTTTGAAACTATTTTCCAAAGTGGTTGTATCATAATATATGCCAACAACAGTTTAGATTTTTTGTTTCTTCTCAATCTAGCTCAGACCAAGTACAATTAGCCTTTATAATTTTAGCCATTCTAATAGATATGTAAGCATGTCTCATTATGATTTTAATTTTTATTTCTTTAATTTTTAAATGTTGAGAAATTGGCCATGTGCTTATAAGCCATCCATATACTTTTGGTGACATGTCTCTTCCATTATTTCCTTCACATGTAAAATTGGATACTCTGTTTGGTTATTAGTAAGGTTTTTTATTTTTATTCATTTTTAAATAATCAGAGTAGATGTCCATTATCAGATATTTAATTTGCAAATCCCTTCTCCATCTTTACGGATTCTCAATGGAGCTTTGATAGCTGTGTCTTTCAAGAAATATGCTACTTCTTTCCTGGTACACGGAGGTATGACTAGAACATTATCAATGTTGACCTTTGCAAAGAAAATCATGGCTTAAGATATATGTAGTCTGCAGTTGTTGGGAGTGTTCACCATCCTTGCCTCTAACTCATCTCTCACTGCCCACACATTCAGGTATAGGGGAATATTGATTGACAAAATATTAATTGCCAAATAACACTAGTTAGAGAATAAGAAAAATGCAGGCACCTGATTATATAATATTCCTTAAATAAAATATGTTTTTATAAGTGCTATTGGAAGTAAATTCCTCAATACTTTAATCACACAGAATGATGGAATCCTAGATTTTTTTTCCTTGTATTTACTAAGAAAATGATCATGCCTCAAGTATATTAAAATGGAATAGGGAAAATTAAAAATTGTTTTAAGTCAATTTGCGTGTGTTGTGCGTATGTGAGAGAGAAAGTGAGAGAGAAAGAGAAAGAGAGAAAAAGAGAAAGGGAAAGACAGAGAGGTGGCTGCAGTGAATTGATGAGTTGCAGGATAGATTTTAAAGTTTTTTCTTTTGCTTTCTACATTTCCTTTTCCTTAGGTTCAAGAGAACAATCAGTAATATCTCAGATGCCTGCTGGTAACATCAGCAGAAAGAGTTAGAGGTTCCTAGAAAATTAAAGAAGAGATATAGTTTTCCTGACATAAGAAAAGTCATTTTTTGTCCCCAGCTATTTTCAATGATCTATACCCCACCTGTGTACTTGCCCCAGCACACTTCTTCCAAAAATTCCTGGGAGGTTCTTACAAAGAAATGCAAAAACCTCACTCCTAAGGATTTTGAGGGAACAAGGCAATGGGAAAACTAACAGTCACCACCAGAGCAGGAAATAGCCTAAGCTATTGAGACAATAAATCAGTGGTAAAACTCCTAGTGCTATTTCAAAAGCAATCAAGGCCTTTCATTCCTTGTCCCAGAAAATGAGCCCAAGACCCCATCTAGTTTCTATCTGCTCTTGAAGCCTGCAGAGTTCCTTTCCCTTGTCCAACAGTTACCTCTGCTTTATTCTAACGTTGAAGTTTCTGCCCTCGGTGGAATACAAGCTTCATTCAGGTGAACATGCAATACATATTGCACAAATACATATGTGGATGTGCATGCATCCACAACCTTATGACCAACCATACACGGGATAATAAAACTCTCCCTTCTGAGTATTCATCTTAAATACTAAATAAAAATCTCTCTCCTGTTCAAACAGTCAAGGCTTTGGAACTTATTCCCTGTGAACTCCTTTTATGTTGTAAACAAAGATTCCTTTGTTTGATAACTCCACCTGTTTCTGTGATTCACCAAAGACTGACCTCAGTTAGTTCAGTTACTGTAATGTAATATCAAGCATATCTAGTTAGTTGATCATTTTGTTCAAGTCTTACATATCTTACCAATATGATGACCATTTGTCTATGTAATCTTAAAATAAGTGTGTTGAAATTATTTTCCATTTGTCGTCCAAGGTAGAAGTTATGATTTTTGTTCTTAGTTTTTCCCTATATATCCCCAAATCTGTTGTTACGTATTAAAATTCAAGAATTATTATACTCCCAGGGCGCATGGGTGGCTCAGTGGGTTAGGCCGCTGCCTTAGGCTCAGGTCATGATCTCAGGGTCCTGGGATCAAGTCCCGCATCAGGCTCTCTGCTCAGCAGGGAGCCTGCTTCCTCCTCTCTCTGTCTCTGCCTGCCTCTCTGCCTACTTGTGATCTCTCTCTGTCAAATAAATAAATAAAATCTTTAAAAAAAAAAGAATTATTATACTCCCTGATGAATTCATCCTTTTACTCTTCTGTAATTTTCACTTGATCTTTATGTCTGATAATGAAATTTGCTTTAAAATCACTTTTCATTATCTTGATATAACCACCAAAGTTATAGTGTGATTAGAGTTAATATAGCATATTTTTTCTTTTACTTTTTAAAGCACTTCTATATTGAATCCTGACAAAGAAACAAAACAGCTTTTTAACTCTGGAAGCATCTTTCTAAATTATCCTTTTTTTTTTTTTTTAATGAAGCAGTAGCAATTTTTGTTAAGGGACCTAAACTGAAAGTAGGTTTAGAAATTTATTTATTTTTTTATTTATTTAGTAAAAGATTTTATTTTATTTATTGACAGCAAGAGAGAGAGAGAGAGAGAGAAGAAGCACACAAACAGGGGGAATCATGTGCAAAGGGAGAGGAAGAAGCAAGCTCCTTGGGGTGCAAGTAGTCCCATGCAGGGCTGGATCCCTGTACACTGGAATCATGACCTCAGCCAAAGGCAAACATCTGCTTAAACAACTAAGTCATCCAGGCACCCCTAGAAAATTAAAAAAAAAAAAAGGCCTTTTAAAACATTTTGTTTCTTTCTTGTTTTTTTTTTAAATATTTTATTTATTTGACAGACAGAGAGACAGGAAGAGGAACTATAAGCAGGGCAGAGGGAAAAGGAGAAGCAGGTTTCCCACTGTGCAGAGAGCCTGATGTGGGGCTTCATCCCAGGACCCTGGGATCATGACCTGAAAAGAAGGGACACTTCTTGGAGGAAGCCACCCAGACACCTCTTTTCTTTGTTTTTAATATATGGCAACTGATGCTTCCCAGCCACGAGGAGCATATTACCCATTGATTAAATCTTTGATAACAACCTATTTAAAAAGGTGTGTAAATATATACTTACTCAGATTTATACACTTTGTGTTTTCTTCATAGTTTGGGGCTGGACCCCATGGTCACAACACTGCTTCCAGTCTTTGCCTTCCCATCTTTTGATACCAGGTATTTGGTCAGCAAAGCAAATTAGTATCAAAATTGATAAGCCCTTGGCACCATATCTCTGGAGCAGGGCTTGCTCTTAGCCAAGGCCCAGAGCAGTTGACCTCCCCTCACTAGTGCTATAGCCCCAAGGACTAGGTCCCTGCCACCAGAACTCAGTCTTACATGTTATGCTAAGCAGACAAAACCAAACCAGGAAAGCTCCGACAGCTTTCACTGGCATGCCTCATCTCCAACTCTCTCGACGTCTAGGCAGTACCAGATGACAGGGAGGGGTCTTGGTCCAACATATGGGAGGGAAGGAAGTAGCCACGAGCAAGTACCTGCCTCTCTGTTCCTTTCTTTCATGAGCAGGTTGTAAGGAGGAGGAAGAGGAAGGGGAAGAGAGGTGAACTTCAAGGGGTGAAGGCCTCAGGTAGGCAGCTGGCTCCTGCCAGTAGGAAAGGGACAAAGGAGAAGGCAGTGAGTCTTGCAGGGAGGGTGGGGGGTAAGGGTTACAGCTTATGACGGAATCTGGACAGGAGTAATAGGGATACTAGTCATTTGAGTCCACCATTGGCAAGCTGGGCTGGGTGTCAGGGCAGATAGGCCTCCCTGGGCAACGGCACATGAGAGAAGGTGGAATTCTTCTCTGAGGAGCAGGTGAAGCTTTGGGTGTTGGGAAAGCATAGACAGTATTGTTCCAGGGCCAAGGACAGGTCCGGGTACTCCTGGTTGGAGGTCAAGGCCACAGTATGATCCAGCAGCTTGAAGGTACCACATGCCAGCCACCCCTCATTATTGTGTATAACTCTCTGGTGCACTTATTGGCTTATCCATCAAATGACTCCTTCAGCAGCTTGAAAACCACCTCCACAGGCACTCCAGGATATGGGAGGCTTCCAGAGTGAAAATTTTGCACAGGATCACCCCCAAAAGACCAGAAGTCACTCTGGTGGATGTAGATCTGGTCAAACATGGCCTTAGGGACCATCCACTTCACAGGCAGTCCACTGTTGGTTCTCATTTTATAGTAACTGATGTGGTGATATCTCTGGCAAGGCTGAAGTCTGAGATCTTCATCATGTTGTCCTTTGTCACCAGCACTTCCCTGGTGGCCAGGTCTTGGTGTATGCACTTCTTGGAGGCAAGGTACTCCATGCCTCAGGCTACCTGGTAGGCAAAGTATACCGGGTGCTTGGAGGAGAGTTGCTCTGCTGCATTGTGGCTGATATTGTAACAGTACTCCAGGTCAGGAGGCCTCTGGGCCTGCAGGTACTCCTGTATGTTGTCTTTGGAGGCATATTCCATGATAGTGTACGAAGGACCATCCTGTGTGCAGGACCCAGCAGGTTGATGGTGTCCTTGTGCTGTCCAATCATCTTCATCATCTCCATTTCTGAGATTAGGTTTGACAGGTCTTTCTCTGCTGCATCTGACTTCAACATCTTCACTGACACTTTAGTCAAATGGTTGGATTTGTCTTTGTCCAGCCCAATGGCCTCCTCCAACACCACCTGCCCAAAGTAGGCCTCTCTTAGGGGTCTGCCTAAACTGCCTACAACCAGCCTGCCTCAAGGCAGTTATGAACTCTAGATTATCCTCAAAAACATTAAACCACAAGCTAAAAATTCTCTTCACTAGGTCTCTGTCGCAGGTCTAATTTTCTTATCTTTCATCATTTATCTTTTTCCTAATTCTTATTTTCAGTATAGTTTATTTGGCTTCCAGGTGTTTCCCCGGGTTTCTGTATGCTGTTTCATAGGGAAGAATTATCCTGTCATAAAATTATTTCTTGAGCATTCATTACATCTCTCGGTTAAAATGGGTTCTTTTATGGTATTGATTCATTTGAGTTTTCTCAAAATGGGAAGAATTTTCAAAATGGTGTTTTCCTCAAGGTTCAGAGTATGTCTTAGCCTCATCTTTACTCTTTTTGAAATTCACTTTTCAAATTCTTGTCCCTCTTTTTATCTTTTTAAATTAAAATGTTTCCTTTTACTATTTTTTTATTTGAGTGTAGTTGATAGTCAGTGTTACATTGGTTTCAGGTTTTCAAGATCTCCATACATTATTCTATGATCACTACAAATATAGCCACCATCTGTCACCATATAACACTATTATAATATCATTGACTATATTCTCTACACTGTCCCATATCTCTTTTTAAAATCTCTGATTTTTATGTTTTCTGTTATTCCAATTTTCGACCTCATTTTACTTGGTTACTTTAATAAAATATGCCTGATTACACACTCTATGCTGAAAACCATAGCATTTGATTTATAGTGGTCTTCTTCTTCTTCTTCTTCTTCTTCTTCTTCTTCTTCTTCTTCTTTCTTCTTCTTAATTAACATATAATGTATTATTAGCCCCAGGGGTACAGGTCTGTGAATCGCCAGGTTTACACACTTCACAGCACTCACCACAGCACATACCCTCCCCAATGTTCATAACCCCACCACCCTCTCCCTAACCTCCCCACCCCCCCCCACCCCGGCAACTCTCAGTTTGTTTTGTGAGATTAAGAGTCTCTTATGGTTTGTCTCCCTCCCGATCCCATCTTGTTTCATTTACTCTTTTCCTGTTCCCCAAACCCCCCACATTGCACCTCCATTTCCTCATATCAGGGAGATCATATGATAGTGACTTTCTCTGGTTGACTTATTTTGCTAAGCATAATACCCTCCAGTTCCATCCATGTCAACGCAAATGGCAAGATTTCATTTCTTTTGATGGCTGAATAGTATTCCATTGTGTGTGTGTATATATATATATATATATATATATATATATATATATATATATTTCATTTGTTGATGGACATCTAGGTTCTTTCCATAGTTTGGCTATTGTGGATATTAATGCTATAAACATTTGGTGCACGTGCCCCTTTGGATCATATACAGTCTTCTTTACCTCTATCAGAACCCCAGGAAGCTTTATTTATTTATTTATTTACTCACATAAACAGATGATCCAACACAACATTTTTTGATGTTCCAATGTATTATAATGTCTTACCGCTTAACACTATGCTTACTGCTCTCTTTCACTGTCTGACTAAATCCTCATCATCACTATGCCATTTAATGAGAAAGAACATTTGAACTCAGAGTTCTCTCCATATCAGGGAATGAAGACTCCACCCTTCTGTTTGTGCAGGTAAAATAAATGTTGATGTCTGTCCTGCACATACCCCATCCTGTTCACCAGAATATTCACCATCAAAATATATACACAATGAAAACCATACCTCACCACTTCTATTACCACCCAGCATGCTAAAAACACCATCATATGTTCCTGAATTATTGACTTGATTGATAACCCCACTTCCACACATACTGCACTCCTTTCTCCATGCAAATTTATTTTGGTACAGCAATTTAACCTAAAAATCAAGTCATATGATTTTATTCTGCTGTTGAAAGACTTTTGGTATCTTCCCCTTTCATATTAAATAAAAACTGAAGGCGTTTCAATGTACTAGAAGGTCATACATCAATACGTTCTTCCTCTCTCCACCACTATGAACTCCTCATTGGCCTCCTTGCTTTTCCTCAAAAGTAACAGACAAGCTGTTCACACAAAGTCTATATACTTACTTGCTCTGCCTAGAGCAATCTTTTCCTTTAATATTTGTATAACACTCTCCTTCACTTCCTGGGTCTTTGTGCAAATAACATCTCATAAATGAGATATAACCACCCAAAACAAAATAAAATTAACTTTCATCCCAGCATTCCCCAATGGCTTTTACCTTTCTTGTATTTCTTTGTATCACTTATCACCATCAACCATCAATCATTATTCTATTACTGGTTTATTTTCTTATTTGAGACAGAGAGAGAGAGAATTGGGAGGGTGCGCAGAGGAAGAAGAAAACACCCCACTGCCTAGAAAGCCTGCTGGGGAGTTACATCCCAGGACCCTGAGATCATGACCCAAGCCAAAGGCAGTCACTCAATGGACTGAGCCACCCAGGTGCCCCTCTATTATTGGTTTATTTCACTATTATATTTCAAAAGAATGTGAGCTCTTTGTGGTCAGGTATTTTATATGTTTTATTAATTGAAGTATTCTCAGAAAGGTAGCTGGCAGATTGTAAGGGCTCACTAAACTGTATTTTGTTGTTATTATTGGGCTCCTTTATGGGCTTTACCTCTTACGCTAGAAGTCTATCCTTCAGATGTAAGCGATAAGAATAGAGCCCTGCTGCCTGTTCAAATGTGTAAAAAGCCTGTATTAAGTGGATATTTTAAAAGCTAAATGAATGGCTTAATAGTTGTATATAGGGGAAAAGGGAACATATTTTCCACAGTTTAGAAGTGGAGTTCTTTTATAGAGTTCTTGTACAAGCCTACACTATGGAACGATAATGGGCAGTTGTACATTACAATTATACAAACACTTTGGTAATTTATATCCTTTTTTTGTAATTCTTGACTGGATCATTTAATTCCTTAGGAGCATTATAGCATTTCAACTTTTCATGTTCAATAAACTTATTGGGGTTGCTACCTTTTTTATTCAAATGGAGAAATAGTCATGATTTAATCTAAATAAAGTGTTATTGATTGTGTTGTTTTCTAGGAATGAGTCGCACATGCTAGTTTAAAAGTTTTGTTAAAGTCCCAAGTCTGTCACTGATAAAAGCCTTTTGTAGATTAGTAACTTGATCAAAACGGAAAAGTTATGTAACACCAATCGTTATACTATCTTTGTTTCCATCTTGCATTGTAATAACACCCATCTTAACTCTAAGACAAATCATTGCCAGATGGATTTCTGGCATTGATTGCAGGATATGAAATCTAGTATAACTAAAAGTTTTTGGTTTTAGTAGCATATAAATCAATTTAGAAAAATATATGTATTTGAATATAAGATAAAGTTTTAAATTATTTGGCAATAGTAAACTAAACTTTTTTTTTGTAAATTTTTATTTTCTAAAATTTCATTGAGCTCTCTTGCAATAAGAAACAAGTTACAAAAAATTAAGGTTTATTTACCCCAATTCAAAATTATTAGGAATATAATCATAGAGGTTGAAGTATTTAAAATATTGAACCCAAAATGTTTTATTAGGTAAATTCATGAATGCTGAGCATTCACTGTTAAAATATACTAATAACATTGATAGACTTGTAGAAGCCTAAAATCAAATATTTATTAAATATTTATATCCACATCTTTTCATAGCTTGGTAATTCATTTCTCTAGCATTAAATAATATTCCATTGTTTGCATGTACTACACTTTCTTTGACCTTTCACTTATGGAAGGATATCTTGGTTGCTTCCAAGCTTTTGTCAGTTATGAATAAAACTACTATAGACATCTTTGTGGGTATAGATTTCATCTTCTTTGGATAAATACCAAGAGCTGCTACTGCTGAATCATCTGGCAAAAATATGTTTAGTTTTGTAAGAAACTGCCAAGTTGTTTTCCATTCTTTATTCTCAATACACATGGAAGAACATTCCTGTTGCTCCACATCCTCACCAACATTTCGTGTTCTGTTGTCAGTGCTCTGGATTCTGGGTATGTACTGGTGTCTCTTTTTTGTTTTAATTTGCATTTTCCTGATGACATGTGATGTGAAGCATCTTTTTATATGCTTATTTGCCATCTGTAATATTTTCTTTGGTGAGGTATCTGCTAAGGCCTTTGGCTCATTTTTAATCCGGTCTTTCCCCCATTGTTGAGTTTTTAGGGGTCTTTGTGTATTTTTGATTAACAGTCCTTTGCCAGATGTGTATTTTGCAAATTTTTTCTCATAGTCTGTGCTTTGCCTTTTCATTCTCTTGGCATTGTGTTTCACAGAGTAGACATTTTTAAATTCAGTGCTTGTGCTTTTGTAGCTAAAGTTATTGCGAAAACCAAGGTCATTTAAATTTTCTTCTATATTACCTTCTACATGTTTCATGTTTAGGTTTATAATCCAATCTGAGTTCATTTTTGTGAAGAGTGTAGGATATCTGCCTGGATTTATTTTATTTTATATTTTTAGATTTAGCTTCACCATTGCTACAGAACCATTTGTTTAAAAGATTGTATTTTGCTCTCTTGTATTGCTTTTGCTTTTCTATTAAATATAAAATATAATTGATAATATATATTCTGTTGCTTTAATCTAGTCTCTCTGTGGTATTACAATATCATGCTTACAATTATCGTTATGGTAAACTTTTTTTTAAGATTTTATTTATTTATTTGACAGAGAGAGAGATCACAAATGGGCAGAGAGACAGCCAGAGAGAGAGATGAGGAGAAGCAGGCTCCCTGCTGAGCAGAGAACCCAATGCCGGACTCGATCCCTGGCCCCTGGGATCATGACCTGAGCCGGAAGGCAGAGGCTTAACCAACTGAGCCACCCAGGTGCCCAATCGCTTTAGTAAACTTTGAAGTCAGTCCTCAGTCTTTGTTCTCCTTCAACACTATGTTGACTATTGTGAGTCTTTGCCTCTCCATATAAACTTTAAAATAAGTTTGTTAATATTAAAAAAAAGAACTTGCTGGAATGCATTAATTGTATAGATAAACTTGGAAACCAGTGACCTCTTGAGCTTAGCAGGAGATAGACCATGGACATCAGTTGTCACAGTGGTGCCTCTGGCAGAACCTATTGCAAATCCCTAGGCAAAATGAGACCTCAAGGATCTGAGAGAATGTCTAAGAAGTACTTGATACATCCCTTGGGTATGGTTTATTGAAGTGTCCACCTGTCTGAAAGCTGGGGAATCTAGATAAGGGAGGGAAAATTAGTTATGATAAAACATATCAACAAACATCAATAAATTTTGTAAAACTAATTGTCATGGCTCATATACAATATGACCAACAGAGGGACCATCAGAAGGAAAGCATCAGTTATGTTTATTGTGAAATTTTTTATTCAAAATAAAGCAATGTGAGGGGAAGACACAATGAGAAAATTACCATTTTTTAAATGGTAAACATCTTACAAAATGGAATAGGTTTTATATTCTAAGTAGTATATTGAAAAGTAAAACATTGGGGCGCCTGGGTGGCGCAGTGGGTTGGGCTGCTGCCTTCAGCTCGGGTCATGATCTCAGGGTCCTTGGATTGAGCCCCGCATCGGGCTCTCTGCTCCGCAGGGAGCCTGCTTCCCCCTCTCTCTCTCTCTCTCACTGCCTGCCTCTCTGCCTACTTGTGATCTCTGTCTCTCAAATAAATAAATAAAATCTTTAAAAAAAAAGAAAAGAAAAGTAAAACATTAAAAAATAAAATTTCAATGAAAAAAATTATTTAATTTTTAAAAAGGTTAAAAATAGCAGAACCATTTTTCTTATAACTGGAAAATACACTGTATATACATCTATCAAAATAACTTGTCATGGGGGAGCCTGGGTGGCTCAGTAGGTTAAAGCATCTGCCTTCGGCTCAGGTCATGATTCCAGGATCCTTGGATCGAGGCCCACATCGGGCTCTCAGCTCAGCAGGGAGCCTGCTTCCTCCTCTCTCTCTCTGCCTGACTCTGCCTTATTGTGATCTCTGTCAAATAAATAAATAAAAACTTTTATAATAAATATTTGAAAAATAACTTGTCATGTCTGGAATCAGGAGCATATGGAAAAAAATAATATCTGAGGACAATACTTCTGCCATGTTTTGTGCCTTGCTAATATTTTTAAACAGTCAGGCAACTTTTAGCCTTATTGAAATACCTGCTAAGATACCTGCAGTGCCTTTTGGAGCCCTATGACTATAAAAATTAATTGCAAATATTCAAAATGTTTACTATGGTGTCACTATTTAGGGCCACCACCAAGTATGTTTCAGAAGTAAGCATAACTGTTACTCTTCCATAAGGCAAAAGGGCATATTTTCAGGAGTTCCATCTGCTGTACCAGGAGGTGAATCAAGTAATGATTTTTGTCTATAAAATAATTCACTTTTCAATCTAACATTCCTCATTCCACATTATAATAATAAAAACTAGGAGGAGACTAAAACAAACAAACAAATACAACTACAACAACCAGCTTTTCCTACAGTGGAAAAGTAAATATAACCTTAGGAGTAGCCTGAAATTTATTTTTAAATATTTTAAGATAAACGTTTTTGTTAGAAAACCATATATTTTATATTACTAAGAAATAACAGGCAACGTTTTATGAACTTCTAAAAAGTCTAGTTACTTGTATTTATCTATTAACTCATCTCTTTATGAAGTAGAACATGATCACACCTCTTGTATCTACCCAAGTTTGTATGCTTTGGTTGTTTTATGTTTGCTATTTCCTTGCTTAATTTTTACAATATTTGATACATAATAGTATCTTTAAGTCCATCTATGATTTCACAGAATTTGTTTGAACTTCATAAAAATGTACCATACTTTTTGCACTGTCCTTGTTTTACTTCTCTATTAGCTTTCCAAGTTTTATTCACTTTAGAGTGTGTAGCTATCATTTATTTTTACTCCTCCATAATGCTATGTTTACAAATTTGTATTTATCTGTACTTTTAAAAATATCTTAATTATATACCATTTCTCATCTCACGTAACACTCATGTTACTTCTACACTTATCAGATATTATGTAACGGAAAACCACAACTCAGCAACAATAGAACACCATTTTTCAAAATTAAATGGCTTACCAGAATTCTTTAATTCTATCCTTTATTTGTATTAGATGACCCTTTATTCTGGTATTTGGCATTGTTCATATGGAGGAAAGCTTATAAGTTGATATTCCATAAATAGAAGGATTTTTATGATCGATTAATTATTTTCATTTAGAATGCATAGAATATGGTTGATTTAATATTTCTTTCTTACTCTCTGCCTGGAACATAGTGCTATCTATGCAATAGCCACTAAAATATTAAGTTAATTACCTAGACTTTAAACTGCATATTAATAGGAATAGCATACAGAACTCTTCTCAGATTGGGACACCTGGGTGGCTCAGTCAGTTAAACGCCTGAGCCTTTAGCTCGGGTCATGATCTTAGGGTCCTGGGACTCAGTTCTGCAACAGATTCCCTGCTTAGCCGGGAGTTTGCTTCTCCCTCATCCTGCTGCTCCCCCTGCTTGTGCTCTCTCTCACTCTCTCTCTTACAAATAAATAAAATTAAAAAAATAAATTCTTCTCAGATAGCTAATATAGAATATCGTCTTTGTATTCATCAAAGGGAAAGTGCCATATAATAATGAAATCCAGACTACTTCAAATTCACTTTTTAACCAGTAAGAAAGTACTGGAAACAAGCCAAAAATGTCTTCAATGAATTAAAGAAATAGATTGATTTTCAATATCTTAATGTTTCTAATGTTAAATTGCAAGATTTTTATACTAGATATCAGTGTAAATATTCATTATACAAGGATATTCTAAAAATAAACCCGAGAAAACTACTTGACATATATGATGACAAAAACCAATGTCAGTTTGGGTAAAACTTACAACACCTACCACCTGAAACTCTTGTTCTATATGGTGCCATCTTGTGATGCTGGGCAGCGGCAGTGAGCCACAGCTTCCAGTCAGCTAGAAGATTACAGGGGTGAACACCTGATATTCTTACAAGCATTCTATATATAGAATATATATATTCTTCTTTTTTTAGTGTAATATTTAATAAATTGCATGTGATATTTGATACTTTGTTATAAAATAGGCTTTGCTTAAGATGATTTTGCCCAAATGCAGGCAAATGTAAGTGTTCTGAGTATGTTTAAATAAGCTTAAGGTAAGCTATGATATTTGATAGTTTTGGGGTATTAAATGCATTTTCAATTTTTTATGTGTTTCTCTGTACATAGCCCCCTTGTAAGCTGAGGAACATCTCTATATGTATATGTAGCCTTGGTATGGCTTACATATTATTGGCATGAAACATCTAGAACAGTACGTGTGCCATAGAATTGTCTACAACATCAAACAAGTTTCTTGAAAACTTGTGCCAAAGGGGTTATGTCTTTAAGGATTCTTATTTCAGAAGGGTTCTCTCAAACGTAAGATTTTTCAGAAGTTAAGTGAAAATCTGACCAAACTAAACATTTTTCCATTTTCCCTAGTGAGCAAAGATAGCTAAAATCTATCTGCCATTTTCAACACTGTACTCAACGATTGTAATTCTAATTTAAGAACAGATTATTTATATCAAAACCACATGTTGGCCTAATCTTATACAATATTCATAAGTCACACTCAGACCCTTGGACACTTTTATTTGTTGAGTCTATATGGTACTACGGACATTCATCTTTTTTGACCTCATAGCTTCATGTATGTCTATACTTTTGAAAATACATGCATCATAGTTCCATTGTAAAATGTCTGGGTTATAAAATGTGCTATGCTATCAAAATGGTAATAAGAACATACAAATGACCTGATGTAATGAACTGGACCAGATTGCCAGATATCACATTGCATACCAGAAAGATTCAGTGGTAAGTTTTAAAATGGCCAGCTATACACTGACTGAATTATAACTCATTTAGCTTCTTTCTTTGTGTACAGTATTATACATTAGTCAGTATTATAGTAGATAAGTACTTTGGACAGATGTAAATATGCTGTAATAAAAAATGTTTTTCTTCTTTCTTTTAGTCCTTTTTACTTGTAAGACTAGCCACAAATACCACGCCTCCCCCAAAATAATTTGCAATCCAAATTTATCTCTAAATGAATTTATTGCACAGAAAAATATGTATATATATATATATATACACTTACAGAAGACATGTTCAAAAATAGTTACACAACAGCAGGGCCCTAAATGTAAGCAGTATAGTTGTTTTGTTTTGTTTCTTTTAAAAAAAGAGGTTATGTGAAATATTAGGATTTTATTTCCAGGCGTAGTATTTCAAGACAGTTAACTACACCTATGGTGTCAACAGCCTCTTGTTGGCAGTATGATTTTATTGGCTCCATGGAATAACAGCAAGAATTTACTATTGCTTCTTTCTTTTATGACACACACAGAATAAAAAAATTGACACATTTGCTCAAGACCAACCAGAATCCTTTTAACCTATCAAAATTGATGGGAGGCCTTCACTGCCAAAGTCACTGCTGGGTTTTCACAATTCATTGCAGACAATGTGCTACTCCCATTATGATAAAGGAGAGAAGAGTCATAATCAGGGAAGAAAGCTAGATTAATACTTGTAATTATCATTGAATTATTTAGCCTGCTATAGGATTATTATTATTAGTGCCATTTGATAATTTTCTCTCATTATATTAAACACAACTGTGAGTAATTACCCTACCTAATATTTCTCTGTATTGGCTGACTAGCTAGCAAACATTCATGAAAATATCCATTAGCCACACATATAAAATGCTGCATTATGATGCTGTTGAATCAGAACATACCACTACCTGATCCTGTAGCTCTTTGAGGATTTGCAAATCAATTAATTCTATCTTTGTTGGATTCTTCCCATACAATTAGAAAATTTATAAACGAGTCCATGAACATTATTAGTTTTACCATTTTAAACCAGCAATCACACTTTGATTTTTACAACAAAAGCAGAAATATAAACACACACATTTGGATCAGTTTTCTGTTAGTCTGTCTGGACTTCAAAATCCTATTCCTCAAGATGATGCACACCAAAGTTCTGGATTAAACAAGAAATTAGATGGCACCTGAACACTTGGTTTAATATTCTCAAAAGGACTATGCAACTTCTTTCTTACATTAAGACATTGTTTTACAAAGATCCACACTTTTATAATGTTAGTATTTTTAATAATCAATAAAGTCAATTAATCATGATTAAAAATCAAACATAAAAATTTCTACTTTTTGCTTTTGCTCCCTCCATTTAGAACTTATTTATAGCCTGATAATTCAAAGGTCCCTATGTTTATGAAAATCTGGACAGAAATAGCTCTAAGATCCCATTCAGAACTTGATATTAATCTAAGTCTTTTGGCTCCATTTATCCTGAGAGCAAAGAGTAGGACAAAGGATTTGAGTACTGTTAGTTTATCTGGGAGATTATCCAAGGTAGAAAAGAATGGGAAAGTGATACAGTGAAGAAGCAACTTTGTCAAAGAGGTACATTGTTGATATAATTGTTGTGGATAGAAAATGAAGGCTTGCTTTTACTGAAAGGTCCTGAGAAACTTCTTTAAGTTGTCCTCATGAAGACCTGAAAACTGACAATTTTACCTATGGTTCTTATTTCCACTTCACTGAGAGCTGTCCTCAGAGGACATTAACTCTCCTACACTTTCAGGTTGTGTTGGAGACATTCTAAAATGAGAGAGAGAACATGAGATGCTATCAGTGTTAAGTAACTGCAATTTCCCATGGAACTATCCACCACAGGTTTGGCTATAATCAGGTGTTGGGCCTTGATATCAGAGGGATTTGAGGCAGTATCATTTTAGGTTAATCATTATATCTGAAATTTCCAAAAACTTCAACTGATGAAACTTTGATTATAAATCTATAAATATAACAATAAATCTACAGTATTCAAATTATTTTCATAGAAATACACAAACAAAGCATCAATTGACTAATATTTAAATGTTACAAAATACTGAACTGAAAGAATTTGGTCATATAACAACGTGTAAGAAGTAGAGCTTAGGTTTAGGTTAGAAGTCAGGATGCATTTGGGACTCAGTTAAGAAATTGAATGGAGGGACGCCTGGGTGGCTCAGTGGGTTAAGCCACTGCCTTCGGCTCAGGTCATGATCCCAGGGTCCTGGGACCGAGCCCCAAATCAGGCTCTCTGCTCAGCAGGGAGACTGCTTCCTCCTCTCTCTCTGCCTGCCTCTCTGCCTGCTTGTCATCTCTCTCTGTCAAATAAATAAATAAAATCTTAAAAAAAAAGAAATTGAATGGATGTCTGACTATCTTATAGGTTTGCTAAAAATCAGTGACTTTGTGTTCACGTGTGGCTATGCGGGAATTTTTAACTTTCTCTAAGAAGTTATTAGATTGATTATATAATGGCAGTAAAGGATGGGGAAAAGCAAAGTACAAACCCCATAAAGACAAAGACACTGAGTATGAGAAAAGAGTAATAGATAAGAAGAATCAATGCATTTGAGGAAAATGGGAATTGAAATACACAATGATTGTTGATTTTTTTAGATGCAGAAATCAAAACTAGCTTGCAAGAAGGAAATAACAGAAGACATGTTGTGAAAAGGCAGTAACGTGGAATAAAGGAGTAGGGAGAGCATATCAGGTAATTTGGATAGGAAGGAGTTAGGAGATAACTGCTTGATAAATTTTATATGGCCCACTTAAATGCACAGATTTCTCTTCTTTAATTTATATGGAGAACAGGGTGTCGTTTCTCTTCCCTTTCAGAGCACCCGAGGTGTACTCTTTCAGACTGAAAACCTGAAAAGCTCAGGACTCAGTTGCTTAAGCACAGCTGAGAGGACATATTTCAATTAAGATTTACAGTTTGCTGTAGGTAGTAGACTGTCAAAAGTGGTTTAACCATATTTTTCATTTAACAAGAAGACTACAGAGAGTGTTTTCTGGTGTTGGTTCAGAGTCTTAAGAAAGTCAAGTGAACTATCTTAGAGGTTTTCATGGCTTTTTATTCACAGTTGCAAAAATTGCTGTTGGAGTTCTCACTATTAAGCCCACATTTCTGGCAGAAAGATAGAGGTAAAAGAGAATGATATCTTGTACGACTGATACTTTGTCATATGGTTACAATGTAACTAGAAAAGAGACAATAAAATATTTGATGTTGTTTTAAGTTTCCTTGTTGTCAATCCCTCAGTGCTTTCTGATACTAAAGGAAAAAGTAGATGGATATTGACCTGGCAACTATCAACACCTGTCAGTCTCTCTTGGATAACCAATATCTCTATAATCTCTTCTTCCCAGTAAAAAAAAAATAAAATATATTCATAAACCACACTTTGCCATCTCAAGTTACTGCACCAAGATAAAATTACAATGATTTTCAGTTGTTCCAAATGGACAGAATACCCTTCCTTATGATATCATGTCTTATAAGATAGATAATTGGCTTGCTACCAATATACCCAGATGAGACTGTGGAAGAGACAGGAAAAAAATAATAATATTTATTTATTCCTTGGGTTGACCCTGTTTACACAGATGCATTACTATTAGAAAAGGTTGGTTTGGGACATTGGAATGAATTTACTTAATGGGTCTGTATGTAATTGGGTTGGAGAAAATTTTTAATTTCTACAAAAATTATTAGAATTCTATCTTATTCCCTTTTGATAATTTTCACATGTTAACAAAGCCAACGTTTTTGTCTAGCAGACAAGATCTTAAATCCTAACAAAACTCAATTTTTTCCTTTTTTTTTTAAGTTTGAGAGCCTCATGTTCTCTCATGCTGCTTTAAATACAACTCAAAAAAACAAAAGGAGCTAAATGGGGCAGTAAGCCCAGACTTTTTATTTTAATTTATTTATCTTATTTTTAATTAAAAAATTAAAGATTGTATTTATTTATTTGAGAGAGAGAGAGCATGAGTGGGGCAGGGGGATGTAGCTGCAGAGAGAGACTGAGAAGTATACTCCCTAATGAGCAGGAAGCCCGATATGGGGCTCGATCCCAGGATACTGACTGAGATCATGACCAGAGACAAAGGCAGATACATGTGCAAAATCCCTTTTTTTCTGGGAAACAATACTTTACAAGAGATGTTTGAAAAAGTACTGGGGAAACAACTTTAATCAGAGATACAAAAATTTAATTGACTTCTGTAAAGCTACAGGGATCCAAATGATGGGAATCCCAGGCCGTTTAGGTTGTGGACCACAGAGTATTCTTCTCTGTAATATTTTATTTTCTTCCATGTCTACTAACTCCAGTCCAAGTTCACTGATCTCTTTTTAGATAGTGCAAAACATGGCAAAGAATACCAAACAAGTGCCCAATATTCTACATTTATTACATCATTTCTAACATATAGAAGTGTGTTACCAAGGCTGGTTCTGTGAACAAACCTAGTTATGCTAAAGTGTGTTTTGTTCTCCAAAAATTAAATTCATGATTATCACACAATTATAAAATACTTGTGTCAAGAATTTTTATTCAAAAATTAATAAGAGAAGCAGATATTAAAACTAGTTCACATGGTTATTTGGGATATAAGCAGAGTTGTGCAGCAGAAGTGCTCTGGGCCCATAATTTGGGTTATAGAATTTATGTTTTCTAATGAAAAATCACTAACTTGCATTATTGTTAACAAGAATCCTGTGCATTACCATCAGTTTTCTCCATTATAACCTCTTGCTCTACAGTTTGTAAATAACTTTGTCAATAGCAAGCTAATAAACGGGGTGACTCCAATGGATTGAGATAATCTCCAGAGTTTCTGCTACATAATGAACAGGACTCCATTGAAAGGACACCTAAGAGTTTATTTTGCCCAAAAATTTGATCACTTTTTTCACTGTCCTTACCTATTTTCCAAACCTAGTTCTTTTCAGTCTACAGACAACCCTGTATCTGACTGACTTGTTAATTCTGGGAATGTCTTGCAGATTAATTTGCTTGCCCGAGGTGGTTCCTCTAATTGATGTCTAAGAACCCTAATTAGTTAAGAAAACTTTTTTTTTAACATTTTCATGGCTATTTATTATTATTATTATTATTATTATTGCTAATATCTCTATTATAAATAATTCACAAGGGCATCTTTCTGACAAAAGACAAAGAGCTGGCTACTAGTAGAAAAAGTACATTTGACTCTGTCAGTGAAAGTGGTAAAGGGATTTGAGAAAATAAGGCAAAGCAGTGGAATTATGTGTTAAAACTTTAAATATTATAGACACATTTACTTAATTTCTAATACTGCTTATAATTAAAAAAGATGTTTTCCATGAACCACGCATTACAGCAAATATATTGTTTATACAGATTAAATTTTCATCAAAAGGGACGCCTGGGTGGCTCAGTTGGTTAAGCAGCTGCCTTTGGCTCAGGTCATGATCCCAGCATCCTGGGATCGAGTCCCGCATCTGGCTCCTTGCTCGGCCGGAGCCTGCTTCTCCCTCTACCTCTGCCTGCCATTCTGTCTGCCTGTGCTTGCTCTCTCGCCCACTCTCTCTGATAAAGAAATAAAATCTTAAAATAAATAAATAAATTTTCATCAAAAAATTATAAGTGTATTTTTTTGTAGGATCATGATAAGCATTTTGCAGATGAGAAAAGTGAAATTTAGAAAAGTATGTCTCTTCAAATCCCTCATACAATATCTGGCCTAGATAGAAGGATATACTATCACAATTGAGGAAGATAATTGAGATTACTTAAAATGATAAACTTTACTGTATAGGGTTTTTTACAAGTTTGCCACAGATTCACATTTTTTAAAATATATATCTATTTGTGTAAAGAGAATGCACTGAGAAGTAAAAAGATAGTGATATATCAGTGCTACCAACTAATGGCTATAATATCATCACCTTATTTATGAACAATGAAACAGTGTGTAATATTTAAATAAATTTAAATAAATTCCTATTTATTTTATATATTTATAAATTTAAATGAATTCCTATTTATTTATTATTAAAGAAATTCCTCTAACAAACAGTATGTTTTGAAGGTTGCTAGCAGGAAAGTGTTGTACGACATGGAAGTAATCAGAAAATGTGATCTAAAATTCTGCTTTCAAGGGCGCCTGGGTGGCTCAGTGGGTTAAAATTCTGCTTTCAAGAAGCTATAACAGTAAGTACTGAGCATTAGCTATTATATGCTATGGATGAATAACTGAAATCTACATTTGAAACTATTGGTACACTATATGTTACCTAATTGAATTTTAAAAAGTTAATAAAAAAAACCACTATTTTATAAAACAATATTCCCAACAGGCTCTTTTGCTTTAAAATACTCACTTTGTTTCCTCTCCGAGAGAACACCAAATGGCGGATGACGCCGGTGCTGCGAGAGGGCCCGGAGGGCCCGGGGGCCCTGGAATGGGAGGCCGCGGCGGTTTCCGCGGTGGCTTCGGCAGCGGCATCCGGGGCCGGGGCGGGCCGGGGCCGTGGTCGGGGCCGGGGCCGAGGCCGCGGAGCTCGCGGGGGCAAGGCCGCGGACAAGGAGTGGATCCCCGTCACCAAGCTGGGCCGCCTGGTCAAAGACATGAAGATCAAGTCCCTGGAGGAGATCTATCTCTTCTCCCTGCCCATCAAGGAGTCTGAGATCATCGACTTCTTCCTGGGAGCCTCCCTCAAGGACGAGGTTTTGAAGATCATGCCTGTGCAGAAGCAGACGCGCGCGGGCCAGCGGACCAGGTTCAAGGCATTTGTCGCCATCGGAGATTACAATGGACACGTCGGTTTGGATGTCAAGTGTTCCAAGGAGGTAGCCACTGCCATCCGCGGAGCCATCATTCTGGCGAAGCTTTCCATTGTCCCTGTGCGGCGAGGCTACTGGGGGAACAAGATCGGCAAGCCCCACACTGTCCCGTGCAAGGTGACTGGCCGCTGTGGCTCTGTGCTGGTGCGTCTCATCCCCGCCCCCAGAGGCACTGGCATTGTCTCGGCCCCTGTGCCCAAGAAACTGCTGATGATGGCTGGTATTGACGACTGCTACACCTCGGCCAGGGGCTGCACTGCCACCCTAGGGAACTTTGCCAAGGCTACTTTCGATGCCATCTCCAAGACCTACAGCTATCTCACCCCTGATCTCTGGAAGGAGACTGTGTTCACCAAGTCTCCCTATCAGGAGTTCACGGACCATCTTGTGAAGACCCACACCAGAGTCTCTGTTCAGAGGACCCAGGCTCCAGCTGTGGCTACTACATAGTTTTATACAAGAAAAATAAACTGAACTAAAGCTTGAAAAAAAAATACTCACTTTGTAATGAGAGTCATTACTTTTGTCTAGCCAAATCTTATAGCACTGTTTATCCCTTCCCTGCTTTATCCCTTCCCAGTATCAATAAAGGCTCACTTGGGTTACCTAGAAGCCATGAGAAAGCTTGTAATAGATCTGGCTGGTTTTCACCAGCAATTTGACCACCATGTGCACAGGGAAGTCTATTGATAAAGGCTTTATTGCAATAAGTTGCAAATACATGGATGATTTTGAATTCTCTTTCTTGAGGTCTTGTTTCATGATAATAAATTTAGGGTGGCTTATTGGAATGGATGTTATTAACATATCTTCATAGTTATAAGCACATGGAATTGTAAAATAGATGAATGAATGTGGCATTACTAACAACTGTCCTCATTTTGAAATCAAATTACAGTGTACTAAGATGAGGAAGCAAAGCAGATTTGGGATTATGAGTGAAATAATTTTAAAAAGTATTAGGGGTATGATCGGACTATTGGGTAATTCAGTAGAAAAATGTCTACTGATTGAGATTCTGTGTTCCCTGATTTCAGAGAGAAGTTAAGATAAATAAGTAACACGAGGAGACTAGGAAGCCAAACATAAGTGATAATTTTGTGCCAGGGTGTGTATACATCTGTTTATCTTCTTGCTTTACCACTAAGGTTGCTCCTAGAGGAGAGTTTAAATATGTGTTGGAGCTAATCTCTGTGGATTACACAAGAAACCACATCCTACAGCTCTCCCTGAAACACCCCTTATGATTTCAATGTAATTTGGTTTTTGCATTTTTAGAAATAACAAAATACTTTGCAAACTCATCTACTTTATTACCATCACAAGTGAGTCAGCTGACTCCACATTTTAACACAGTGACAGTCACAGAGGAATGGAGGAATGAGTAGAGTTATCAATATATGTGCTTTTAAGAAGTATGACAGGGTAGCAGCTATTTCCAGGAACCAAAACATGGGTCAGCAGCTGTGCAGGAAAAGTGATGGAATAAATGACTCATTTCAGAGGAGTTCTATAACATATTAGTTCTATAATGTATCTTCAGCCCCCAATTACCCGCTTTGATCTAAAGATAAGGATTTACAGTTAAGGTCCCATTTATGATTTGACTGGTAGGGTCTGAATCATGTTTACTATTGTTTTGACTATTACTTGAAACCTATAGTAGTACTTGGGATATGTGTTGTGTATTCTGTGAACATGTGCTATTTTTAGATTAGATAATTTCTGTCTCGAACCCCTGTTCATTTCTTTGTTTTTGTTTATTTGATAGTGGTTTCAGTAAATGGATATATCTGAAAAATTGCAAAGCCACTATTAAAACAAGTTATTATTATATATAGCATGGAATTGCACATTCCTCCTTTGAATCCGACAGAGCTTCACCATATCCTTAACAATTTGGGAAAAACATGCTATTATTTTTCTTTATAAAATTTCTCCTGTTAGGCTGTGATGGTTGTCATCAGCAGTAACTCCTCTGAAGGCTTTGTCAAAAGAGTTGAAAAAATTGGAAAGGTGTGTGAATGAAGCTGTTTGTTGAATATAAAGAAAAGAGCATTGAAATACAATTCACACTCTTACTTCTCCTTCTATGCTTTCAGATGTTTGTCATTTGAAAATTTTGCTTCTAGAAGAGATGTCCTATATAATTCTTACTTTAAGGAGCAAGTTGCTTTTATAATTTTTTTATTATTCTACCATTCCAGTATTTCCATTTAAATTAAATTCAATACCATTTAAAAAAAATCAAAAGTGCAGCCAGTATTCAATTCCTGGGCTAAATAATTTTAGAAAGCTTTGTGTTATTGAACCTACGGGGTTTTTATGTAGTTTTAACTCTTTCTTTCTGTGATTTTTCCCATTAGTCATGTAAGTGACTGCAATATAACAGACATTGAGGATAAAGAAGGACTGAATAGAACAATCCTTGGCCTCATGAAGTTGAGAATCTAGCAAGGGAGTCAAACAATTCAATCATTCAGAGACAATTTATTGAGTGCCTGGCCTAAGATGAGCACAACAAAACCCCAGCCCAGAGGAATCATTTTAATGGGAGAGATAGATAATAGGTAAGCCAACTTTAAAAAAAAAAACGTACTGATTTTTCTTTAATAGAGATGCATATTTGAACTAAATAAGCACATTTTTAAAAGAGCAGTGATTGAGAAGAGGTTTTTAAACTGAGTGGTCCAAAAGGGCCTCCCTGAAAAAGTCTGCTTTGAACAGATTTCTGAATAATATCAGCTAGGAAGCTGCGTAAAAATCTCAGGGATGGGTGATTTTTCCAGTCGAAAAACTGTAAAGGCTCCAAAGTCACAATAGAGCTATAAGTTTCTCTAATAAAGTAACTTCTGACAAAGAATGAGAAGAAATAACTAACCCAGGTTTGAAAGAAAAGGGACAGACTTTCTATGGAATTCATATTTAATTAAAGCTCTAAAGGACAAAAATACAATAGAGCAAAATTCTGGTCACGCTGATATACCTAACGAAAGTTCATAAACAAGCTTTGGGTAGCAAAGAGTGTGTGGGAATGTTGGTAAGAAGAGTGGGGAAGAGTCATCCCTGAACATGTTCTTAAATGAAGCAATTCTTGGGTTGTTTTAAAGGGTAAATTGGAGTTTGCCTAAGTGATTAGAGAAGGATGCCTCAGCTTATGGAAGTTCAAAGCCATAAAGATGTGATAAACTACTGCAGATATTTTCATGTATATTTGTTGTTGCTTCTAGTAATGGTGATCTAAAAACTCCTACTTAAGACAACTAAAAATCCAGACAAAATAGCTTTTAAAGTTAAAAATATCAGAATGATTATAAAAATAAGTGAGGGATTACTGGGCCAAAATACGAAATACAATGAGAGCCTAGAGATATATGCCCTGAAGCCATTTTAGCTATGAGAGCATTTGAAACTGCTAAAACACACTGAGCTGTGTTGTTCATAGACTCTTGATACTAGAGAAACAAAATTCAAAATCCAGCAGCAATCAAATTTGAGGACTTTGGTACAACCCAAATTTAACTTGAGATCCCCAAAGCACAAGGAGAAGCAGAAATAAGACTATAGCCTACCTTGCCTTCTGTGTAAACTGAGAAAGTCAATCACTGAATTTGGAGTATGATTGTCTTGTAGAGTCTCAGATATAAGAGAAAATCCTACCAAGGAGGACCATACCATTATTATAGCTCTTAATTATCCCTACTCAATA